>NW_006921935.1:3015999-3036274 GCF_000298275.1 Orycteropus afer afer
TTTTTTTTCCTGCACATTTTCTGATTGCTGGAGATGGTGAGTTAAGGTGATAATTTTAACTTTTTCTTCTTTCATGATGTGTTTATTTTGTTGTAAATTGCCTTCTGATCACTGGTTTTGCAGTATATGAAAGGTTTTAGTATGTTGTGTTTTCATTCAAGGAATTTATTTAATTTTTTGCTTTTTTTATTATGCAATATTTTTATGGAGGGCGTTATTCAGTTTACATGTGTTTGCTCTTTTTCCAATGATCTGTTCATCATCTTGTTTTTTATTTCTAAGTTTATTATACTGTGATCTGAGATGACACTTCTGCAATATTTTAATGGTTTCAAATTTATTGAGGATTGAGTTTTGGCCTAATACTTGGTCTCTCCTGGAGAATGTTCCATGTGTATGGGAAAAGAAAGTGTACTGTGCTGTTGTTGGTTGAAGTTCTCTATAGATGTCTATAAGGTCAAGTGGGTTGATTGAACTGTTTAGTTCTTCTATGTCTTT
This sequence comes from Orycteropus afer afer, assembly GCF_000298275.1. Lineage (NCBI taxonomy): Eukaryota > Metazoa > Chordata > Mammalia > Tubulidentata > Orycteropodidae > Orycteropus > Orycteropus afer. The sequence continues at coordinate 3,016,498 of NW_006921935.1, forward strand.
TTTGAGTTTCTTTCAAGTTGTTTTACCTTTCATTGAAAATTGTATCTTAACATCTCCTGTTATTACTGTGAAGTCATCTATCTGTCTTTTCAGCTCTGGTAAAGTGTGATTTATGTATTTGGGGTCCTTTTACCAGGTTCATAGATATTTATTATGTATTATATATTATTATGTTTATATCCTCTTGTTTAACTGATCCTATAATCATTATATAATATCCTTCCTTGTCTCTTATGGTGGCTTTTGTCTTAAAGCCTATTTTGTAGGAAATTAACATTGTTACTTCTGCTCTTTTTTGATGGCCATTTTCTTGATATATCTTTCTCTAATCTTTGATTTTCAGTCAATTTTTGTCTTTGTTTCTAAGGTAATTCTCTTGTAGAGAGCGTGTTATTGATGGGTCATATATTTTTATCCAGTCTACAACTCTTTGTTTCTTGGATGGTGCATTTAATCCATTTATATTCAATGTAATTATAGGCAAGTATGAATTTATTGCTGTCATTTTGTTATGTGTTTTTTCATGGTGTTACTGATTTCTTTGTTCCATATAATTTTCTGAGGTGAGTTAATTTTCTTTATGAAGTTTGTTATCATTTTCATTGTTGCTAATGTTTTTGTTTTGCTAGATATTTGTACCTCTACACCTGTTTATGTTGATACAAAGATTTATTAATTTTTTTTTTTTAGGTTACCCTGTGATTTATTATTTTCTCCCTGAGTTTAGAACACTCTGTTCTTTCTCACAATTGTCCTAACTTCCTCACCATTTGGAAATCCCATACCTACACTATTAATTAAGGAGCTCTGGTAGCATAGTGGCTAAAGCACTTGACTGCTAACCAGAAGGTTGGTGGTTCAAACCCACCAGCCACTCCTTGGAAGAAAGGTTGGTCAGTGTACTTCCACAGTGATACCACTTTGGAAACTCAAGGAGGGGTAGCTATAAGTCAGGCCCAACTCGATGGCACATAACAATTGGCCATCATCTGTTGTTGATCAGTTGATGCAGAAACAAGTGGTGTCCTCTCCCAGTGAGTGGGTTTTTCTAGTAATCATCCTCCAATGCAGTTGTCTATGCTGTCCTCTACAGGCAGAGCCTATTCTTAGGTTGCTGTCCAAATTGGAATGCTGCTTGCAGTTATTGAAAATGGCTACACTACTTGCAAATATTCAAAATGACCATACCCTCAAGACAGTAGCCCACTGCTATGTTTGTCTCCTTTTTTGCTGTTTTCCTTTCTAGTTGTCAGCCACCAGTGTGATAACCCATGCAGTCCTCAGCAAGCAGAGCCAACTTTTAGATTGCTGTCCAGATTGGAATGCCACTTGTGAATATTCAAATTAGCCATACCATCAAGACAGGCAATGGTCAGCAGCTCTGTGTCTTCTTATTCATGATTTTCATTCTGGTTCTTCTACTAGTTTGTATTTGATCCAGGTCTTTATCCTTCCTTTCAAATATCAGGGCTCCAGGTTTATCTTCTGTATCTGTTTCAATTTTTTTTCTTGTTTCTTTGTTGCAGATGGTCTCTGTAGCTTGTCTACCTATTCCACTATTTTGCTGGAAGTCCTTGCTGTGTAGTTAGGTTCTGAGATCAGGGACTGTGAGGCCTTCTACTTTGTTATTCTTCTTTGTGCTGTTGTTTTAATGTGCCCTAGAGGTGGACCTAACTCATACTGACCCCTCTTTGCATTTCCAAGGCAGTATCACTGCGGAAATAAATTGCCTAACCTTCCTTCTGAGGAGTGGCTGGTTGGTTTGAACTGCCAGACAAGTGTCTTTATTTTATTTATCCAGGGTCTCTTTCTTTTCCATATAAAGTTGGTGATTATGTTTTCCATTGCTTTAAAGAAAGATGATGGAGTCTGGATCAGGGTTGTATTATATCTGTGGATTGCTTTGAGTATTATTGGCATTTTCATGATGCTAAGTCTTTCTATCCATGAGCATAGTGTAGTCTTCTATTTATGTGGGTCTCTTTTTTGGTTTCTTGTAATAGTGTTTTATAGTTTTCTTTGTGTAGGTCTTTTGTGTCTCTGATTAGATTTATTCCTAATTTCTTCATCTTTTGGTTGGCTATTGTTGGAGTTTCTTTTGGTTTGAGTTCATTGGTGTTTCCAGAATTATAGGCTTCTACAGAATACAGTCCAAGATAACTGAGACAAAATGAAAACTCAAGCAACTCATTTCCATGTTTCTTGAGTCTAAGGTCCCTAGTTGGTCTTCATTCTCTCCACCTTTGAGAGTTTTCTTATTCAGTTTTATTATTATTTTTTAAAAAAATGTTCTTAGCATGACAAATACTGAAGAATGTGCATTTTATCTTATTTAGAATTGGAAATCTGTTTATCTCTTAAAATCAAATTTGGTATGCAAAAATTAACTTAAAAATTGTTCATTGAAGTTGCTGGGTACATATTTATCTTAAAAATTGTATTCTTCACTTTTAAAAGCAATTCCATTCAGAAATACTTTCAATAATCTCTCCCCTACATGACTTCAACACAAAATCTATGTTATTTTAATTAAAAAATTTACATGACTTTTCAGGAACTCATCATTTTGTAAAATGGGGCATATGTATAATGAAAATTCTGAGATTGGCACTGGAATGGTCATTTTGGAAGTTACCTTCTCCATTTTTAAAGCATGCTATGCAGTCTTGTTTTATTTTTTTTGTTTGATTATGCATTTATTTATTGATTCATTTGAACTTTCAAGTGACTAGCATAATTGGAATGTTCTCTATACTTTAATATTTGCAACCTCAACAGACATTCATGGTAGTATTATTTTCTCAATTTATATAAGAACATATGCTAAATGATTTGCCCAAATTTTCAGCTGGATAGACTGAGAATATACTCACAAGCTTCTTGACAATTGCTATATCTATTAAGAACAAATTTGTTAAACTTTTATCTGAACTTCAATATCAATTTTGCATAAATTGCAAATTTAGTGGCTAAATCTGCATAATCTGGGAGAGTATATGGTTACAGTTCAGTAGGAGAAAGAAAACTCTTACTATTAAAAGATCACAAATATACCCAGACTCCACATGAGGATGACAATTATTATTTTTGTTGCTATTGTTTTGTCATTTTTCTACATTAATTACTTTTACTCTAGCTTTGATGAGTATGTCGTACTTCCTTCTTCCATTTTCTCCCTCTGTCTTCTCGCATTCACTCTCTTACTGAGTTTTCTCTGTCCTGCCCCAGAATCCTAACTCCTGTAACCCAGAGGTCTTTGAGATCGTGGTTGTACTTGTGGTTTCATCTCAGAAGACTGACTTCAGTCATTATTCCACTTTATTTTGGAGGATTTCCTCATTCTGGCTTCATGTTAGAGGACTAGAAGCTATTTGTTATCCTGCCCCACTGTTTGCTATGTTCAGATTCTTCAAAGAAGAATTTTTCAAAACATAAACTATGCTTTTTGTAATATTGACCATCCTGGCAGCAAAACTTTAAAGAATTATGTTTGTGGAATCCCTTTCTTTACTACAGCAGAAGCAGAAAAGATTGTTGCAACAAATGAAAATGTTTCTTTGCTCTATGTACTTTAAAATTTTAATTCAGTCATAAATTTGCTTCTACAACAAATGTCTATAAAAATTAGAAATGGTATCTTCAAAGTTAGTAGAAAGTTCACAAGTTCAGAGAATACTTATATTTCTTACAATTTTTATGTAAGTATACATAAAAAATTTAACGAATATTTTATGTAATAAACTTGTATTTCAAAATAATAATAATAAAAAGCAAATGCACTTATCCAAGAAAATTTTTTGATTCCTTAAATAGAAAATAATTTATTTTCAACAGTGATTTTTTTTTTTTTTTTTGAGTTCATAATGAAACTTTATGGAGCCTGATGGTGCAATAGTTCAATGATTGTTTCCTAACCAAAAGGTCAGTGGTTTGGACCTACCAGCTGCTCTTTGGGAGAAAACACCTGGCAATATGCTTCTGTAAAGATCACAGCCTAGGAAAACTCATGTGGAAGTTCTACTCTATCTTACAGTGTTACTGTAAGTGAGAATCAGCTCAGTGTCTAATAATAAAAACATAACCAAACTATATTCATATGACATACTAAAAATGAGAAAAATACTACTTTAAAAATATTAATCTTAATGTATAATATTGATAATGAGAAGAATGTAAAAATATTTATGTATAAATGAAAAGATGATGAACAAATACATGGAATAGTGTTCTACCTGAAATGAAGTTTTTAAAATTGGAGTGCTTGAGTACCTGGGGAGGAAACACAAATGGGATGGAGATGAAGATAAAGAGAGAAAAATAAATAAATTATATAAAGCAAGTCTTCAGGCAGAGCAATAATGGATATGTATCATGGATGCATAAATAAAATTGATTCAAACATCTGCTCCTGTAGCCCCCAAAGTAAATATAGGCAACAAAAGGGAAATGTAGAGTCCCACTTGAGCTTCAGAAGACCTGAGTAGACTTAAAAAAAAAAAAAAAAAAAATTGGAGTGCTGCGCCACACTTGGAGGTGGAACTAGCAATAAGCCATGTTTAAATAGCTATGTGGCAGGTGAAATATGACACCTAGAAAATATGGTGACAGTTAATAGCTGGATGTTGATGTAGAAAGCAGTCAAGGAGGTAACAGATGGCATAATAGAATTTGGATGGATCACAATGACTAGATGAATGGGAGTAGGAAAATGGGGAAATTTAGGTAGGCTCTCAGTACTACAGAACTATGATTAAAAATGTCATTCTTCCAATTATGATTTTTAATTGGAGCAGTGACCTAGTAAAACTATTTTAAATATGGTCCTGCATACTAAAGAACAAAAAGGGGAGAGGAGTTAATAGACAGTAGATACCTGGAGATGTTAAACAATAGCCTCACTGGAAAAGATAGATAATTGCTTTATCAAAGAGGTAATTTTTCTTTCATAGAAATTAAAATAATTTAAATGCTACATATAAGTTAATCTTTGCTTTGATTTCATTGGCTTATAATACCTTAAGTACAATGTGTTTTAGTAACTTTAACCCAGTATTCTGAACATCAGGAGAATTATTTTCACATTTGTGATGGTGGATTTAACTCAATTTTTTTTTTTTTATCCTTATACATTCATTCTGTACTTATTATCAACATATTCTTGTTGTTTAAATGAGTATATGTTTTGCTCCTTTTTTCTATGTTCCTATCTAGATAACATGTTACCTGCATCATTTCACCCTCTACTAAAGACCTGATTTAGCTCTTGGTACTAAGAGATTACATAATCTCTCTGTGTTATTTGAAGGTACCAATATCATTACCAGCAGCCCTTAAATCAGTGCTAGCTTATGACAATTCCACTTGTGTCAGGGTAGAATTTTGCTCAGTAGGTTTGTAAATTGCTGATTTTTTAGAGGTAAATCACCAAGACTTTCTTCTGAAGCATCTCTGGGTGGACTAGATCCTCCAACTTTTCAGTTAGCAGTTAGTATGTTAACTATTCACACTGCCCTGGTACTGTGATAGTTGAAGGTAGGCTCTCATAATTCTCTCTTTCTGCAATCCCCAGTGTCTTTGGTCTCTGTTGCTTTTTACTACACAACTCCAGAGATCTCCATTACTGGAATTGAATCAATGATTTTTTGCTTGAAATATAACCTGCTGGAAATATAACATGTTTGATATAGCTTAGTAAATATCATGGGCTTCCTGACAAACCTCTAAGTCCTGCAACTGGGTCTTCTTCCTAAAGCATGTCACATTTGAATCATTTGAATGATTGGCTCAGGTTTAAAGTAGCAGCACATACCTCTGCCCAATCCTCCTTAATTGATACAGACCGAGTCATGGATTGTGGTGTAGAAGACAGTTACAGCTGTTGGAAAGCAGTTTACGAGAAATCCTCTCTGGAGCATTTGATGTCATGAATATGCCCTATAAAGAAGGCAACCTGCTCATGACTGCTTTGTGGATTGTACTCCTCCACTATTGCCTTTTCCGCACAAAAGAAGTTTGGCCATATGCTTGTTCATATCCCAACTTTCATTGTGCTATGTCATTGTGTATTTGTTTGCTTGCTTGCCTTTGACTGACTGAATTGCCATGAGTTGAGAACTGCTATACAGATCCAGTCATGCACATCTTCTTTCTTTAGGTAAAACTAAACATATGAATTTAAAAATCAATTTTTTGCAGACTTATTTTGACTTTGAACCTAAGGAAGATTTTTCTAATCTAGCTTTTACTATAGCTTTATTCTTCACCCAAAACTGTTCACCTTGTTCCCTATCTACCTCTTTTTGAGAACTTTTATATGGAAGGGGTCCTATTTGGCACATAAATGCCAAACCATAATAATCTTTGGTAAAACTTCTGTGCACAGAACAGACATCCAGAATTGAGGATAATGCTACTCAGTAAGAACAAACGTGGGATACAAATACAGGGAGAGCAGATACTAGTATTTGCTTTCATGTTTTGATGAAGGACACAATCTGAAGCTAAATTTCTAACCAGTTTTTTTAATTAAATTGCAGAGATGGGCTGGCCAAATGAACCATAGAGGCATAAAAACCTCATGACAAAATTTTGTTTCTGGGATGTAATTAACATATGGAAACATGATACAGAGTATATATATGTGTTCTTAGCAACACCTTATGAGTATTATGCTAATAAACTACTTACAGAAAAGGAACAGGTCTATTTCATTTTACTATCTCTAGTACCCTGCACAAAAGTTAGCATGCAATGAACCTCCTACTCCAAAATTAAGCAATACATTTTCAAAATAAATGAATAAATGTTAGAAAATATTTATCAATATTTATGGACCCAACAGTTCCCCAAGTGTGGGAGATACAATTTTAAAATGCATTGCTCTCACACTGAGGTCCTCCAATTTTGCTAGAGAAAAGGATGAAGAATGGTGAGGAAAGAGAGGAGAGTGTTGAATGAAAGTGATGTAAAAGTAGAAGGAAAACATGAAAAGAAAAGGAGAATGCATAATAAGGAAGGGAAACAGAAACAGTGGGAAGAAAAGGAAAAGAGGAAAAATAGTAAATTCCAAAAAGATGGGAGAATATTCTAAAATTAGAAAAAAAAAAAATGCAAGTGGTAAAAAGAAGCACAGAAGAATAAAACACAAAGGAAACATTAAGGGAAAGTAAGCTGGAAAGAAGGACCAAATGGCACTGGATTACAGTAAAATGCTCCTGCATGTGTTGTAAGTAATTCATTACAGTAGATGATATGGGGTTTCACTTTAATAAATTTAGTAGTACAGATTTCCCCAGTATATGAAAGTAGAGTTTCCCTATGAAAACTTTCGTAAGAAGAAGTAGCTTAAAGTTAGGAAGAGATTACCATTCATTTACATGAGAAATTCCCAGACCCAGAAAATAACCTACAATATCAAACCAAATTACACATAGAACCTAAAATAACACTCACATATAGTGTTCACAGACAGCGTTCAAAGCTATGGTAGCTTGATACTGAGATGCTGAGTGTAGTTCCTGGGGAAGGAGCTTCTTGAGGTTACTTTCTCAGGCTCCGGTGTGTGATGCCTCTTTAACAGCTTGCTGCAAAACAAGCACTGAACTTTAGTTTCACTTTTCCTCTTTTTTTTAGTAAAAGTAAAGATAGTCTTCAGATTTCTTTTGGTTACGGAAAAGAGGTACTAAAATACATCTTCTGCAAAAGCGACATGGCATAAAATGAACTTTTGAAAAGTGAGGGATATATTTATCAGAATTGAAATTATTAAGGTATATAATGTTTAGATTTATTTTTAATCCCCTAAAATTTGAGCAGTGTTTGTTTGCATAAACAACCACTATGTAGAATGACGGTCAACATCACTTGTTAGAAAACTGCTGCATTAACAATGGCTATATTATGAAACAAACAGAACTTCCATTAACTCTAATTTAAATCAAACTGACAGGTTTCACTAACATTTTTTTTTTTTTTCTATAAACATTAGATATTCTTGTAAAATTATGTAACAAATTAAATCACCCAGTGGGGGGAGGGGAACAGCAATCAGATACAAGAAATAAAGTGTGGATGCTAATTCCTCTGCCATAGCTTTATAATTAGTTATAAAATATGTATACTTGTATCATAATGTGATTTTTATTTATAAACACATTTTCTCTCTCACTTTTTCCCTCTCTCTCTCTCTCTCTTTCACACAGACACACACACACACACACACACACACACAAAGACAAATATAGCTGTTGCAACTGGATAATTTTAATTGCTGTTGGTACTCTTTATAAACTATCATTACCACTCTCATTTATTTTTCTTTGTAACCAATTGTTCCCCACTATTAGCATGTAATGAGATGGGATAATAAAAGAACAACCTCTGTGAATTTTTCTCATATTCCTCACCTAAATTCATTCTGAGTTTTTCAAGCTAAAAGACAAAATCCAGAATAGAGAGTGTTCTCTCTCCTCAATGCAACATTCTGAGTTCATTACACAGGAAAACATATCAGATGGGCTCAGCTCCTAGAACTGCTTATTTGTACAGTCTTAGCCTCCAGCACTGGGTACAAACTAGCCCCAGGTATGATCTCCTGGCAGGTATATCTAAGTACATCTGCTATATTTTAAGAGATGCTGAAACCTAAAAATGCCTAATAAAAAGGAAACTGATGCAATCTAGGTCATTACCTTTAGTACATTGTTAAGCTAAAGCATGGAGAATGAGGTGCTCATTAACATCAGGGATTGACAAAGCAATATGCCTAGGAATCCAAAGCTATCATAATGCCTTCATTAAAATGAGGATGAGAAAATAATTACTAATTACTACTGTGTTGAGAAATAGAAAGATTGTTTATTATCATTTACTGAATCTTAGTATGAAGTATTTTATAGTTATAAAACTATTGGCATGCAAATGATTCTCATCATTTTAAGGTGAAATCAACAAAATTATATTTATATGACCTAAATCAAAGCAGTGGAGTAAGCCAGTAATATATACATTGAAACAAATGTATTTTTGTTTCTCAAGATTTGACTGAATTCCTTAAGCAGCCAGTGGGAGTTTCTAGGCTGAGAAAGAGGGAGACTCCAGGTAGAAGCAAAGCATGTTTTAGCCCATATTAGTATTCAATTTCACATAATCTTGAAAATTAAGAAATGATTAAATTCATTACATTACTTAATGCATGGAGTGCTCATTATTCATTACAACAAATTGAATATACACATTATTGTATAGCTAGATCAAAACAGACAACTTTGTGGAAATAATTGAATAGAAGTATGCAGAAAAACTTACTAGGAAAAATGATATCACAGCTCCTTAAACAAGTGTTAAAATGTTGTATTTAGTGGAAAAGTATTTTGCTAGATATTGACTTTTGCTTGTTTGATTTTCCTAATACAGAAAATAGCTTTATGAGAAAATATGAAATATATGAGAAAGTAATGAAATAGGTAAAATAATAATGGTGTTGTTATCAGTTTGAGGAGTTCACTGCAAGAAAACAGGAGCTTTGGTAATATTTGGTTGCTATGAGTCAGGGCTGACTCGATGGCACATAACAACAACAACATAACAACAATAAAAAGTTGGTAGTTCAAACTCACCAACTGCTCTGTGGAAGAGAGATGAGATTGTCTGCTTCTATAAAGATTTACAGCCTTGGAAATTCAATGAGTCACAAACAACTCGATGGCAGTAAGTTTGGTTTTTCAGTTTGGTTAGTAGATTAGGCAAATTGCTATAGATAAGGAAAAGAAAAGCCCTTTCCATGGAGTAGGAACAACTGAATTTGATGATTTTAATGTGACTAAGGAGCCCTGTCTTTCAGCTACCAATTATCTGTCAGTTTGTCTTACTATGTCACTTGTGTATTGATGTGAGGCTACAGTCACTGCCACCAGTATTTCAAATACCAGCAAAGTCACTCATGGTGGACAGGTTTCAGAGGAACTTCCAGACTGAGACACACTGGGGAGAAGAATGAGCCCCTCCACTTTTGAAAAAATTGGCCTGTGAAAACCTAATGAATAACTCTGAAACAGTGTCTGATATATAGCATGAAGATGAACCCCTCAGGTTGGAAGTCACTCTAAATACAAATAGGTAAAACTTGTCTCCTCAAATTAGAGTAGACCCTAATGATGTGGATGAAGTAAAGCTTTTGGGACTTTCATGAGCTGATGAGACACTACCTAAAAGGAAAGAAACAGCTGCAAACATCCATTGATAATTGGAACATGGGATGTACAAATTACAAAACTAGGAAAATTGGAAATTATCAGAAATGAAGTGAAATACTTAAAGATCAATAACCTACGCAACAGTGAGCTGAAATGGACTGGTTTTGGCCATTAAAAAAAAAAAAAATTATATGGTCCGCTATGCCAGGAATGACAAATTGCAGAGGGATGCATCACATTCATTGTCAAAAAGAATGTTCCAAGATCTATCCTGAAATACTGTCAGTGATAGGGAAATACCTGTATGTTTACAAGGAAAACCAGTTAATACTACTACTATCCAAATTATGCACAAAACAATAAAGCCAAAGATGAAGAAATTGAAGATTTCTACCAACTTCTACAGTCTTAAATTGACCAAACATACAGTCAAGATATATGGATTATTACTGGTGATTGGAATGTGAAAGTTAGAAACAAAGAAGAAGCAACAGGAGTGCTTGGTGATAGAAATAACACTGGAAATCACAAGACAGAATTTTGCAAGACCAATGACTTATTCATTGCTAATATCTTTATTAACAAACATAAATAGCAGCTATACATATAGAGCTCACCAGATAGAATACACAGGAATCAGATCAACTACATCTGCAGAAAGATGCAATGGAGAAGCTCAATATCTTCAGCCAAAAGAAGGCCAGGAGCTCACTGTGAAAGAGACCATCAACTGCTCATACACAAGTTCAAGTTGAAGCTGACAATTAAAACAAGTCCGCAAGAGCCAAAATGTGACCTTGATTATATCCCACCTGAATTTAGAGACCATCTGAAGAACAGATTTGATGCACAGAATACCAATGACCAAAACCAGATGACTTGTGGGATAACAACAAGAACATCATACATGAAGAAAGAAAATGGTCACTAAAATGAGATGAAAGAAGAAAGGATCAAAATGGATATCAGAATAGATTCTGAAACTTGATGTTGAACAGAGAATAGATGAAGTAAATGGAAGATGTATTGAAGGAGTGTATGGGGAACATATTGAATGATTCAGTTAGTATCAAAAAAAGATGGAAGGAATACAGAGTGTTACTGTGCTAAAAGGAATTGGTTGACATTCAACTATTTCAAGAAGTAGCATAGGATCAAGAACAAATGGTACTGAAGGAAGATGTCTAAGCTTCACTGAAAGTATTGATGAAAAATAAGCCCCCAGGAATGGATGGAATACCCATTGAAATGTTTCAACAAATGGATGTAGTGCTGGAGGTGCTTACACATTTATGCCAAGAAATCTGGAAGACAGCTCCCTAGCCAACTGGCTGGAAGAGATTGATATCTGTGCCCCTTTCAAAGAAAAGTGATCCAACAGAGTGTGGAAATTATTGAACAATATCAATAATATTACCCACAGCAACATTTTTCAGATGATAATTTAAAAATGGTATATTGACAGAGAACTTCCAGAAATGAAATCAGGAATCAGAAGACATGGAATGAGGGATATCATTGCTGAAGTCAGTAGATCTAGGCTGAATGCAAAAAATAACAGAAATAAGTCTATTTGTGTTTTGTTGATTATGCAAAAGCATTTCACTGTGTGGATTGTAACAAATTATGGATAGCATTGAGAACAAAGGAAATTCTAGAACACTTAATTGTGCTGATGAAGAACCAGTATATAGAATAATAAACTGTTGTTAGAACAGAACAAGGGGATACTGCGTGGTTTGAAATCAGGAAGGGCGTGCATCAGTTTTGTATCTTTAACCATAGTTATTCATTCTGTATGCTGAGTAAATGATTTAAAAAGCTGGACTATATGAAGAACATGGCATCAGGATTGAAGGAAGACTAATTAGCAAACTGTGATATGCAGATAACACAACCTTGCTTGCTGAAACTGAAGATGACTGGAGGCACTTTCTGATGAAGATCAAAGATTACAGCCTTTGGTATGGATTGTACCTCAACATAAAGAAAATAAAAATATTCACATGTGGACCAAAAAGCAAAATCATGATAATTGGAGAAAAAATTGTCTGGGATTTCATTTTACTTGGATCCACAATCAACACCCATGGAAGCAGCAGTCAATAAATCAACCATCATATGGCACTGGAAAAATCTGTAGAAAAAAAATCTCTTTTAAAACTTCATGAAGCAAAGATGTCTCTTTGAATACTAAGGAGCATCTAACCCAGGCCATAGGGAAATTCTACTCCATCCTTTAAGGTTGATATAAGGTAAAATCCACTTGATGACAAAAGATATGGGTATTGATTTAAGGAATAGCTAAATACATAATTTTGCTTAATTATAGATAGGTATTTTGAATAGCCTCATATACATATGAAAGCTGGACAGTGAATAAGGAATAATGAAGAAGAGTTGATGCTTTTGAATTATGGTGCTGGTGAAGAATACTGAAAATACTACTAGAAGAACAATCAAATCTGTCTTGGAAGAAGTGCAGATTGAATGATTCTTGGAAACAAGAATGGTCTCACCTACTTTGGTCAGGTTATCAGAAGGGATCATTCTGTGGAGAAGGATATCATGCTTGGTAAAGTAGAGGGTCAGTGTCAAAGGGGAAGATCCTCAAGAAGATTGGATTGACACAGTGGCTGCAACAATGGTCTCAACCCTAGCAACAATTGTGAAGATGGCACAGGAATGGGCATTATTTATTTCTGTTGTGCACGTGGTTGCTACCAGTCAGTACCAATGGCACATAACAACAACAACGAGCACTAGTGCAGGGTTTAAGTGCTCAGCTCCTAATTGAAAGTTTGGTAATTTAAACTCATCACTTCCTTTGTGGGAGAAAGATGTAGCAGTCTGTTTCCATAATCATGACAGTCTTTCAGATCCTATGGGGAAATCCTACTCTGTCCTGTAGGGTAGGTATGAGGTGAAATCCATTTGATGACAAAAGATTTGGGTATTGATTTAAGGAATAGCTAAATATCTAACCTTGCTTAATTATAGATAGATTATAGCCCATTCTTCTACTTAGTATGGAAAAGGAGTATTAAAAACTTAGCCTTTCACAACAGAACCAGAAACTGAATATATGCTTGACAGATTATAATGGCATCTTTGTCCTCTTCATAATGAATTCAGGCAGATTGAGTAGATGGCAGCAAAAAAGTCCTAGATGAAAGATGTATATGTAACCTATAACTAAATATATCTACTTATAGCTCTATCTGTTACAAGCAAAACAAAACCAAACTCACTGCCATCAAGTCAATTCTGACTTATTCCTATTGGGTTTCCAAGGCAGTACATCTTTACAGATGTCAATTGGCCCATCTTCCTTCTGAGGAGGTGGCTGGTGAGTTTGAACCTCCAACCTTCTGGTTAGTAATCCAAAGCCTTAGGCACTACACCACCAGAGCTCCTTATAGGTATTGATGTTATAATAAATATAAGTTCACTATATCTATATATTACATGAGGAGCTCTGATGGTGCAGTGCCTAAGACATTTGACTGTTAACTAGAGATTGGCAGTTCAAACTCAGGAGTCGCTCTGGAAGGAAGATGATGCAATTTAGTTCTGTAAAGATTTACAGACTTGGAAGTCCAATGGGGCTCACTATGTGTCAGAATTGACTTGATGACTGTGGGTTAAATATTACATAATATTTATCATATGTTATATACATTATATACTATTTATACATATAATATACTTATATTTGTATTTATTTGTATATTATATAATAAACAAAGTATTATGATACATCATGTAGTATAATGTTACTTACTTTATTTATTAGCTATTAAAGTATGTCTTCTACAGACATAAATTAATCCCTCACAGACAACCAGACACTGTGCAAGAGAGATCCAATGGACTCAGGACCATAGTACAGAGGTACAACAGACTCAACTGTCACAACAAAATACGTAAGTCTTATTCCTCATCCTACATTGGTGAGTAGTGACTGGGGTCTTAAAAGCTTTCAAGCAACCATCTAAGATGCAGCTAATGGTCTCCTATTGTCAGAAGTGAAGAAGAGTGCAAAAAAAAAAAAAAAAAAGAGGGCATTTGGAAGCAATCAGCCCTAACACATGATGACCCTTGAGACAAGAAGAACTAGATGGTGCCTGGCTAACAATGCCAACCACTTAGGAAAAGATCAAATCTGAAAATGCTGGACGGAGTAGGAGGAAAAACATGGAACAAAATCCAAAAACTCAATAATGACCAGAATTACTGGTCAGATGGAATCTGGTGAGACCCTCAATACTATGGCTGTGGGATACATTCTGGGTCTGGAATACAACTCACTCCCAGGGGCTGGCTCTCAGCCCAATAGTAAACAAGATGTACATGCAGAGCTCTCAACCCAGGCTGACGCACTCACATACTCTATGGAAATACATCCCTTGGAGGAATCTACCACAGGACATCAGACAGGCAACATTTGCAAAGGGGAAATGCAGGACACACAGGAGTGCATAACTGTGAGGGGCACTGGGGGAGGGTTCCTGGGCTGGGAGGGGAGGAGACTGGGTTAGGTTTGGGATGGTGAATGGGGAGTGAAACTAAATGTACACAAAATGTTGAATGTAAAACAAACTCTGCTCTGTAAACTTGCACCTAAAGCACAATAAAAAAATAAAAAATAAAATAAAGTATGTTTTCTAAAATCATAATCTAAAAAAGGTACTTATTTATCCCCCAAGTATTACTGTTATAATATTAAAGTATGTCGTCTACAGACATAAAGTAATCCCTCACAGACAACCACACACTGTGCAAGAGAGATCCAATGGACTCAGGACCATAGTACAGGGGCACACCAGACTCAATTGTCACAACAAAATACATAAGTCTTATTCCTCATCCTACATTGGTGAGTAGTGACTGGGGTCTTAAAATGTTAAAATATGAGGTGAACACATTAATAAGGAAGATCAAAATACAAATATAGCTTTTTTCAATCTTTATTTCAAACTAATTCATAAAGGGCATCTTTAAGGAAATATCAATTACATCAACTAGAATTTTGAAAGTAGTGGAAGAGAAAATTTAAGATATGAAAAGAAAGAAAATCTTTGCATATTTACTTAAATTACAAAGACAGACAAAAGTAATTACAAAAATCAATGGGGAATATTCATATGAGAACAAAATAATATAAACTTTTGTCAAAAAATAAATAATAAAATAACTGACTCAATGGCAAAGAGTTTGGTTTTTTGTTTTGTTTTGTTTTGTTTTACTGAATATTCAAGAGATGAAGGACTTTTCGTAGACATTACATGTTTGCCTATTTTACAGAACAGAAGGGACTGTAAAACTACAAAGTAACAATATTTGTGAAGAAATAGGAAACAATTAAGAAAAGGACTCTTATTAAGATTTATATTTGACACCATGGTGTTGAACATTTCCTGTGATGATAATGTTGTAAATCCTCCTATATTTCAAAATAGTGTTCAGTTTCTAGCTGAAGCATAAATGGTACTCACATTTATTAAATAACAAAACTAAAAAACTAATCTTTATGTCATTGAAAATAATATCAATGACTTTTCTAGACTGAAAAAGAAGATGCCTATGAGACATTTTATTCCAGTGGAATCCTAGGTAAATCAGGGTAGAGATCAAATAAATATGTTTAGAACAGTGAGTTCAATTAGCATTCTTAGTAAGCTACCCTTTTTCTTGTTGAATAACAATTTCAAAGACACCTCAAATCTTTCCATTTGTTAAGAACTGCAATTAAACATACACAAAATATTCTCCTCTCTTAATAATTAACACATTTTTGGTAGCAGCCCAATAAGAGAAAACAGTTTCTTCCTTGATTGTACTGTGGACTTAATCACAACAGGATGTCCCGCCATGCCCACCTTAATTAAGAAAATTGGCATATGAAACTTTCTGCAGATGGATCAACAGCAGGGACTGCACAGATTTTCTTCATGGGTCTAATAGTTCTATCAACTCCCCATATCACTTGAAAATCAGTAGCACAGTCTCCACTCTGCAGGCTTTCCGAGCCTCCAAGTTTCCTGGCAATGGTTCCTCTGCAATTACTAACTCAGATTCCTCTCAAGGTTCTCCAGAACACTCTTCTCCATGTCAATTTTTTTGTTTTTTCCTGACACTATGTTCTCTCTCTCTCTTTTTTTATTTTTTCCTGGATCCCACACACAGTGCTGATCTTGCCAAGAGACTGTTCTTGCCATCTTAGTAGTCATACATCATATTTATAGGCCACCAGATTGAACAAGTAAATGAACAAAATGGATCAACTTCTAGCTAAAAAAATTCACCTGGTTCACATCAGATTTTTCAATCTTGGAGAGCAATTAGAAAGCTAATATGTTTCTGTATCTTATTGGGAGTGAAATAGATATTTTTTTCAATTTTGAAAATTTTGCTTCAATGAAACAGGAACTTGTTTAGCTCTACTCAAGTTATCTTTGTCGCTTATAAAAAAGAGCAAAACAGAAACATGTATCCCAATTACTTCCCAGTTGCTTCCATTTGAATATCTCATCCCTCTTTCTTTTCACCCATTTTGGTGAAGGAATGACTAGTGCATCCTCCTTTGATTTTCTTACCTCCTCTTGGTAACATTCAAAGAGGAAGCCGATTGTAGAACACGTGAAGGTGTCTTCAAAAGTGCCAAATTCAGGACACACTCTCCTTTTCTCTGTGGCTCTCTGCCTTCACTTAAAATATCCCTAATGTAACGATAATTGAGAAAAACATAGATATAAAGATTAATTCATATCATTCCCTGCTTTTATATCATTAATAAGTCTGAGAAAATCTTAAAATGTTTCTATTTGCAGTATATGAGAATGCCTTCTTCTTTTCAGTGAACACAGGGCAAATACCATTTAATAATTTAGATTAATTAAAGAACTGTAAGGTTCTCTATCAGTCAGGCTGTTGTTTGCACAGAAATGAGCTATTTTAATTAGTGAAGCTAAAGGAATGTATTGGGAGCTCTGGTAGCATAGTGGCTAAAGCACTTGACTGCTAACCAGAAGGCTGGAGGTTCAAACCCACCAGCCACTCCTCGGAAGGAAGATGGGGCAATCTACTTCCCTAGTGATACTGCCTCGGAAACCTAAGGAGGGGTCGCTATGAGTCGGGTCCGACTCGACGGCACATAACAACAAACAACAAAGGAATGTATTAAAGCCTCTCAGTTCTCTCAATCTCCAGGAATTTCAGAAAGCTGAGCATGGTGGACACACTTTTAGGAAGGACCCTCAAAACACATTTCTCACATCTCTCCCTCAGGACCGAGGTGTCAACATTGTTGGAGTTGAAGGCATAAAGGTTAAATTTCAAGAAGTTGCCCTCAGCCAAAGGAAGCTATTCCACCTCTGATTAGGGACTGTCCTCAGAATTAACCCACATCCAATAACTGGTTAATGTAAGACACAAAGCCTTGCCCCTTATTTTAATTTTAAAAAACTCTGAATTGCCATCCCAATCCAGCCTAGCACCTGGTGGAATTGGCCAAAAACTTTGCTACAGTTTGACAATAATTGAATTTTCCCTGTTCAGTCTTATGTCTTTCACTGCTTTACAGGGAATTCCTGAAAGCACTTCCCAGTAAACTTCCAGATGCTCTATCTATGTCTCAGAATCTCTTTTTCCAGGAAATCTCACCTATGTAATGTAATAACCCACTAATGTTGGCCCTGGGCAGAAAACTGATGACTGGATCATTGTATTGAGCAATGAATACAAGGATTCCAGAAACTGCTATGGAAATCTGCTGCAAAAGACCTTTTCAAACTGTTGAAAAGCAAAGATGTCTCCTTGAAGATTGAAATGCACCTTTTCCAAGCCATGGTATTTTCAATCACCTTGTATGCATGCAAAAGCATGCATTCCAGAAACCATCATCCTCATGTTTTTTTCTAAATGTAGTTTCATGTGACATATATCTTTATATTTTTAACATCTAAGTGAAAGTCTCTACTAAAATGTTAGATATTGTTCAGTCCAGTTCCTTTCGTGGACATTGGTGGCAGCCATACTTTATGGCCCAGTATCATTAAGTCCACTTCCTCTGTAAGTGGATTTACTATAATATATATTCTACTTCCTTAAGCTATGAGGTAGTGACTTGACATTGCACGTAAGGATACACATATATGATCTATGTAACACCATTTGCATACACACAAATGAGACATTTGTTTTAAAGGGAAAATATAGTCCAGTTTCCAAATCTTGACCATTTGAATCAAATGTGAAATAAATTCCATTCAATAAGTGAAGACTGCACCTATCTTATATTCTGTTGTATTAACAATTTTGATCATCTGTCTAAATTGCTATATGCAGTGAAAATCTAAATAAGAAAAACTTCATGTGGGCTTTATTTGGAGAATATACCTTAACATAAATAGCTTAGAAATAAAAGTATGTATATTGGACCAAGATTATTGTTGTTGTTAGGTGTTGTTGAGTTGGTTTCAACTCATAGCAAACCTATGTACAACAAAAGGAAACATTGCCCAGTCCTGTCCCATCCTCACAACTGTTGCCATGTTTGAGCCCACTGTGGAAGCCACTGTATCAATCCATTTCATTGAAAGCCTTCCTCTTTTTCACTGACCCTCTACTTTACCAATCATGATGTCCTCTTCCAGGGATTGGACCCTCCTAATATCATGCCCAATTATGTGAGACTAGATCTCACCATCCTCACTTCTAAGGAGCACTCCAAGATACATTTGTTTGTTCTACTGGAAGTCCATGATTTATTCAATATTTTTTTCAATATTTTTGCTGACCCCATAATTCATGGGCACCAATTCTTCTTTGGTTTTCCTTATTCATTGTCCAGCTTTTGCATGCATACAAGGTGATTGAAAATACCATGGCTTGGGAAAAGTTCACTTCAATCCTCAAGGAGACATCTTTGCTTTTTAACACATTGAAGAGGTCTTTTGCAGCAGATTTGGCCAATGCAATAAATCATTTGATTTCCTGACTGCTGCTTTCATAGTTTCCTGTCAATTTGTCATACTGCAGTGGCTGGCATGTTGCTGTGATGGTGGAAGCTATGACTCCAGTATTCCAAATACCAGTAGGGCACCCATGGTGGATAAGTTTCTTCATTGCTTTCAGATTAATACAGACAGAGAAGAAACACCTGCTGACCTACTTCTGAAAAAACATGGCCAGTGCAAACTTTATGAATAGCATTGGGGCAAAATAGGAAAAATGAAATCCAAGTATCTCAGTCTGTGTTCGATTTTCCATTAATTTTCCTTTCTTAAAGTGATGAATACATTTCAAGTCTCTGTCAATTGTAGTGTTGCATAGATAATCTTAATTTAGCCAAACTATCCAAGAATTTCCTTTATGTTTAATTTTCTAAATAAAATGCTATTGCAGAAAACACAGGTATTTCTTCCAAGAACTCCTTTCAGGAATTAATAGTAATTATTTAGCAAAAAAAAAAAAAAAAAAATCAGGAGATTGTTGTTGTTGTTAAGTGCCGTCGAGTCGTTTCCGACTCATAGCGACCCCATGCACAGCAGAACGAAACACTGCCCGATCCCGCACCAGCC
>NW_006921935.1:3059647-3072657 GCF_000298275.1 Orycteropus afer afer
AGATTATCTTCTGTGTCTGTGTTAATTGGTTTCCCTCCTCTTTGTTGGAGAGGGTCTGTGCAGTTCTTCTGCCTAGTCCGCCATCTTGCGTGAACTCCTCAGCCTAGTTCTTCAACTATTGTTTAGCTTGGTATAATAGTCTTGGTAGACAGAGTTTGTTTGTTTGTTTGTTTGCTTGAACATTTTAAATATATCATTCCATTGCCTTATGGACTCCTATATTTCAGAGGAAAATTAGCATTTAGTCATATTGGGGCTTCTTTGTATGTGTTTCTTTTCTTCTCTCATTGCTTTAAAAATTCTCTCTTTATCTTGAATAGTTAAGAGTTTAACTATGGTGTGTCTTGCTGTAAATCTCTTTGGATTTATCTTGCTTGGGGTTCTTTGAGCTTCTTAGATTTGTAGATTCATATCCTCCATTAGATTGGTGAAATATCCTGTCATTATTTCTTCAAATGCTTTCTATCTCTTCACCAGTGAAGCCATCTGGGCTGGGAACTTTTCTTTTTCTTTTTTTTGATTATGAGGTATTTTGTTACTTGTTCAGTATCTTCTTGTGTGAGGGGTCTGTTCAAATTTTATACCTTAGATTGGTTTATCATTTAAGTTCTTTTCCTTTTCAGTTGCAATTTTTTTAGATCCTCACTTTATTATTGAATTGTTTTCCTTATTTCTTTTATCTCTTTATCTATGTGCCCCCCCCACTTAGTTCTCAATTATGTTTAATGTTGTATTATATTTCACTGTTATTATAATTATTATTACTATTTGGTGATCCTTAGAGCTCTGCTGGTATAGTGGGTAAGTTATATGGCTGCTAACCAGAAGCTTAGAAGTTTAAACCCACCATCTGCTCCACAGAGGGAAGATGAGGCATTGCCTTCCATAATGATTTACAGCCTTGGAATCCCAGTCGGGGTTTGCTATGAGTCCAAATTGACTTGCTGGCAGTGGTTTGGATGTATTGTGAATCTCTTAGTCATGTTCATTTGGATGGGCCATTGTTTCTCTGTCCTATGTGTGACCTTTGACTTTTTACTGGGGTTTTGGAATTTTTGAGGCTGTTCACATTCTCAGTCTTCTCTAGTACTTGCTATTTGCTACACTACCTTCTGCAATAAAGTTTTAGATGGGCAGAGCCTTTGGCCATTCCTCACCATTCCCTAAACTTCTCTGTGATAGATCCTTCTTATTCTCTGGTTTAATTGGAATTTGAGAGCTCCAGATCCTATTTTTCAATCTCTCCCTAACACACCAGAGAATATGCTATGGTCAGTCTCCACCAGTGGGCACCACCACTCCAGTGAAATATGTGTACTAATCAACCTTCCCACTAGGGGGCATAGTACCTTATCTAGTTATCATTCCCTTCCTTTCATCATTTGTGCAGTCACATTTTTGTTTCAATTGTTATTTGGTTGAATGTTTACAGAGAAAATTGGTTTTTGCTTCAACAATCCATACACATTCTGTTTTGTAAAATTCACTGCATTCCCCATAATGTAACAGCATTCTTCCCACTTCTTCCCTGTATTTGCCATTTCTGTTCATCCTTCTTTCCTATCCCTTCCTGCATTCTTAGCTCATGTCTGGGCAAGTTCCACATGTTTTATCTCATATGGTTGACTGTTCTAATGAGTGTGTACTTCCTTGATATTACTTTACACCTTTATAGTTCTGTCTATAATTTTGCTGAAAGTTGAACCACAAGGATGGGTTCAGATCCAGGACTGAAGGGTGTGTAAGGGCCATGTTGGGTGTACCAGTAGTCTCTGTCAGTCTAATAAGCCTGATCTTTTTCTTTTTTTATGATTTTGAGTTTTGTTCCACATTTTTTCTCGTATTCTTTCCAAGAATTCCTGTTGTGATCCTTTTCAGAGCAATCAGCAAGAGTAACTGAACGCCATCTAGTTCTTTAGGTCTCAAGGCCCTGGAGGCTGTGGTTCATACAATATATACTCCTTTTATGGGTGGTGGGTGAATGTTTACAGATCAAATTCATTTTCCTTACAGCAGTTCATACACATTTAGTTTCATGACATTGACTGCAATCAACATAATGTAACATAATATATATTACTCCTTTGAACTTATAGTTGCATTATATTTTCTATTTTCTTCACTTTTCTTTGCTCTGGACAGAGACTGACCAATAGTTGCACCTTTGATGGCTACTCACAAGTTTTAAGACCCCATTCACAGCTCACCAATGTAGGATATAGAACTTTGTCTTTATGGACTATGTTATGTCAATTGACTTTAATGCCTGCTGAGATTATGGTCCTGAGCCCCTAAACCCAGAGACTCATTCCTCCCATGTGTTTGGTTATGGCTAAGACATTTTCTTAACTTTACCTCCAATAAGATATAGCATATCTATGGATATATTTGCAGGACATAGAAATAACATACAGAATTATTGTCTGTCAAACCTGTATATATGCTTGTGTGTAGTCCCATTTGCCTTCCCACTCTGTTCAATTTGAGTGTCTATGTATCTAATCATAGATTATTGTTATTACTGTTGTCCCAGGATGGTATATTTATTAGTATTTACCTTTGTTGCATTTATCTCTTATGCTCTTCCTAGGGTCTTTCTCTACCTTGATCATTTTGGGCTGATCTTCCTCTTATTGTACATGGCCATTCCCTTCATCCAAGTTAATATATGTCTACTCTCCAGTTCATAATTTATCCTCCTTTTCCCTCATATTCCTTGTATCCTTTAAAGAATGACTCATTCTATGTGAATATTTTGCTGACTTTTTACAATAGTGGCCTCATATATTTATCCTTTTGTAATTGACATATTTCACTTAGCATAATTTCCTCTTGGTTCATCCATATTTTGAGGTGTTTTCCAAATTAATCTTTATTATTTAATATTGCATAGTTTTACATTACATATATTATCCATTCATTTGTTGAAGGGCATATGGGTTGCTTCCATCCTTTTTCCTATTGTGAATAATGCTGTGACATGCATTATACATTATACATGGATGTGCATATATCTATCTGTGCCACAGCTCTTATTTCTCTAGTATATATACCTAGTAATAGAATTGATGGATCATATCATATTTCTATTTCCATTTTTTTAAAAAATGCCATACCATTTTCCACAATGTTTATACCATTTTACTGTTCTATAAGCTATGATGAGGGTTTTAGTCTCTCTAAAACCTTGCCAGAATTTCTTTTAGTCTTCTTTTCTAAGCTTTGCTATTTTTAACTATTTTTTGCTATTAAT
The DNA here is from genome assembly GCF_000298275.1 of Orycteropus afer afer. Classification (NCBI taxonomy): domain Eukaryota; kingdom Metazoa; phylum Chordata; class Mammalia; order Tubulidentata; family Orycteropodidae; genus Orycteropus; species Orycteropus afer. Next base: position 3,062,901 of record NW_006921935.1, read on the forward strand.
TTTGGTATGAGTTTATATCTCATTGTTTTTATTTGCATCTCTTACAGCTAATGATCATGTATTTGTCAGCTTCCTGAATGTCTCTTTTTTGGCGAAGTATTTGCTCAAGTCTTCTGCCCACTTTTAATTGAATTTTTCATGGTTTTGTTTTTCAGGTGTTGAAGTTTTCCATAAATTGTAGAGATTAGCCCATTATCTGAAATATCATTGTCATTTTATTCCCCCAATTTGTAGCTTCTCTTTTTATTTTTTTGGTGATATATTTTGATGCACATAAATGTTTAATTTTCAGGAAGTCCCAGATATCTAGTTTGTCTTCTGCAGTTTGTTCATTGTTCATTATTTTTGATAGTGTATTTATGCCAGAAATTAGGGCCCATAAGTTTGTCCCTATTTTTGCTTTGATAATATTTGTAGTTTTAGGTCTTATATGTAGGTCTTTGATCTATCTTCAATTAGTTTTTGTATATGGTGAGATATATGGTTACTGTTTCACTTTTGTGCAAATGTATATCCAGTTTTGCCAGCACCATTTATTAAAGAGACTACATGTAATGGGTTTCAGCCTTTTGTCAAAGATCAGTTGTCCTTAGGTATATGAATTTGCATCTGGGTTCTCAATTCTGTTCCATTAGTCTATGTGTCTGTCATTGTACCAACATCAGGCTATTTTTTTCTACTGTGTTTGTATAGTAAGTTTTGAAGACAAGGAGTGTGAGGCTTCCTCTTTGTTCTTTTTCTTTAGTAGAGTTCTACTTACCCAACATCTCTTTCCTTTCCATAAAAACTTGTTTATTTTATTTTTCCATCTCTTTAAAGAATGATGATCATATCTGGATTGGGATTACAATGTATCTGTAGATAGCTTTAAGTAATACTGATATTTTCACAGTATTAAATCTTCTCATCCGTGAGTATGGTATATTATTCCATTTATGTGGATCTCATGTAATTTTTTTGTAGTAGTGCTTTATAGTTTTCTTTGTATATGTCTTTTGTGTCTTTGTTATATATATTCCTAAGTATTTCATCTTTTGGGTGATTATTGTAAAAGGTATTATTTCCTGATTTCCTTTTCAGAGATCACTTTGTTACTGTGCAGGTATCTGAGTGATTTTTGTATGTTGATCTATAACTTGACACTTTGCTGAATACTTCTATTAGTTCTAGTAGCTTTCTTCTTGAATCCCTAGGATTTTTTATGTTACATATCATCTGCAAATAGAGATAGTTTGACTTCTTTGACAGTTAGGGTACTTTTTAATTATCTTTCTTGCTTTGGTTAGGAGTTCCAATAAAATATTGAAAAGGAGTGGTAACAAAGTGCATCCTTGTCTGTTCCTGTTTGCAAGGAGAATATTTTCAGTCTCTCTCCATTGAGAATAATGTTGACCACGGAGTTTGGTATATGTCCTTAATTATGTTAAGGAATTTCCCTTCTTTCCCTATTTTGCTGAGCATTTTTTCAAGAACGAGTTCTGGGTTTTGTCAAATGTCCTTTATCCATCAATTGACATGACCGTGTGTTTTTCTTTCTTTCTTTTTCTTTTTTTTTTTCCTTTGTTTTATTTGCATGGTGGATTATGTTGGTTGGTTTTCTAATGTTGATCCATCCTTGAATAGCTGGTATGAATATCACTGGTCATGATGTATGATTAATTCTTGATATGTTATTGCATTCTATTGGCTAGTATTTTGTCAATAATTTTTATATCAATGTTCATGAGAAATATTGGTCTATAATCTTCATTTTTAGTGATATCTCTGCTTTATTATGTAAAATTAGGCTTCATAGGATGAGCTCAGGTGTATTATATCATTTTCTATATTCTGAAATAGTTTGAATAAAATTGGTGCTAGCTTTTCTCTGCATGTTTGGAAGTATTCACCAGTGAAGCCATCTGGGCTGGGAACTTTCCTTTTTTGTCTTGATTAGGAGGTACTTTGTGACTTGTTCAATTTCCTCTTTTGTGATGGGTCTGTTCAAATTTTATACCTTGGATTGGTTAGGTAGTGTCCATCACGGGGCATAATCATCATTCCAGTTATTATTCTCTTCCCTCCCTGTTTCTACAAACTTACTTTTAGTCAGAAATTCCACATTTGGTGAGCCCTCTTCAAGGCTAGGTGTTGCCCTCCAGTTTTGCCTATTGTTTCCTTCCCTGCTCTGTGTGGACTGCTTATGTCTGGGCTGACATCCAGGGGAAGTACAGGCAGATTTTCCTCCATCTTAAGAGGAGAAGAGGGTGGCACTTCCCAGAAGGATGTCCAGAAGATATATTTTTGGTTTCTGACTCCTAATGGCCTGTAGGGGTTGGGAAGCAGTCTCCACTTAGGTGACCCACCTTCTAACTCTGTTATAGGAAACCTGAAGGAATTCATATAAGTCCAGCAGCCAATAGCTACTGGTTGGGGGAGGGATAGCTACATTCCAAACAGATCCCCCCAAGGAGAACTACCTTGTTCCTGTCAAATCTCAACTTCTAGTATGTTTGCTGTGGGTGTAGCCTCCACACAAGATGCCTGCCCCCTAGCACACAGCAGTCTCAGTCAGCAGTCCTGAGTACCAAATGTAAGGGGAGAAGACAGATGCAAACTTATCCCCAGGGAGGTCTGTCCTACTGGTTTCAGAGGCCTGAGCTATGACTCTGTGCTACCTGCACAGGGAAGCATGTAGACTGCTGACTATGGGATCAGATTCCCCTATGTGGGCCTTCAGCAGCAATTTGCAATAGCCTGGCAACCAATAATTACCAGGTGGATGATGAGGATATCACAATCTGGTCAGATTCCTACAAATGTTTGCCTAGTTGCTATCAGAGTGTTCCCAGTAGTTTGTTGGCTGTTAGTGCAGTCTCTATCCAAGACACCTGCTTCCTAACACAGAGCAGTCCTCAAGTTTGTGGAAAGACTAACTGTAGCTGAACCCAGGGAGGTATGTCATGTTGTTTTCAGAGGGCAGAACTATGAGTTGCACATTGACATTATGTTCATTGCTGACTATGGAAGTAGACTCCATACCTGGGCCTTTTTGTAGTAATTTACAGCAGGCTGGCAGATAACAATCTCTGATTGTGGGAGGAGCTTTCCTGGTACAAAGGAACCTCTGGGAAGGTCTGTGGTTGTTGTGGTAGAGCTCTCCCTGAAGTATGCTGTCTGTGAGTGTATCTTCCACTAAATATGCCTGCTTCTTATCACATAGCAACTGCTGTTAGCAGTCTTCAGCATCAAACAGAATGGGGGATACACTGACATGAACTGACTCCCTGGGAGGTTTGTCCTATTGGTTTCATAGGCCTGAGTGAACAGGAGGCTGGTGGAGTGTTTGCAACAAGAGCAACCTCACCTCCAGGCCCTTTCTGAAGCAATTTACAGTAGGATTGCAGGTGACAATGTTTGGATGGGAAAGGAGCTGCCATGGTCCAAAGTGACCTCTGTGGAGTTCTGCATTGTTGTTATCAGAGCTCCTCCTGGAGTATGTTGGCTGTGGGTGTATCCTCCACTCATGATATCTGCTTCCTAGTACACTACAGCCACAGTCAGCAGTCCTTCATGCCAATCATAACAGGGAAGGAGGGAGACACAAACTGATTCCTCAGGATGTGTGTCCTGTTGCTTTCAAACGTCTGAGCTATGGGGCATGCAATGAGGCAGCTAGAGTGTTGACTGTGATAGGAGACTCCACTGCAGGGCTCTTATGGAACAATTCACGTTGGCTTGCAGCTGAGAGTGTCCAGGTGTTGGAGATTCTATCACACTCCAAATGGTCCCTTGGAAAAGTCTGCCTTGTTTTTTAGAGTACAATTTTGGGTCTTGTCTTTGTACAAGTAAGGATTGTGGTGGTTAAGGAAATGAGCTCTTTTTGCTCAGGTGCAAAGGAAATAATTAAGGTATCTATTGAATTCCATTGCAAAGGCATAAAATAGGATACTATTTTATGGATCAACTACAACATCAGACTTTGGACCTGTAAAGAGTATTTTGAACAATGGGACCATCTGTGGAGGAGTGTTTGATGACATTTTTTGAAGCATCTATGATGAGGCAGGTCACTCACCCAGACTTCCACTATCTCACCCTCACTGGGGTTTGGTGGAGGAACTTTGAAGCAACTTAATGAAAACCTGCTATTGACATTTTCTAAAAATAAGACCTAAGAAAGGAAAGTTTCATCAAACTTCTTCAATTCAATTCAATTCAATAAACATTTTTGAAGGCTCACTAATGTGCACTGTCTATGCTCTTTGTATCTCTCCTATATGTTAAATGTTCATACTGCTTCAGGCCCATGCCCCTGTCTGACCTATCCTTCACACTGCTGATACAATGATCATTTTCAAACACAATTCTGTGTGATAAGGTCACTTCCCCACTTAATATCCCCAGGACAAAATCCAATAATTTTCACAGGACACAAATGTCATTAATGACTGCTCCTCTCCATGGCCATCTCTTCTCCTGTCTTTTACTTATCTCCATGCCTTTGACATGCAGAGCTATTTATATGTCTTCTGGTGTCATATTCTTCTATGTCTTTTTTTAAATGCTTATGCCATATCCTCTTCTTGGAATGGCCAGTCAATATTAATAAGACTATTTACTAATTGGGCTTTTCAACTTGCTTACTTGTCTGTGGACTATTTCCATTAGAATGTGAGCTTTTAAAAAAATGTATTTTCTTTGTATAACCAACCCATACTCTACCACAGTGTCTGGCACACAGTTTTTTCTTAATAAATGTTGGAAATATAACAAATATTAAAAAATGAGTGATTTGTTTAATTATGTAGTCAATTCTGTAATATAATAAACAGCTTCTATTCCATCAGAGAAGCCTTTGATATCTCGATATACACAGCATCTCTGTTTCAAGGGGATATGAAAGGGAACAATTTTTATTAGAAAGCTTTATATCTGTCTGAAACGCAAACAATAAATATGAAGCATGAAATGGATTATACATAGAAGAGTTATCCTAGTCAGAAAGAAGAGATTGATTAGTTTTCCAAACCTTGAGACTGGCAGTTCATTATTTGATTGGTTTCAAGTTCATGAAAGATACCCAAATTCAAATCCAAGTAACAAAGGGATTCTACAAGCAAATACAAGTCTCATTTGCATTGACAGGCATCGCTGTGTCTGAGGAAGAATGCCAAGACATCATTCAGGCTTTCTTTCTTAGCATGCCATTAAAAGTGCACTGGACTGGGGGTTAGGTGACTTTCCAAATTCAAATAGTTACAGGTTGAAGAACATAAAACATGCCTTATTTTTTGAATTCTTAATCCATTGCAAATTTTACTGTAATGAAGGCTATTATATTATAAAGAATATATATATATAATGGTAGAATATCTACCTATATTAAATATTATCAGTTTTAATTTACAAAAATCATTATTGCCAAGAATTTAATTTTTAGCCTCAATATGAATCAAAATTATTATGTTATAATTTTTCTTTTTACATATGCATTTTTAAAGCCTACTCTTTAAGATTTTTTAAATTGAATTATATTTTAGGTTTTCATATAAGCATTCCTTATAGTTCTTTCTAGGAGGTAGTCTGTTTAATGATTATGTGGAAAAAAGAAATGTTTTATAGTACTAAGTTACAAACAAAATTACTAAGGAAAGAAAGGACCAGCCATCTTTTTATACAAGAAGTTAGGGATTATGTTACAAGGAAAGTGGATATATAAAGAACAGATGAGCAAAAACACCAGAAAGAAGACTATTTGAGTAAAGAAAATAGAAATAAATAACAGACATCATAATGTTAAATACTGTCAATAAATATTAATGAAAGAGTATAAAAATGAAAGTGATATTGATATAGTAAGGTAAAACATTGAAAAAAAATTATATACCGGAGAGTATAGTAAAATTAGGAGCTCTGGTGGCATAGTACCTAAGGCATTTGACTGCTAACTGGAAGCCTGGGGGTTCAAACCCACCAGCCACTCCTTGGAAGGAAGGTTGGGCAATCTACTTCTATATTGATTCTGCCTCAGAAACCCAAGGAGGGGTCACTATGAGTCGACTCTGACTCAACGGCAGTGAGTTTGTTATTTTTGGTTTGGTATAGTAAAAATAATACATCAGTGATATGTCAAGGCTGGACTACTTCAAATAATATCAAATAATTTTAAATGTTATTACTATGTACAAGAGGTGGTTGTAGAATTCCTGAAGGAATTTCATAAATTTTATATTAACACTCAACTGCAGGAGTGTTAATATAGGAAGAAGGCTAAACTGAAATTTCTCTCACACATGCTTTTTACTATGTAGAAAGAGTGAAGGAATGAAATCAATACAATAGAACACAATGAAATTGATGGTTCATACTTATAAATATGTGTATATAGTGATACAGATGATGTGCTATAAGGGGAAAAAAGGCAATAAGTAATAAATATGCTCTCTGAGGATATCCATTAATGTCTATACCTTCTTCCTTTAACTAATTGATGTGGGTACATCTGTGTGATTTTGTCTCCACTTGCAATTATGCAACATTTATAATTTAATTATATCATTAAAAATGGCCTTTAAAATTATTATGTATTATGGCTTTCCTTTGGGATATTACTCTGATGACTCTTCAAACCCTTCACCTTGAAAAACAGTCAGTAAATTTAAAATCTCAATCAACTTTCCATTGTAGAATTTCCCAATCTTTGAAACACTAACACTCCTCGGAAGGAAGATGGGGCAATCTACTTCCGTAGTGATACTGCCTAGGAAACCCAAGGAGGGGTCTCTATGAGTCAGGCCGACTCAACGGCACACAACAACAACAAAAAAAACAATACAAGAAATTATCTTCCTGTTATTTCCATGGCTGCTGCTTTGTTGTAGAGGCTCTGAATTCATCTTTTTTCCCTTCCAATGAAGTTCAATAATATCCTTAATGGCAAGCAATTCTTCATAATAGGAAAATGTTTCACTCAGTGCACAACACTAGTAACAACAACAACTCACTGCCATCGAGTAGACTCCAACTCAAACGACCCTTTCTTGGATTTCCAAGGCATTATCTTCCTCGGAGCTGCTTATGGAGGTCGTAGCCATCTCCGACGGGTGAGTCTAAGTCATTGGGCATCAGCGTCTCTGTGGTCTGCATCTGGCCCCGCTGCCCCCTGGTGAAGTGGCCTCCCATTCTACGCGGTCGTTTAGATGGCACTGTCCATGTCTACTGGCTAGAGGGCATTCAGGAAGTGGCCTGGGGCCTGATGAGGATTCTTTCGCCCCTCAAGGCTGCTCTCCTTCCTACGCAGGCCACCTGGAGTTGGCACTGCAGGTGTCTTGTTTCAGCCCTGGAAGAGCAGGGTTAGAGCCAGACCAAGGGGACTTCGAAGTTGATGGAGTGACTCGGGGTGCCTGGTATGGCGGCCCTAGGCTTGAGTCCTCCAGATACTGCTCTTCCCAATGTCTGCCCACGTGTGTCCTTCCGTGTCGCAGCTGAACGCGCCCTCTCTGCCTGTTTCTGGCCCTGGGGGCTGCTGCAGCGTTGTCAAAGATGAACTGCCCGGTGTCTCGTTCAGTTAACAAATTCTAACAGTGGGTCAGGACAAACAGCATCCTTGCTTTCGAGGATATGGCAGTCCCATGGGAAAAAGTCGTTTTATTAAGCATTTGCGGCGTTCCAAACAAAAGGTAGATTGATGGGTGTGAAGAAAACACAAAAAAGTGCAGTAGAAACAAATGGGAGTAGCAAGGAAGACCACCTTGAGGCATGTAATCTTGAAGGCAATGCTCTACTTCCAGGTAGGACAATAATATGTACGAAGGCCTTGAAACATTTTAGAAGTATGTCATGGTTTTGTGTATGCTTTGAGTGTATTGCAGAGTAGCAGCATTCTATGGGAATTATAAATCTCTTAATTGGACATTTGCTTAATGCACATAGGCGGTCTGGTAGCATAGTGCCTAAGGCACTTGACTGCTGACCAGAAGGCTGGTGGTTCTAACCCACTAGCCACTCCTGGGAAGAAAGGTTGGGCAATCTACTTCCATAGTGATACTGCCTGGGAAACCCAAGGAGGGGGTCGCTGAGTCAGGGCCGACTTGATGGCACATAACAACAGCAACAATCTCTAAGGAAGTACATTGCCCAATCTTCCTTTCAAGGATTGCCTGGTGGGTTTGAATCCCCAGACTTCTGGTTAGCAGTGAAATGCCTTAGGGCTATGCCACCAGAGATCCCACAACACTAATAAGTAATATTAAAATCCTTATTTATTTTAAATTAGTAAATTTTCTTCTTTTAAGTATGTTGTTTTTGTTGTTATGTGCCATCCAGTCGGATCTGACTCATAGCAATACCTCTCTGGGTTTCTGAGGTAAGTATCACTATGGAAGTAGATTGCCCAACTCCTTCCAAGGAGTGGCTAGTGGGTTTGAACCACCAGCCTTAAGGTTAGCAGTCAAGTGCCTTAGGCACTACACTAGATTTTTAAAAAATTTGTGATCAATGTCTTGTGCCTCATAATATGTTTTCTAAACTCAGTGCATAAAGTGCCTGAGGCATTTGACTTCTGACCAGAAGGCTGGAGGTTTAAACCCAGCCACTCCTCCAAAGGAAGATGGGCAATCTACTTCCCTAGAGATACCAACTTGGAAACCCAAGGAGGGGTTGCTATGAGTCAGAATCCACTTGCCAGCAGTGAGGTTTTATTTATTTATTTATTTATTTATTTATTTATTTATTTATATTGGATTTAGTATTATCAGTTTCTTTTTTGCAGGATCTATTCTTTATTTTTTCTTTTCTTTTTTTAATTTTTATTGTGATTTGTTTGAAAGTCTACAGAGCAAATTTACTTTCCATACAGCAGCTCACATACTTTGCCTCGTGACATCAACTACAATTTCCCACAATGCAACATCTCCTCCCCCCATAGTTACCTCTTCCCTATGGCCTTCCCTCCCTTGCACTCCTGCCCACACTGACCTGTCTCCCTGTGCACACAGCCTTTCTATTCTCCCATGATTAGTCTCTCCAAGGAGTGTATCGACCTAAAGTAAATGTTCAGCTCATAAGCCTGTCTTTTGTTTGCCTGGAAGGCACAGGAGTGGGAACAATTCCAGACATGAAAGGGCAGGTAGGGGCCATAGTCTCATTCCACTGGTCTCTATCATACCAGTAAACCTGGTCCATTTTTTTTTTTTTTTAATGATTTTGAGTTTTTTTCCACATTGTTCCCCGACTCTATCCAGGATCTCCTACAGACCTCCCCTTCCAAGTTGTTGACAGTGGTAACTGGAAACCATCTAGTTCTGAACTCATAGTCATATAAGCTGAGGATCTCATGGTGTATCAGGCACTTGGACTAATTGTTTCCACGTATCTTTTGTTTTCTTCATTCTTCTTTGCTCTGGACGAGGAGAGATCCATCATTGCATCTAGATGGCCACTTGTTCTTTTAAGATAACAGTCAACTCACCACAGTAGGATGTGGAACAGAATTTTTGTGTAGTATGTTATGCCAATTGAGCTGTATGTCCCCTATGACTATGGTCATGAGCCCAATACTTGATAGTTCTGGGTAGCTGGCTATGGCCAAGATGTGCCTACAACCTTGCCCTTGTCAATTCTACTACATACCTGGGAATTCTTACAGAATATACAAATACACTTGTAGAAACATTGTCTGCCAACCTTATATATGGTCAAGGGCACACTCCCCCTTACATAGACATACCTAATATTTCAGACTCTGCACCCATCTATCCACCCATATATCAATGTT
>NW_006921935.1:3073042-3074081 GCF_000298275.1 Orycteropus afer afer
TTACAATAATGGACTAATACAATATTGGTCCTTCTGTGATTGACTTATTTCACTCAGCATAATGTCCTCCAAGTTCATCCATGTTATGCAGTGTTTTGCAGATTCTACATTATTCTTTAGGGTTGCATAATATTCCATTGTGTGTATGTACCATAGTTTGGTTATATATTCTTCTATTGATGGGCACCTGAGTTATTTCCATCTTTTTTTTCTGTTGTAAATAGTGCAGCAGTGAACACAGGTGTGCAAATGTCTGTTCTTGTGTGAACTCTCACTTCTTTAGGATATATACCTAGTGGTAGAATGGCTGGTTCAAATGGGATTTCCAATCCCAACTTTTTACGGAATTGCCATACTGCTTTCCACAGTGGTCCTGTCATTTGACAGTCCCACCAGCAGTGTATGAGAGTCTCAATCTCTCTACATCATCACCAGCATTTGTTATTTTCTGTCTTTTTGAACTTTGCTACTAGTGCTGGGGCAAAATTGTATCTCATTGTTGTTTTGATTTGCATCTCTCTGATGGCTAATGATCATGAGCATTTCATCATATGTTTGTTGACTGCCTTTGGTAGTTAAGTTTGTGTGTCAACTTGGCTTGTCCTGGATGGGTGGGTGGTCAGCTAGTGGTAGTTATTCCCCATGATGAGACTGGCAGCTGAGTAGCTTCTTTTACAGATGTGTTCTGCTTCACGTGTATAAGAAGCATCTTTGATGATGGTCTCTAGGTTATGGTACACCTGAACCCTGAATGGAGCCATGGTGCTTTTCAGAGCCTGCCATGCTCTGCCAAACTTGGGACTTTCAATGGAGTTGAATTAATGGCCTGCCAGGAGCTCTGGTAGCATAATGCCTAAGGCACTTGACTGCTAACCAGAAGGCTGGCGGTTCAAATCCACCAGCCACTCCTTGGAAGAAAGGTTGGGTAATCTACTTCCATAGTGATACTGCCTCGGCAACCCAAGGAGGGGTTGTTATAAGTCGGGTCTGACTCAATGGCACATAATGACAACAACAACAACATGTGGTTTGGTAACAA
>NW_006921935.1:3075673-3079019 GCF_000298275.1 Orycteropus afer afer
CCTCAGAAACCCAAGGAGAGGTCGCTATGAGTTGGGTCCAACCTGATGGCACATAACAACAAAAACATTGCAAAAAGGTATCGATTTCCTTATTTCTTCTTCAATAATCTCTGCTAGTGTACAGGAATGCAAGTGACTTTTGGATGTTGAGCATGTATCCTGCTAAAACTCTGAATTAGTTCCAGTATATTTTTATTGAGCCTCTTGGTGGCATAGTGCCTAAGGCATTTATTTGACTGCTAACCAGAAGGCTAGTGATTCAAACCCACCAGCCACTGCTTGGAAGGAAGATTGGGCATTCTACTTCCATGGAGATACCATCTCACAAACCCAAGGAGGGGTTGCTATGAGTCAGATATGACTCAACAACAGGGAGTTCCCCCCTCCCTTGGGTTTTCTAGGTTTAGGATCATATCATCAGCAAATAGAGATAGTTTGACTTCTTCCTTACCAATTTGAATGCCTTTGATTTCCCTTTCTTGCCTTATTGCCCTAGGTAGGACTTCCAATGCAATGTTGAGTAGAAGTCTTGATAGAGGGCATCCTTGCCCGATGTCTGTTTACAAAGGGAATGTCTTCAGTGTTTCTCCATTGAGAATAATGTTGCCTATTGGTTTTGCCTATATACCTTTTATTATGTTGAGGAATGTCCCTTCTATTCTGATTTTGCTGAGAGTTTTTATCAGGAATGTGTGTTGGACCTTATCAAATGACTTTTGTGCATCAATTGATATGATTTTGTGGTTATTTTCAGTTGTTTTATTTATGTGTGGATGACATTGATAGTTTTTTCTAATTTTGAACCATCCTTGTATACCTGATATGAACCCCACTTGGTCATATAATTTTTAAGGCTTAAGCTTATTTTTCTGCATCAATATTGAGTATAGATAATAAATTTACCAAGCCTATCATAAAACATTTGGCCTTTCTCTAGAGAGTGTCTTCCAGGGGAAGTAGACTAGACATTACCTTGCCTGTAGGATTATATTTTTTTTTTCAGCTGTATTGGAATATAGTAGAGATATGGTAAATAAGATGTGTCATTTACTATATGTAATAATGCTGTGTAAAATTGGTCATATTCAGTTGTGATATTTAAGAAATTTCTTTTATTTTTTATTTATCATTTTTTTTTTTTTGTTAATACATGTAATTTTATGTTTATAATAAGAAACATTTTCAAAAGCATAGGGGGATCTTTTTTGACACTTAATCATCTTTGATATTATACTACAAACTCCAGAGTGACATCAAGCCAGAGATTTTTGACATGTTGATTCACTGCCACATCACCAGCATCTAGAAGAGGGCCTGGTACATACCATGCCTTTAAAAAATACTGGAATAATGAACAAAAATGAATGAATGAGTAAATATTGATTGAAAAAATAATTTACACATGAAATTTCATTTTTTATTTTTTTTCTGACAAACAGAACACATAATTACTGTCTTCAAATTATTCTTGAGTTCAAAACTCTTAAAGTTGAAAACACATGTACATAAAATCTTCAATAATTTGTCCACTAATATTCAGCAGTGAGAGGTCTAAACAATGCATGAAACATACAGACCCAGACCATAACTAATCACTCTTCTGATATCCTCCAGGTCTAAGACCACTTTTATATGAACCTAAAACTCAGTAACAAACCTATCCCCACTGTTCCTTCATCTTGTGCCACAAAGCAAGACTCATTCCGCTATTTCCTTCTACAGACCACTTTCCCATATTATTCATTATATCCTCAATTAGACTTTCTTTCTTTTACTAATAATTATCCCCCACCCAAGGCAGAAAATGTGAAAGCCAAGGCTGATGGTGGCCAGATCCAGGTAAGGGAAGGGAGAAGGAGAAAGCCCCTACCCAGCGCAGGAAGTGGGAAAGCCAAGGTCAATGACAGCTGGATCCAGGTAAGGGGAGGACTGAGAGGTTTGGAACAGCTAATGGAGATGAAATTGTCTATCAGTTTGTCATACTGTGGTGGCTTGCATGTTGCTGTAAGGCTAGAGTCTGTGCCACTGGTGTTTCAAATGTCAGTAGGGTTGCAAATGGTAGACAGGTTTCAGCGGCACTTACAAACTGAGACAAACTCAGAAGAAGGAAGAGACCAAAGCATTGGCCAGTGAAAATCTATGAATAGTAGGGAAACAATGTCTGATACATTATTGGATATCTTTATGAATAGCCCTGAAACATTGTCTGGTACCATGCAAGGATATGAGCCCCTCAGGTTGGAAGGCACTCAAAATACTACTGGAAAAGAGATGCATCATCAGAGTAGAATTGACTTTAATGATATAGAAAAAGTAAAGCTTTCAGGATCTCCATTTGCTGAAGTGGCATCACTCCAAATGACGAGACACAGATACAAACACGCATCAATAATCAGAACATGGAATGTATGAAGTATGAATCAAGGAAAATTGGAAATGTTCAAAAATGAAAAGGAACACATAAATATTGATATCCTAGGCATTAGTGAGCTGAAGTGGACCAGTTTGGCAATGTTGAATCAGACAAACATACAATCTACTATGCTGGGAATGACAAATTGAAGAGGAATGGTATGACATTCATTACCCCAAAGAATGTTTCAAGAATTTTTATGAAGTACAATGCTATCAGTGATAGAATAATATCCATACACCTGTGAGGAAAACCAGATAATACTGCTGTTATTCAAATTTACACACCAGGCACTAAATCCAAAGATGAGGAAATTGAAGATTTTGCCAATTTCTGCAGTCTGAAAATGACTGAACATGCAATCAAGATGTGCTGATTATCACTGTTGATTGCAATGCAAAAGCTGGAAAAAAGAAGACTCTAGATTAGTTGGAAAATTTAGCCTTGGATATAGAAACAATGCTAGAGATCCCAGGATAGAATTTTGCAAGACCAACAACTTATTCATTGCAAATATCTTTTTTCAACAATACCAACAGTGGCTATACACATGGACTTCACCATATGCAGTACACAGACTTCATCTGTGGCAAGAAGTGGTGGAAAAGCTCAATATCTTGAGCCAAAACAAGGCCAGGAGCTGATTTTGTAACAGAGCATCAATTGCTCATAGGCAAGTACAATTTGAACTTGAAGACAATTAAAACAAATCCTCTAGAGACAAAATATGACCTTGAATATATCCCTTCTAAATATAGAGACCATCTAAAAATAGATTTGATGCATTGAACATCAGTGACTGAAAACCATAGGAAGTGTGGAATGACATTAAGAACAACATCCACTAAGAAAGCAAAAGATCATTAAAAAGACAGGAAAGGAAGAAAAGACCAAAATGAATGTCAGAAGAGACTCTGAAACTTGCCCTTGAAT
>NW_006921935.1:3079634-3089033 GCF_000298275.1 Orycteropus afer afer
GAGAGATCTCATTCCTGATGTCAGATGACTCTTGGCTGAAAGCAAATACCAGAAAGATGTTTACCTGTGTTTTATTGACTATACAAAAGCATTCAATTTTGTGGATCATAACAAATTACTGATAATATTGAGAAAATGGGAATTCCAGAACACTTAATTGTACTCATGAGAAACCTGTACATAGACTAGGAGTCTGTCATACAAACAGAACAAGGGGACACTGCATGGTTTAAAATAAAGAACAGAGTGTGTTAGGGTTGCATACTTTCATTATACTTATTTGATCTGTATGCTGAGCAAATAATCCGAGAAGCTAAACTATATGAAGATCGTGGTGCAGGATTGTAGGAAGAATCATTAACAACCTACGATATGCTGATTACATAACTTTGCTTGCTGAAAGTGAGGATGACTCGAAGCACTTACTGATGAAGATTGAAGAATACAGTCTGCAATTTGGATTATACCTCAATATAAAGAAAACAAATCCTCACAACTGGACCAGTAAGTACCATCACGATAAATGGAGAAAAGATTGAAGTTGTCAAAGACTTCATATGACTTGATTCTACAATCAACACCAATGTAAGCAGCGGTCAAGATATCAAAAGATGTGTAAAATTCACTGCTGTTGAATAGTCCAATTTATAGTGACTCCGTGAGTTTCCAAGGTGATATGTCTATGGACGTAGATTGCCCACTCTTCCTTCTGAGGACTGGCTGATGAGTTTGAACTGCCAGTCTTCTGGTTACAGTTAAATGCCTTACACAATACACCACCAGAGCTCCTCAGATGATGTATGTTATTGTTGTTATGCGTCATCTAGATGATGTATAGCACTGGGTAAATAAGCTGCAAAAGACCTCTTTCAAGTGCTGAAGAGCAAAGATGTCTCCCGGAGGACAAAGTTGGGCCTTACACAAGCCAAGGTATTTTCAATTACCTCGTATGCATGTGAAAGCTGGACAGTGAATAAAGGAAACCAAAGAAGAGTCTGTCCTTTTGTGCTGTGCTGGTGAAGAATGCTGAAAGTACTGTGGACTGCTAAAAGAACTAACAAATATGTCCTGGAAGAAGTGTAGCTGGAATGCTTCTTGGAAGTGAGAATGGCGAGACTTCATCTCACCTGCTTTGGTCATGTTTTCAGAATGAACCTTTCCCTGGAGAAGGATAACATGCTGGGTAAAGTGGAGGGTCAACAAAAGAAGGGAAGGCCCTCAGAGAGATGGATTGAAACAGTGGCTGCAATGATAGGCTAAGGTATGGAAGGATAGTGAGGCTGGCACAGGACCAAGCGGTGGTTCATTCTGTGGTTCATAAAGTTGCTATGAGTTAGAGATGACTTGACGGCACCTAACAACAAAAACAACAACACAACAAGGTTCCCTTTTTCAGTTTAAAGGTGTTACCTTCAAATGCTAATTTGCTAAGATTGTTTTTCATAAATAGTTACTGAACGCTTATGTTCTTATAAGCTTTTATGTATCAATAGAGATGATTTCATAATTTTTCCTTTCATCAGTGTATGTGGTAAATATTATGTATCTACTTTGTACTGCGAAAACACTCATATATTTTTACAATAAATTTAATTTACTCATGTAGCATCACCTTTATATTGGTTACTGAATTTAATGCTAATTATACATATATACATATAGATATACATATGTACACACATACATACATACATATATATATATACATATACATATCTATATAGAGACTTTCTTCATTGTCCTGTATTGTCTTTTTTACTTTGGTCTGTAAATGTAAGGGGTGAAGAGTATGAGTTGCAGAAAATTCTTGTTTTTTGTCATTAGCTTTTCTATAGTATTGAAATGATCTACTAGAAGACTATCCTTAGTCTCAGAAAAGCAGCATCATATTAGATGCTGGGGTTACACATCATCCATATACTTCAGATTCTAATTAAGATTTTCAGGAGTGATGACTTTCATAGAAATTACTAGTTGCCTGTCTATTATCCATTTTCCTCTTCTTCTTTAGATACAGGAATACTGTTATAGAATGGCCATATGCCCATGCTTTCATGATGATGAAGAGCTGATAAAATATAAGTAGAGGAAATAAAAATCAATTAAGACTTCCATGGAGTTGGGTAAGTTGGCAATGTTTATTTTTCCTTATGCCTTTCTTTTTCTGCCTTAAAATCAGATGTCATTAATGGAGCTTCAGTAGTCATCTGATGCCCTTGAATCAAACTTGAGTACAGAAGCCACTCATTAAGAAGAAGAGAACAGGAAAGTATAAAGAGTACAAGTCTGTGCTCTCTCCAGAGTTGCCATGGCATCCCTGGACTGTGTCCTCCTCACAGATTTTATGAGTTAAAAATAAAAGTAAAGAAAAAAAAAAAAAACTGTGGTATCTTCAAACCACAGTTGTGGGAGGTACTAGGTACTGGAAACCAATTTATTTTCCTAACTGATATAATGTAGTTCTCTTCTGACAGATTTTATTTTACCAATGAAATAAGAAACAACTTCTTTAGTTAAAAATGAGTAGGATGTAAGAAGGAATGGGGATTTGGAAAGAAAGTAAAGATGTCAAAATAGTTTGAAAAGGAAGTTTTAGAATAAATGGACTAGAAAGTACAATAGAAATATCATGCTGGGCCATCTGAGTTAATCCATGAATTTAAACTAAAACTAGTCAGCAACTTTGTGTTCAACCACTGTAAGTGGTTGGACTAGATAGAGAACTGAGCTGAACTTCTCATGGTTTTGGTGGGCAGAAGGGAGCAAGAGTATGGTTCCTATAAAATATTGCTTAAATTCTGTATGTACTACATTCACACATCCTAAGAGGTTATATCTTGTGGGATAGCCACTACTCTTGCTAATGAAAAAATCTACTATGTTGGCCCCTTTAGAGTTTGCTGCTTCTCATGAGTCAACATTCTAAGTTAACGTTGATTGGAGTAGTAATGCAGTAAGTCAGTGTTTTATTTATTTATTTTTCCCCACTGCTGCACCTCCCCCGTATATAGACACAGGAAATTCTGGCATCTCTAATGTACCTGTTTATGTACATTATGCTCTATGCATAAATAGTGATTACAGTTATGACTTGAAGCTTCTATTACAGCTGCCTTTGATAAGGCAATGATCTAGTTTATGTAAAATTTGTTTCGGGAATATTAATAAACACCTTCAGTGAAAACAACAGTTTTATTTACTTGCTCCCTCCTGTTTTGTCTTATTGGCTTATGGCATGTCTATCTCTCATATTCAAAATTACATCTATTCTAACTTGTAAATCATCAGTTCTTACATAAGAAATTAGTTTATATTATTGAAATTAAAACTGTGTTTTCAATTTCTTCTATAAAAAGAAAGACACACATTTTTTTAAGGTTTTCCTAATTCAGAATAAAGCGGGATTGTACATTTTAAGAAACATGTTTGTCCATTGTGACTACAGCACTTAACTAGAATGAAGATATCTTAAAAAAAAAAAAAAAAAAGCTAGATTTATTACATGAGTATGTGAATGCTAGGAGCTCTGGAGGTGTAGTGCCTAAGGCATTTGACTGCTAACCAGAAGGCTGGCAGTTCAAACCCACCAGACACTCCTTGGAAGGAAGGTTGGGCAATCTACTTCCATAGTGATACTGCCTCCAAAACCCAATGAGGGTCTATGAGTCCGATCCCACTCCATGATTGTGGTTGTCTTTTTTGTTGGTGTTGCTGTTTATGTGAATGTTACAATATAATGAATGTGACTGCTCTGAACTACTGAGATTTAAACACTTGCAGAATTACAAACAAGAGGGCCAATGCAACTGTGCCTGGAAAAAAAGTTACATATGTGCTACACTATTTTCATAATTATATGCCTAATTCTCAATAAATACTTATGATTTCATATAAAAACATTTTTAATCTGTTTAATGATAGACACATTGATCAATGGAATGTAATTGAAAATGCAGAAACAATTCCAAATATCAATTGACTTTTGGGAGCCAAATCCATTCAATAAGGGAAGGAAGAGTCTCTGAAAAAAATGATGCTGGCCAAATTGGATTTCCACATGCAGAAAAATGAAAAGTACCTTCTACCATACACAGAAAATAATTCAAAATAGATCAAAGACCTAAAAGTTACAGCTAAACCTATGGAATTTCTAGAAGATAATATAGGGACAAAACTATGTGGCCTAATGTTTTACAGAAATATATTATCAAACACAACTAGAAACACATGGGCAATAGACAAAAATTTAGATAAAAGAGACCTCCTAAAAATTAAGTACTATATTCATCAAAACACTTTACCAAAAGGAAGAAAAGAAAACCTCTTGGACTGGAAACCAAAAATTCAGGGAAAAAAACTGGTCTACAGGACAAATAGTCTACATGAACCATGGCCTGATCTACTCTGAAGACCAGAAGAACTAGGTGGTACCTGGCTACCACTACCGACCTCTAATCAGGACCACAACAGTAGGACTGTGAAAGAATGGGAGAAAAAGTTAGATGAGAACCTCAAATTCATGAAAACAAAGCAAAACAACAACATCCAAAAGTTACTTGAGTGGTTGAGACTTGAGGACTCTGTGACAGTGTTGTCCTGAGATATTCTTGAAACCTGAACCAAAACTAACCGCTACAGTCACATTGTAGCTAAATAACAGATTGGTTCATAAATTAATATGTATCACCTGTAAGAACTGTGCTCCTTTAAAAAATCACTTATATGAGATCAAATTGTCAAAAATTACATACTTAAAGCAAAGATAAGATTGTAAGGAGGCAGGGAAACTAGATGAATGGAAATTAAAAAACCAGAATGAAAATGTTCACACATTGTGAGGAATGTAACAAATGTTGCTGAATAATTTCTGTATGAATTTTTGAATTAGAACTTAAATTGCTATGAAAACTTTCATCAAAAGCAAAATACATATAAAAAAATAAGTGCACTGCTTACATCAAAAATATTCTTGGAAATTTTTCTCAAAAGTAACCTTTTGAAAAATATCCTAAAATTATTTTCCAGAATATCTTCCTTTTTCCCTGATTACCTGCCTTTACAAAAAGTCTTTCCACCTGTGCCACACTTGGAAATTGTCTGACTCTGAACAAAACATTCTACATTCATGAACTGAAAAATAAAGCTAATGAGTTCATATGCAAATTTAATATTGTGAAAATTTTATTTTTAACACTAGCAGCATGACTATCAATTATTAGGCCTCACATAACTGCTTTCAGGAAATTCCCTTGAAGTATTTTATTTATTTTTGGTTTTTGGTTTATTCATGTAGATGTAAGAAATTGTTGTTGCTGTTGCATGCATTCTATTTGATTCTGACTCCTGGCAAATGCATGCATGCAGTGTAGAACTGCAGAACCAAATTGACACGCATGTCTTCTAAGGTGGCTTTGGGTAGGTTCAAACTGCCAACTTTTAGACTAGTAGGTGAGTACTTAGCCATTTTTACCACTCAGGGACCATTATAGGAAATTAAGTATAGACAATGTTATTTATGATAATATTATTTGTAACAACAAAAATGGGAAACAAAATACCTACTTAGAAAAATTATTTTACACCAGTATAGCATCTTCACACAAATACTATGGAGCTATAAGAATAAGAAGGAATAAGAGTAAAAAAAAAAGCAAACAAAGTAAATAAAAACATTTTTCAAAAGAGGAAATAATCACTTTAAAATGGTGAAATATACAAGTAGCAAAGTAAATTTAATAGTATGTTTTATGTTGTGGAAAACTAATCCCATTTGTGTAATGAAATACTGGAATGATAGACAAGTAATAATAAAATTGGTTAAGAAAGGAGAACTAGAAGAGGAAGAGAATAAGTTAGAGAAGAAATAAGGATGGGTTGATACTTTACAATGTACAGTTTATGTATTGTCTTAACGTTTGAACAAAAATAATTAAACTAAAATTTGAATAATGTATTAAAAATGTGAAATCCAATATGCCTTCCTGACTTAATTCCTTGCTGATGAAGTGTTAGCCTATTTTTATTGATCTGAATATTCTGAAAAATATGCCAACTAGCTACTGAGAATTATTTTTTTAGAAATCTCAAATACTGATATTAGGTTCCTTCAGTTTCTTCTAATTTGTACAGAAAAGTGTAGCTTTTATGATATTTTTCTACAAATGCATTTGTTTCAGAATCTATTTGAAATTATACAATGTTTATTCTATAATTTATATTCTAAAATGATTAATCATATATTACCACATTAAATGTGCTTGCCAATAAAAATTGAACAATAATAGGATTTCACACCTATCTGCTTAGTAGATTAAGGACCATATTTCTTTATTGGTAAAGGCATGAATTATTTTCTAGCATGAGATAAAATTATTCCTCATGGCCAGGTAATTTTACCAAATATTATTTGAATATGTCAATTTATATTGCTTTAGTAAGCAGTGCACTGACATTAACATCAAGCTCATTAAATTCTAATTCCTTCTAAGATGTTATTAGATTATTGATGAATGAACAACTCCTTATAGTTTAGGTGACTAATAAAAATGTTTACATTTATCTAGAAAATGGAACAAATAAAACCATATGTAATTTTTCATATTTTCTAAATCTTTTTCTAAATCTGGATCTATTCAATGTTAATGCAATACTTATGCCAAACACATATTTTTTTTAAGACAAAGATTGGTTAAACTGATAAATATGTCAGCCCCAACTCTTAGTGACCATATGTACAGCAGAATAAAAGACTTCCTAGTCCTGAGTCATTCACACAATCATTGCTATGCTTAATCCCGTTGTTGTAGCCACTGTGCCTACTCATCTCTTTGAGGGTCTTCCTGTTATTTGCTGACACTCTATTTTACAAGCATGATATCCTTCTCCAGGCAATGGTCCTTTCTGCTCCCCAAAGTAGGTGAGACACAATCTGGCCATTCTCACTCTTAAGCAGCAATTCAGGTGTACTTCTTCCAGGATAGATTTGTTCATTCTTTAGGTAGTTCATGGTACTTTTGGTATTCTTTGCCAGCACCACAATTCAAAGGCATCAATTCCTTTTCCACCTTCCTTATTGACTGTCCCACCTTTTGTGTGCATATGAGACAATTGAAAATACCATGGCTTGAGTTAGGCATACCTTAATATTCAAAGTTATGATTTGCCCTTAAACATTTTAATGAGTTATTTGTTTTTTGTTTGTTTGTTTGTTTTTTTGTTTTTTGCAGCAGGTTTCCCTAGTGCAATATGATGTGTGATTTCTTGCTTGTTGCTTCATCGGTGTTGATTGTTGATTCAATTAAAATGAAATCCCTTATAATTTCTATCTTTTCTCCATTTATCATGATGTTGCTTATTGGTACAATTGTGAAGATTTTTCTTTTATTTATTTTGAGGTGTAATCCATACTGAAGGCTGTAGTCTTTTATTTTCAAGAGTAAGTGCTTCAAATCATCTTCACTTTTAGCAAGCAAGGTTGTGTCGTCTGCATACTGAAGGTTGTTAATGAGTATTCTTCCAATCCCTTTGCCTCATTCTTCTCTATATAGTCCAGATTCTCAGATTATTTGCTCAGTACACAGATTGAATAAGTAAGGTGAAAAGAAACAACCCTGATGCACACCCTTCCTGATTTTAAACTATGTAGTTTCTCTTTGTTCTGTTCAAATAATAGCCTCTTAGTTTATGTACATGTTCTTCATGAGCACAATTAACTGTTCTGAAATTCCCATTTTTCCCAATGGTATTAATGATTTGTTATGATCCACACAGTCAAATGCTTAAGCATAGTCCATACAACACAGGTAAACATTTTTCTGGTACTCTTTGTTTTCAGTCAAGATGCAATCAACATCTATCAGCAATGATATCTCTTGTTACACAACCTTTTCTTAATCCAGCTTGAATTTCTCTGCAAGTTCCCTGTCGATACACTGATGTAACCAGTTTTCTTTTCTTTTTTTTTTTTTTAATTATTTTTTACTTTTATTGTGGTGAAAACATACACACCAACACATCAACCAACATGACAACTTACACATTACAGCTCAGGGACATTGATGGCATTTTTCATGTTCTGCCACCATTGCTGCTATCCTTTTACAAGATGTTTCACTAACATTACCATAAAATCAATGCCCCACAAACAAGAGCTTCTCTTTTCCCCCTACCTCCTACCACTGATAACAACTAATAATCTATTATATATATATAATGTTGTTGTTGTTCTTATGTGCTGTTGAATCAGATACAACTCAACTCATAGCAACCCCTCCTTGGGTTTCCAAGGTAGTATCACTATGGAGATAGATTGCCCAATGTTCCTTCACAGAGGTGGCTGCTGGGTTTGAACTACCAGCCTTCTGGTTAGCAGTCAAGTGCCTTAGGCACTATGCTACCAGAGCTCCATATATTTATATATTTTAACTTATCTAGGAATTTTCTCTTCCTCCCTCCTCATCCCTGGTAGCAAAGAAAGAAAGTTTCCTTCCATACATAAACCTTTCCTTGACTTTTTACAATAATGGACTAATACAATATTTGTCCTTCTATGATTGACTTATTTCACTCAGCATAACATCCTCCAAGTCCATCCACATTATGAGGTGTTTTGCAGATTCTACATTATTCTACAGAGTTGCATGGTATTCCATAGTGTGTATGCAGCACAGTTTAGTTGTCCATTCCTCCATTGATGGGCACTTAGTTTGTTTAAATTCTTTGCTATTATGAATAGTGCTACAATGTACTTGTTGTTGTTGTTAGGTGCTGTCGAGTCATCTCCTACTCATAGTAACCCTATGGACAACAGAGTGAAACACTGCCTGATCCTGAGCCAGCTCCATGATTCTTGCTATACTTGAGCCCATAGCCACAGCCACTGTGTCAATCCACCTGACTGAGGACCTACCCCCTCTTTTGTGGACCCTCTACCCTACCAAGCATGACATCCTTCTCCAGGGAATGGTCCCTTCTGACAACATGATGAAAGTATGTGAGAGGAAATATGGCCATTCTCACCTCCAGGGAGTTTTCTGGCTGTACTTCCTCCAGGACACACCTGTTAGTTCTTTTTGCAGTCCACAGTACATTCAGCATTCTTCTCCAACACCACAGCTCAAAAGCATTAATTCTTCTTCAGTCATCCTTATTCTTTATCCAGCTTTCACATGCATATGACGTGATCAAAAATATCATGGCTTGTGTCAGGCACACCATAGTCCTCAAGAAGACATCTTTCCTCTTCAGCACTTGAAAGAGGTCCTTTGCAGACAATTTGTCTAGTGTTGCTGCTTCCATTTGGTGTCAATTGTAGAACCAAGCAATGTGAAGTCTTTGACAATTTCAATCTTTTCTCCATTTATTGTAATGTTGCTTATAAGACCAGTTGTGTGGATTTTT
>NW_006921935.1:3097123-3101508 GCF_000298275.1 Orycteropus afer afer
GATTAAGAATAATAGTAAAAAGGACAAAAGTATTAATAATAATAGTAGTAGTTTTAAAACACACAAATGCAAGCAAACTAAACACCAGATAAAAGAAAGAGAAAGAGAAAAAAAAAAAAATCCACAGAGGATAGGGCAGGGAACCCAGGCTTGGTCTGAACACACAGACTGGGCTGGAGTTCCTGTGGGCCCAAAGGGTGGGTGGGAGTGTGGGGTGGCTGCACCTCCATTCACCAAGCGGGTGTGTGATATACGAGTAACAAGAGGAATGTCACACCTTTTCAGTCATGCAGGTCCGGAGTGTCCTTGGGATTACTGGAAAGCAGAAGTTCTTTTTAAGCCCCTGGAATCTTGGAGATGCTGTCTCTTTACATATACAAAATAGTCAAGCCACTTGTAAACATTCAAAATGGCGGCAACCTTTGGACAGGCAAAAGTCCACAGCTCAGCCTGTCTTCCTCTTCACCTCTGCTTCCCCTTCTATTCACTGCCACCAGAGCAGTCCTCCATGCAGTCCCTGGCTAGCAGGGCTAATTTTTAGGTTAATTCTTAGGTCCTACTACCACTCAGGAATCTCCAAGCTGTCTGTGCTGTCAGGATTGCTCAGGATCGCTGTAACACTGCACGTCTGTATGTCTCCTTTTTTGGTAGTTTCATGCCAGTTGGGGTTTTTTCCACTTCTATATTCTTCCCTTCAAGGCACAGAGGTCCAGGATTATGTTCTGTGGCTGTGTTAATTGATTTCCCTTTTCTTTGTTGAAGAGGGTCTGTGCAGACTTTCTGCCTATTCCACCATCTTGCAATCGATCGAAAATAGCATATCTGAATTAACATCCTTTCTTTTACAAATATTTCCAATATACCATGAAAACTCATACAACCACAGGGACTTCAAGAAAAGTTTATTTTGAAAACTGGTCAATGTACATGATTTGTCCTTTGATATTTAGAGATTAAGGCATTCACTTATGAGTCTTTGTGATTCATAGATCACAAGTTACTAAATGTTACTTATCCTTAAGGAGGATCACATCAAATGATTATGATAAGTACTGGAAGTATTCTGAAACAACTATTTGGATCAACTAAAGGAGAAAAACAAAACAAAAGAGGAAAATCATCATGCAAGTGTTTGGCCATTAAAAGTAATTTAATGGTCATATTCCTTGAGAAGAAGGAGTCACATCTAAGTGTTCTGTCTCTCCTGAATAATTTCTAAGTCAATTTCACACTATTTCATCTTCTAATCTTTCAGATGCCTCAGTATTGCAGTTCTTAATAAAAAAAATAAAAATAAAAAGAATCTTTATTCCTTCCTCTATTTCCTTCTTTCACATGGAAACTACAACAACAACAAAAAAATGTGACTTTCCAAACCACGACACAAAAGAACAAAGAAAAAAAGAAAAAAAAAAAAAAAAAAGCAGTCCCTAAACATTTGCAAACATCAGCTTCCCAGAATATTAGGCCATTGCAATTATCCAGTAAGTTGCATCTCAGATTTTCTTAGGACATCCAATTATTAGACTTGTTGCCTGTGAGATTAATTTGCTTTATTTTTTGATAACATAACAATTCAGAAGCAACAGTTAGTTTAGACTTTTGTCTATCCCCCAAGAAAGATGGGTTAAATGAAAGTCTTGTGTCAGGATGAATGTACCAGTTTCATCTATTAAAACAGAATGATTAAAATTAAAACATGAGACTGAAACATGTATTTCTAAGAAATCTCATATTTTATGTCTATTCTAGTATTTCCCTTAACGTGCTGAGAGAGTTCATATTTAATTAGTTAATAATATAGAAAAGAGTAGCTCTGGTAGCATAGTGCTTAAGGCACTTGACTGCTAACCAGAAGGCTGGTGGTTCAAACCCACCAGCCACTCCTCAGAAGGAAGTTTGGGCATTCCTACTTCCGTAGTGATACTGCCTTGGAAACCCAAGGAGGGGTCGCTATGAGTCGGGGCCGACTAGATGGCAAATAACAACAACAACAATATAGAAAAGGTTATCTAGAGTTTAAAATCTATCATGTTAACACCTAGAAAAATATAAAGTCTATATTTTTCAATTCTAGAAAGGAACTCTAGTAGTACAGTGCCTATGGTATTTGACTGCTAACCAGTGACTATGGTATTTGACTGCTAACCAGAAAGTTGGTGTTTCAAACCCATCTGGCACTTCATGGAAAGACGATGAGACTATCTACTTCTATAAAGATTTGTCACCTTGGAAACCCAATGGGATCACAATGAGTTGGGATCAACTCAATGGAAGTGAGTTTTGTGGGTTTTTCTTTTTACATTTTTTAATTCAAGCTTACTATCACATAATAAAAGATTAATGTAAAGAAATTGTATAATTCTTTTCCTAAAATCTCCCCAAATCTAATTAGAAATTCCCTCCCT
This sequence comes from Orycteropus afer afer, assembly GCF_000298275.1. Lineage (NCBI taxonomy): Eukaryota > Metazoa > Chordata > Mammalia > Tubulidentata > Orycteropodidae > Orycteropus > Orycteropus afer. Next base: position 3,099,532 of record NW_006921935.1, read on the forward strand.
GATGTATATCTTTCTAAAAGAATTATTAATGGTATATCACATAATTTCCAGAAATCCAGATACATTTTATGTAACATCAATAGAGACCAAAAATTTGAATTTCCTATAGAACTGTAACCTACAACAATTATTTTCTTTTTTTTTTCTTCCCATCTCTTGCTTAAAACTGCAAAAAACTAGACCAATAAGCAACATCAGGATGAATGGAGAAAAGTTTGAAGCTGTCAAGGATTTCATTTTATTCTTCCCAAAATCAACACCCATGGAAGTGGCAGTCAAAAAATCAAATAACATATTGTATTAGGAAAATGTATTGCGAAAGACCTCTTTGAAATGTCGAAGGGCAATGATGCCACTTTGAGACTAAGGCATGTTTGACCCAAGCCATGGTTTTTTCAATCACCTTGTATGTGTGTGGAAACTCTACAGTGAATAAGAAAGAATGAAGAAGAATTGATGCATTTGAATTATGGTGTTTGTGAAGAATATTGAATATACCATGAATAGCTGGAAGAACAGACAAATCTGTCTCAAATGAAGTACCACTGGAATGCTCTTTAGAAGTAAGGATAAGGAGACTCTCCTTTCTTACTTTAGTCATGTTGTCAGGAGGGACCAGTCCCTGGAAAATGATATAATGTTTGGTAAAGTAAATGGTCAACAAAAAAGCATGAAAACCCTCAGCAAGATGGTGAGACACAGCGGCTGCAACAATGGGCTCAAACATAGCAAATATCTATGTGGATGGTACAGGATTAGGCAGTGTTTCATTCTGTGGTACATAGGGTTGCTATGAGTTGGAATTACTGGATGGCACCTGTCAACAACAACAAAACTGCAACAATAACACCTACTCTTCTGTTATTATCAGAATTACTTAAGAATAACACCTATCCATCAGGACTTAAAAAAGATCTTGTGGCACATTGGGCCACTAACCAAAAGAACAGCAGTTCAAACCTACTAGCAGCTTCATGGGGAAAGATGAAGCCAGCTGCTTCTGTAAAGATTCACAGCCTCTGAAACCCTATGGGGGAAGTGGTGCTCTTTCCTATTGGGTTGCTCTCAGTCAGAATAGACAGTGGCAAAAAGTTTTATTAGTGCTCAGCAATCCTTGGGAAGAGTAAAAGTTTAAGCTCTTAACTGTTAGTGAAGTGTTGGTATTTTGAACCCATTCAGAGGTGCTTTAGAAGCTGCCTTGATGATCTGCTCCGGAAAACCTATGCAGCAGTTCTACTCTGTACACGTTGCCATGAGTTGCAATTGACACTAGGGCAACTAACATAATTAAGGACTTACTATGTAACAGATGTTGTCTTAGGTAACAGACATGGCAAAACAAAACAGAAAAAAAAAAAAAAAAAGTATCTTTATGAAGCTCACCTTGTTGCTAGATACACAAACATTATACTTATGACAATTATATATTACCATAATTTCAGATGATGATTAGTGATATTAAGAATGATTACAAAAAATGAGACCCAGTATGATGGGATGCCAATTTTGGTAGTGGGGCCAGGTTCATTATTACCAAGAAGATAACATTTAAGAAGATATGTGAATTAAGTGAAGAACAAAGGAACATAGGATTGAAGTGAAAAAAAAAAAGATTAAGTGTAGAGACTGTAACACATTCCATTGCTGTGCAGTTAATGAAAGAAGGAAGAGTAAATGGGAAGACTAGATTATGTAGAATTGTATAACTGGTAGCATAGTGCCTAAGGCACTTGACTGCTAACCAGAAGCTGGCCATTCAAACACACCAGCCACTCCTCGGGAGGAAGGTTGAGCAATCCTACTTCTATAGTGATACTGCCTCGGAAACCCAAGGAGGAGTCGCTATGAGTCGGGGCCTACTCGATGGCAAACAACAACTCATAAATATTTAATATATTTTTCTAGATGTGATGAGAATTTACCAGAAAATTTTGAGCTTAGCATTTACATGGTATATCTGTTGTTTGAAAGGACACT
>NW_006921935.1:3101743-3102414 GCF_000298275.1 Orycteropus afer afer
TGAGGGACATTGGAAAATTAGAATTTAAGAAAGACCTTGTGGATGCATTGTAGTCATTTATTGTGTTACAGATGGAGCGTGAACAGCAGATTCGGGATTAATATCTATAGTTGGGCATTTGCCATGTTAAAGTTGAAATGTCTGTTAGATATATTAGTTAAAAAAAAATAATAAAAAAAAAAAAACTCCTTACTGCCTTGGAAATGATTCAACTCATAACGACCCTTCATTGGGTTTCCGAGGCAGTATCAGTATGGAAGTAGACTGCCCAATCTTCTTTCTGAGGAGTGGGTGGTGGGTTTGAACCACTGGCCTTCTGGTTAGCAGTCAAATGCCTTAGGCACTACGGCACCAGATATATTATAGTTTTTATGTGCATAATTTCACATGGTTTAGAAATATAATTTTCCCAAACTGAAAAGTTATGACAGATTGTTTATATTTTCAGATCTTTATTTGCAAAATGAATGAAAAACTTCTAAATGGTAAATAACGTTTCAGGATAATGCATCTATTTAAGACAGATTATATCTCCTTACACTATAATATCACCAACTATATGTAATACTTCCTTACTTTTTTTTTTTTTTTTTTCAAAACCATCAACTCTGAGGAATGAAAGAAAACTGAGGTCAAAATTTGTTGGTGATATATACACTTGGTGCATTAGA
>NW_006921935.1:3108319-3109282 GCF_000298275.1 Orycteropus afer afer
CTATTTCTTTATACAGAGTTTATGTATGAAAATCTGATTTTTTTAAAGTCACACAATTAACTGGTTGACCCAGATTGTAGCATATATCTGATGTCAAAGAACAACTTGGTTTTTGCTAGGTTATGACACAATATGCTTGGCAAATATCCAAGTCTGTTTCTGTGTGTTGCACTAGATAGAAGAAGGAGAAAGAGGAGAAGGAAGAAGAAAATGAAGGAGCAAGAGAAAATGGAGTAGGAGGATAAGAGAGGAGGAGGAGAAATTAGTTTTAAAAAATTTATAAAGATTTTATATTTGAGGAGGTTTCTTTCATTTGAAAATGTGGTTTCAAATTTGCCCATATATAAGAGAACTAAAAATTAAATATAAAATATCCAATTAAATTTCTAAATAGTGTTTTGAAAAGGGTAAGTATCATTTTAAATTTCTCCGAAAAAGAAACCATGCCATTAATTTCAGAACAAGAACAAAGAACTACAGCATAAATGACATTGAAAAGAATTACCTCTGTGTACTTACTCATTATTAACTCTGAAAATGAGTATAGGCATTCTTAAAGAATGTTCAATCAGGGAAATAACTTGCTACTCTATGCCGTCAGTCAATGGAGTTTAAGTGTTTTAGCTGAAAAAAGGCTTTTAACCCAAAGAATATATATTGAATACACATTCTTATATCAAAGGTAATTGGATTTTAAGGTTTTTAGAAAGAATTAACTAAAATTAAGTTTAGAAGATTTCAAATACATGCAAAAAATACAGTAAAATAATTTCCTATGAATCTTAATAAAAAAGTTAATGTTATTGACTAGCGACTGTGGAGAAATGTATTGAAATAGATACCACACTTAGATATGAAATAAATTGAGAAGAGAAAGATTTTTCCTTTTAAGCAAATTTATAACCCACAACAATTATTATGTTACTTAATCATAGACACAAAATTCTCTTATTATCCATTGAT
>NW_006921935.1:3110928-3119509 GCF_000298275.1 Orycteropus afer afer
TGGTAGCTGGGCACCACTTATTTCTTCTGGTCTCATAGTCGTATAGGCTGAGGATGGTGCACCAGTCCCTTGGACTAAAAAAAAATTGTTTCCATTAGTCTTTGGTTTTCTTCATTCATCTTTTCTCTGGTTGAAGAGAGACCCATCATTGCATCCAGATGGCCTCTTGCGAGCTTTTAAGATCCCAGTTGCACCTCACCAGAGTAGATGTGGAGCAAAGTTTGTGTGCAGCATGTTATGCCAATTGAGCTTAATATCCCCTGTGACCATGGTCCCTAGCCCATAGGTCCATCTACTGGCTCCCTATGGGTAGCTGGCTGTGGCTAAGGAGTAACTACAACCTTGTCCATTGTCAGCTCTTCTATATACCTGGAAATTCATACAAAAGATACAAATACACTTGTAGAAATATTGACTGCCAACCTTATAGATGGTCATGAGCACATCCCTGCATAAACAAACCTGATCGTTCAGGCAATCCACCCTTCCATCCAACTGTATATCAATGTTTGCCATCACTGACAATGCAGTACTGTATGTGCAAAAGGTTTCATCTTTGTTTTCTGTACCTCCTATGCACTTCTCTGTATTTTCCTCTTCCTCAATGCCACCATGTTGATCACTCACATTTGGTATATTTCCCTTCCCTTCACCCAAATCAATACTTGTCTCTACTTATGTAGCAATGTTCCTTCCCCTCTCCCCCAACCCCTGGTAACCAACAAAGAAAATTTCTTTCCAGATATAAACCTTTCCCAGACTTTTTACAATAACAGACTAATACAATATTTGTCCTTCTGTAATCGACTTATTTCTCTCAGCATAATATCCTCCAAGTTTGTCCACATTATGCGGTATTTTGTAGATTCTATATTATTCTATAAGGTCACATAGTATTCCAATATGTTGATGTAACATAGTTTGGTTATCCATTGTTCTGTTGATGGGCATCTAGGTTGTTTCCATCTTTTGGCTATTGTAAATAGTGCTGCAGTGAACATGGGTGTGCATATATCTGTTCTTGTCCTGGCTTTCACTTCTTTAGGATATATACCTAGTAATGGGATTGCTGGATCAAATAGTATTTCTAATTCCAGTTTTTTAAGGAATTGCCATACTGCTCTCACCAGTGGTTTTATCATTTTACTGTCCCACCAGCAATATATGAGAGTCTGAATCTCTCCACATCCTCACCACCATTTGTTATTTTCTGCCTTGTTGAACTTTTCTACTAATGCTGGGGCAAGATGATGTCTCAGTGTTGTTTTGACTCCATATCCCTAATGGCTATCGATCATGAGCATTTCCTCATGTGTTTGTTGACCACATGAATACCCTCTTTGGTAAAGTGTCTATTCATTTCTTTTACCCATTTTTTAATTGGATTTCTAGTCTTTTTGTTGTTGAGGTTTTGGAGTTTCCTATAAATTCTAGAGATAAGTCCTTGTCAGATATGTCGTGGCCAAACATTTTTTTTTTTTTTTCCTAATCTGTGGTTGTCTTTTTACTCTTTTGGAGAAGTGTTTAAAAACACATACCATTAATTTTTAGAAGGTCCCATTCGTTTAGTTTATCTTCTGCTATTTGTGCATTTTGGGATATGCTTGATAATTTACTTATGCCATATATTAGGGTCCCTAAATTTGTCCCTAGTATTTTTCTTGAGGAATTTTATAGTTTGAGATTTCACATTTAAGTCTTTGATCCATCTGGAGTTAGTTTTTGTGTATGGTGTGAGGTACAGATCTTGTTTCATTTTTCTGCAAATGGATGTCTAGTTTTATCAGCACCATTTGTTAAAAAGATAATCTCTTCCCCATTTAATGGACTTCAGCCCTTTGTCAAAGATCAGCTGACCATAGGTTCATGGATCTATTTCTGGATTCTTAATTCTATTCCAATGGTGTATGTGTCTGTCCTTGTACCAATATTAGGCAATTTTGACTACTGTGGCTGTATATAGTAGGTTTTGAGATCCAGGAGTGTGAGACCTCCCAATTTGTTCTTCTTCTTCAATAGTGCTTTGCTTATTCAACATCCATTTCCTTTCCATAAGAAGTTAGTGATTGGTTTTTCCATATCTTTAAAGAAGGTTGATGGCATCTGGATTGGGATTACATTGAATGTATAGATTGCTTTGGGTAAAATTGAGATTTTCACAATAATCCATCTTCCTCTCCATGAGCATGGCATGTTCTTCCATTAAGATAGATCTTCAAGTAGTCTTTTGTAGTTTTCTTTGTACAAGTCTTTTGTGTCCCTAGTGAGATTTATTCCCAAGTGATTTTTTTTTTTTGGTAGCTATTGTAAATGGTATTGATTTCCTTATTTCTTTTTCAGTAATCTCTTTGGTGATGTTGAGGAATCCAACTAATTTTTGGATGTTGATCTTGTATGCTGCCACGATGTTAAATCTCTCAATTAGTTCTAGTAGATTTTGTATTGAATCTCTTGGGTTTTCCATGAAAAGGATCATATCAACAAATAGGGATAGTTTGACTCCTTCTTTGCCTATTTAGATGCCTTTGATTTCCATTTCTTGCCTTATTGTCCTGGCTAGGACTTCAAATACAATATTGAATAGAAGTGGTGATAAAGGGCATCCTTGTCTGGTTCCTGTTTGCAAGGGGAATGGTTTCAGTCTCTCTCCATGGAAAATGATGTTGGCTGTTGGTTTTGTATAGATTTCCTTTATTATGTTGAGTAATGTCCTTTCTATTCTTATTTTGCTGAGAGTTTTTATCAGGTATGGGTGTTGGACTTTATCAAATGCCTTTTCTGCATTGATTGATATGATCATGTGGTTCTTTTTCTTTGTTTTCTTTATGTGTTGGATGATGATTATTTTTCTATTGTTGAACCATCCTTGCATAACTGATATGAACCCTGGTCATTATGTATGATTTTTGGGATATGTTGTTGGAGTCTATTGCCTAGGATTTTGCTGAAGATTTTTTAAATCTGTATTCATGAGGAATATTGGTGTGTAGTTTTCCTTTTGAGTGATGTCTTTGCCTGGTTTTGGTATCAAGGTTTTGCTTGCTTCATAAAATGAATTTGAAAGGATTCCATAGATTTATATGTTTTGGAATAGTGTGAGTAGAATTGGTGTCAGTTCTTCTCTGAATGTTTGGTAGAATTCTCTGATGAAACTCGATGGGCCAGGACTTTTTTTTGTTGGCAATTGTTTTTATAACCTGTTCATTTCTTCTTTTGTTATGGGTGTGTTCAACTTTTCCAACTCAGTCTGTGGTAGTTTAGCTAGGTAATGTGTTTCTAGAAATCTGTTCATTTCTTCTAGATTTTCAAATTTGTTGGAGTACATTTTTTCATGTATCCTGATATTATCTCTTTTGTTTCAGTTGATTCTGTTGTGATGGCAGTCAATTTGTATCTTATTCATGTTATTTGTATTTTCTCCCTCTTTTCCTTTGTTCAATTTGCCAGCTGCTTTTCAATTTTATTAGTCTTTTCAAAAAACCTACTTCTAGCCATGCTAATTTTCTCTATTGTCTTTCTATTTTCTGTTTCGTTGATTTCTGCTCAAATCTTTATTATTTCCTTTCTTTTGGGGACTGTAGACTTTTGTTGCTGTTCTTTTTCTAATTGTTGGAGATGTTATTTTAAGGTATTGATTTGGCTCTTTCTTCTTTTTTGATGTATGCATTTATTGCTATAAATTGGCCTCTGATTACTGTTTTTGCTCTGTCCCAAATATTTTGATTCAAGGAATTTTTTTAGTTTCATTTTTTATTTCTTCTCTTACCTAGTGGTCCTTAGGAGGGTATTGTTCATTTTCCATGTGTTTGTTCTTTTTTTGTTGATCTTCATATTGTTGATTTCTAATTTGATAGCATTGTGATCTGAGAAGATGCTTTACAGCATTTCAGTACCTTTAAATTTATTAAGGCTTGCTTTATGGCCTAACATAAATTTTCCATGTGCACTGGAAAAGAATATAAATTGTGCTGTTTTTGGGTAAAGTGCTCTGTGCATGTCTATCAGATCAAGTTGTTGGATTGTATTGTTTATCTCTTCTGTGTCTTTGTTGAGTTTCTTTCCAGTTCTCTGTTTCATTGAAAGTGGTGTATTAAAGTCTCCTACTGTGACTGTGGAGTCATCTATTTGTGTTTTCAATACTGTTAAAGTCTGATTTGTGTATTTTGGAATTTTTTCATTGGGTACAGAGATATTTATTTTGGCTATATCTTCTTGTTCAAGTGATCTTTTAATCATTATATAATGTCCTTCCTTGTCCCTTATGCTGATTTAAAGTCAATTTTACCAAAAATAAATATTGCCACTCCTGATCGTTTATGGTTGCCATTTGCTTTATATATCTTTTTCCAACTTTTGACTGTTAGTCTATTTATGTCTTTGTCTCTAAGGTGTGTCTCTTGTAGACAGCAGATTGATGGGTTATGTTTTCTTATCCAGTTTGGAACTCTTCATCCCTTGGGTGGTGCATTTAATCTATTTACTTTCAGTGTAATTATTGACAAGTATGAATTTGTTACTGTCATTTTGTTATGTGTTTATCATTTTGTTATGGTGTTATTGGTTTCTTTGTTCCATATAATTTTCTATGGTGAGCTCATTTTGTTTATGAATCATGTTGTCATTTCCTTCATTGCTATTATCTTAGTGTTTGTTAAATATTTGCACTTGTCCTCTTTTTTATTGGGATGTGAAAGTTTATTAGTTTTCTTTGTGGTTACCTTGTGATGCAAAATTTTGTCCTCGAGTTTAGAACAGTCCATTATATCTTGCAACTCTCTTGACATCCTCACCATTTGGAAGTTCTGAAAGTACACATTTTTTTCCCCAATTTTTGGTTTGTTGTTCTCTTTAGCCAATTGATGTCTCTGGTTCCTTGTTTAAAATTTTGTAAGCTTATTTTACTTTGGATACTTCCATAATTAGGTTGGTTTCTGGGATATGTCATCATGTGTATTGTGTTGTTGTTGTTAGGTGCCATTTAGTCACCTCTGACTCATAGTGATCCTATGCACAAAGAACAAAACACCACCCAATCCTGCACCAGCTCTGCAATTCTCGCTATACTTGACCCCACAGCCACAGCCACTGTGTCAATCCATCTTGTTGAGGGCCTTCCCCTCATTCATTGACCCTCCACCTTATCAAGCATGACATCCATCTCCAGGAAATGGTCCCTTCTGATAACCTGACCCAAGTAGGTAAGACGAAGTCTAGCTATTCTCATTTCCAAGGATCATTCTGGCTGAACTTCCTCCAGCATAGATTTGCTAGTTCCTTTAGCAGTCCATGGTATTTTCAGCATTCTTAGCCAGTACCACAACTCAAAAGCATCAATTCTTCTTCCATCTTTTTTATTCATTTTCCAGCTTCCACATGCATACGAGGCAATTTAAAGTGCCATGGCTTGTGTCAGGTGAACCTTAGTCTTCAAGGAGACATCTTTGCTCCTCACCACTGGAAAGAAGTCCCTTGCAGTTGATTCACCCAGTGCTATATATATTATCTGATGTCTTCACTGCTGCTTCTATTGGCATCAATTGCAGAACTAAGCAATGTGAACTCTTTAACAACTTCAATCTTTTCTCCATTTATTGTGATACTGCTTATAGGTCCAGTTGTGAGAATTTTTTTTTTTTCTTTATATTGAGATGTAATCCATATTGCAGACTGTATTCTTCAAACTTCATCAGTAAGTGCTTCAAGTCATCCTCACTTTCAGCAAGTAAAGTTGTGTCATAGTCATATTTCTAGTTGTTAATGAGACTTCCAATCCTAATGCCACATTCTTCTTCATGTAGTCCAGCTTCTCAGAATGTTTGCTCAGCATATAGATTGAATAAGTATGGTGAAAGAATACAACCCTGACACACTCCCTTCTTGATTTTAAACCATGAAGAGTTCCCTTGTTCTGCTAAAAGACAGCCTCCAGGTCTCTGTACAGGTTCCTCATGAGTACAATTAAGTATTCTGGAATTTCCATTTTTCTCAATGTTATCCACAATTTGTCATGATCCACACAATCAAATGCTTTTGAATATCAATAAAACACAAGTAAACATCTTTCTAGTATTCTTTGCTTTCACCCAAGATACATCAGACATCAGCAATTATATCCCTTGTTCCACATCCTCTTCTGAATCCAGCCTGCACTACTGGAAATTCTCTGTCAATATACTACTATAACTGTTTTTGAATTATCTTCAGTAAGATTTTAATTATATGCAATATTTATTATATTATTTGATAATTTCCACATTCTGTGGGATCACCTTTCTTTGGAATGGGTATAAATATGGATCTCTTCCAGTCAGTTGGCCAGACAGCTGTCTTCCAAATCTCTAGGCATAACCAAGTGAGAGCCTCCAGTGGGCCATCCATTTATTGAAACATCTCAATGGTCAATCCGTCAAATCCTGGAGCCTTGTTTTAAGCCAATTCCTTCAGTGAAGCTTCAACTTCTGCCTTCAATACCATTGGTTCTTGATCCTTTGCCATTTCCTGAAATGGATGAACATTGACCAGTTTTTTTTTTTGGTACAGTGACTCTGTGTGTTCCTTCCATCTTCTTTTCATGTTTCCTGTGTCATTCAATATTTTGCCCACAGAATCTTTCAATATTGCAACTCAAGTCTTATTTATTTATTTTTGGAATGCTGAGAGTGTTCTTCCCTTTTGGCTTTCTAACTCCAGGTCTTTACACATTTCTTTATAGTAATTGGCTTTGTGTGCTCAAACTGCTCTTTGAAATCTTCCATTCAGCCTTTCCATCTTGTCATTTTTTCCATTTGCTTTATCTAATCTCCACTCAAGGACAAGTTTCAGAGTCTCTTCTGACATCCATTTTGGTCTTTTCTTCTTTTCTCATATTTTTAATGACCTCTTGCTTTCTTCATGGATGATATTCTTGATGTCATCCCACAATTCTTCTGGTCTTAAGTCACTGGTGTTCAATGCATCAAATCTATTCTTTAGATGGTCTCTAAATTCAGAAGGGATATATTCCATGCCATATTTTAGCTCTTGTAGACTTTTTTAATTGTCTTCAACTTCATGTTGAACTTGCATATAAGTAGTCAATGGTCTGTTCCACAATCAGCTCCTGGCCTTGTTTTGGATGAAGATATTGAGGTTTTCCATTGCCTCTTGCCACAGATGTAGACGATCTGTTTCCTGTGTACTCCATCTGGCAAAGTCCATGTGTATAGCCACTGTTTGTGTTGTTGAAAAAAGGTATTTCCAATGAATAAATCTTTGGTCTTGCAAAATTCTATCATGCAATCTCCAGCCCTATTTCTGTCACCAAGGAGAAATTTTCCAACTACCTGTGATTCTTCTTTGTTTCCAACTTTTGCATTTTTCATTTATTTAGTCATTTTGTTCTTTATTTTCTTCCTAAATACTATTCTGGAGGGGTCGCTATGAGTCAGGGCCGACTTGACAGCAAAACAACAACAACAACAACAAATACTATTCTAAGGTATTGTTTGTATTTTCCTTAAGGTTGTCAGTGTTTTCCTTTATCTGTCTCTCATTCCTTTGAAGGCACCTAAACACAGTTCTTTTGAATTTCTTATCAGGGAGTTCCAATGTTGCTTCTTCCTCAGAGATGTGTTCTGTGTCTGTATGCTGATCCATTGTTTCTACCACTTCATCTTGCTTCTTTGTGTGGACTGTGATCATCTGTTTTCTCTGAGACATTGTGATTTTGTTGTATTTATATTTAATTGGTGATTATATTTTGGAGTAATTCCCCTAAGATTTTCACTTTCTTTTTCTTTTTGGATATATCTGTGTAAGCAGAGTACTGTGTTCTTCTATTCACTAGTTGGCAGCACTTAGGCAGTCAACACTTGTTTCCTGGTGAGTGTGACTGAGAATGAGAGTAGCTGCACAGATCTCTGTTAGCTATTTGTGATAGTTGTGTCAGGCTCATGTATCACTGGGGGTCATGTATCATTGGCCAGTTGGTGCAGAAGGGAGTAGTGGCTATTACTCAGTAAGTGGAGCTACAGGAGGTGCCAGTGTGGTTGGGTCATATGGGAATAGTTGTTGTCTCCCACTCTGACTAAAAGGAGAACTGAAAATCCATCAAAAAAGTAAAAGGAAGAGGACAAAAAGCACACATCACATAAATATACAGCAAAAAATCAACAAAAAGAGAGAAAAGAAATGCAAAAAAAAAAATGAAAGGCAATAAATGAGAGAAAATATCAAAAATAATTTTAAAAGTCAAAAGAAATGTGAATAGAAAAAAAAGAAAGAAAAAAACTGATAGTTTTGGAGGAGCAGAGAAAAGAACAGAGGTAGAGTAGAAGAAAAATGGGGAAAATTCAAAAAGAAAACAAGAAGGGGGAAAACTACTAGAAAGGAAAAATTGTAAACCAGGAAAAGTGAGAGTGAGAAACCCAAAAACTAGAACCTGGAAAGGGAAGAAGAAAAAGAAGAAATAATAATAATAATAATAATAATAATAATAATAATAATAATAATAAAAGTAATAATAATAATAATTTTAAAACAGATAAAAACAAACTATATAGATATACTAAAAACTCACTCTGTCAATTCAGACCTGACTCAT
>NW_006921935.1:3119609-3121779 GCF_000298275.1 Orycteropus afer afer
GGTTTCTGAGATGGTATCACAACAGAAGTAGATTGCCTACCCTTCCTTCTGAGGAGTGGCTGGTGGGTTTGAACCACCAGCCTTCTGGTTAGCAGTCAAGTACCTTAGACACTATGCTACCAGAGCTCTTCTCTCTCTCTCTCCTCTCTCTCTCTCCTTTCTCTCTCTTTCTCTCTCTCTCTCTCTCTCTCTCTATATATATATATATATAGGGGTAGAACAGGGTACCCAAACTTCATCAGAGCACACAGACTGGGATAGAATTCCTGCCAGCCTAGAAGATAAATGGACATGTGGAATGGCTGCACCTCCCTTCACCAAGAGGCTGTGGGGTATATGCATAACAATGGGAATATAACACCTATCCAGTCCTTGGTGTCTGGTATGTCCTTGTGGTCACTGGCAAGTTGAACCTATTCTTAGGGCCCTGTAATATGAGAGAACACTTTCACTTTAAATATCCAAAATGGTCCAACTGCTTGTAAACAGCCAAAAGTCCACCACAGCTAAGTCTGTCTCATTCTTCGCTGCTTCCCCTTTCATTCACCAGCCATCGGTGCAGTCTTCTGTGCAGCCTCTGGCTAGCAGGGCCAAATTTAGGTTAATTCTTAGGTCCCAGCACTATTTGGTACTATCCAAGCTGTTCATGTCATCAGGATCACTGAAAATCTGTGGTTCCATATATCTCCCTTTTTGGTGTTTTCATATAGGTTCTTCTACTAGTTGGAGTTTAGTTTTCTTCTGTATCCTTCCTTTGAAAGCTCAGAACTCCAGGATTACCTTCTGTAACTGTGTTAATTGTTTTCTCTTTTCTTTGTTGTAGAGAGTCTGTGTAATTTGTCTGCCTATTACACCATCTTACTAGAGCTCTCCCTCTTCCTACTATATTCTTAAAAACATACTATTATGATTATTCTGAATGATTTAACATTTTTATTATGCTGTCTATAATTTGACAATTTATTTAAAATATAATCAATAAACTCAGATTTCACCATTAAAAAAAAAAATTATAAACTTCTAATCAGTGCCAAATATCAGTACTACAAATACAAAAAATACAAAAATTACAACATTTAATCCTCATGTGTATCCTAAAGCAAACAGCCTTGTTATCAGCCTTATTTTCTAATGACAAAATGAAACATTAATAAAGTTGAGAAAATTTTTCAATGTCATGTGGCTAAATTTAGCAATTCTGGAAGTCAGGTGTAGTTTATTGAATTCCAAAGCTTTGCTATAATTCTTAAAAATATAAGGATGTTTTTACCTTGGAATATGCTAGGGAAGTGGTATGTGTATCCTGTACTAAATTTCATCAGCAACATGGAATCCTCCTTCCCCTTGTACTTAAATGAACCCCTTCAGGAGCACTTCCTTCCCTGTGTGCATTTTCCCTCTCTATAAAAAATTAGAAACCCAATTCTTCAACTTTACTTCAAGCTACTAACTCCAGGCATGATATTTTCAATTGCCTCATATTCATGTAGGAGCTGGGCAATAAATAAGGAAAACCAGAGAAGAGTCATTGTTTTTGAGTTGTGTTGGTGCAGAATACTGAAAATACCATGGACTGCCAAAAGAACTATCAAACTGTTCTGGAAGAAGTGGAGCTGGATTGCTCCTTGGAAGGGAGAATGGCCCATATTTGTCTCACCTCCTTTGGTCATGTTGTAAGAAGGGACCATTCCTTGAAGAATGATATCATGTTTCCTTACATGGAGGGTTAACAGAAAAAGGGAAGGCCCTCAACCACATGAATTGACTCAGTGGCTGCAATGATGGGCTTAGGTATAGAAAGGATTATGAGGCTGGCACAGGACTGGACAGTGTTTCGTTCTGTTGTACACAGGGTCACTATGAGTCAGAGCTGATTTGACAGCACAACAACAACAATAAAAACAAAAAACTATATAGTTTAGGATTCTCAATGCAGTCACCACATTTTCCTTTCATTACCTTTATCTTATGTTGAACATAAAATGGTTCTTTTTACTTTTACAATTTAAAACACTTTCCTATGCAAGTGGGGGAAGGAGAATAAGATAAACAGCTATCTTAATAGATTTTTCTATCTCTTAATCCTTTATATTTTCCATTTTCTAGGTATATTTTCCATATTTATATTGGACCTTAAGTCATTTGTGTGTTTTTAATTTTAAACATAGTA
>NW_006921935.1:3122175-3123743 GCF_000298275.1 Orycteropus afer afer
GAATCACCAGTAGTTGGAAAATATGGCCTTGGTGATAGAAATAGCTCTGGAGATCGCATGATAGAATTTTGCAAGACCAAAAACGTATTCACTGCTAATACCTTTTTTTCAACAACATAAATCGTTGCTATACATGTTGACTTCATCAGATGGAATATGCAGGAATCAGACCAACTACATTTAGGGAAAAGAAGCAGTGGAGAAGCTCAATATCTTCAGCCCAAACAATTCTAGGAGCTGACTGTGGAACAGACCATCAACTGCACATATGCAAGTTCTAGTTGAAGCTGAAGACAATTAAAACAAGTCCACAAGAGCCAAAATATGACCTAGATTATATCTCACCTGAATTTAGAGACCATCTAAAGAATGGATTTGACACATTGAAAACACTGAAGACACTTACTCACCTATGCCAAGAAATTTGGAAAACAGCTACCTGACCAACTGACTGGAAGAAAACTATGTTCTACCCATTCCAAAGAATGGTGATCCCACAGAATGTGGAAATTATCAGACCATATCACACACAAGTAAAATCTTGCTGAAAATAATTCAGAAATGGTTGCAGAAATATATTGACAGGGAACTTCCAGAAATGTGAGCTGAACTCAGAAGAGGACATGGAATGAAGGATATCATTGCTGATGTCAGATGGATCTTGACTGAAATTAAAGAACACAAGAAAGATGTTTACTTGTGTTTATTGACTATGCAAAAACATTCAATTGTGTGGATCATAATAAATTATGGATGACATCGAGAAGAATGGGAATTCCAGAAAACTTAATTGTGCTCATGAGGAGCCTGTTCAACCAGGAGGTTGTTGTTCAAACAGAATAAGGTGATACTGCGTTGTTTAAAATCAAGAAGTGAGTGTGTCAAAGTTGTATCCTTTCACCACACTTATTCAACATGTATTCTGAGCAAATAATCCAAAAAGCTGGACTATATGAAGAAGAACATAGCATCAGGATTTGAGGAAGTTTCACCAACAACCTGCTATATGCAGACAACACAACCGTGCTTGCTGAATATGAAGTGACTTGAAGTACTTATTGATAAAGGTTAAGGACTACAGTCTGCAGTATAGATTACTCCTTAACACAAAGAAGATGAAAACCCTTACAATTTAACCATTAAGCAGCATCAAGATAAATGGAGAAAAGATTGAAGTTGTCAAAGATTTCATATTATTTGGTTCCACAATCAACACCAATGGAAGCAACAGCCAAGACATCAGATGACATATTGCACTGGGAAAATCTGCTGCAATGGACTTCTTTAAAGTGCTGAGGAGCAAAGACATATCTTTGAAGACTAAGCTGTACCTAACCCAAACCATGGTGTTTTCATTGCCTCATATGTATGTGACAGCTGGACAATGAATAAGGAGGACTGAAGAAGAGTTGATGCTTTGAGTTGTGGTTTTGGCAAAGAATACTGAAAGTACCATGGACTGCCAGAAGAACTAACAAATTTGTCATGGAACAAGTTCAGCCAGAATGCGTCTTGGAAGAGAGAATGACCAGAGTTCTTCCCACCTACTTTGGTAATGTTGTCAGAAG
>NW_006921935.1:3124048-3125691 GCF_000298275.1 Orycteropus afer afer
TTTTTTTTTTTTATATTTAAACTCAGAAGTTAACAGTCCCCTTACCTCAAGAAATCTTAAAGAAGAACAGAAGAACTTCACAGGACTTATTTACATGAATAACAATCAACTTCTTGAGTAGCAATTGGGTAGCACAACCCAAGCAGAAGAATGATTTTCTCTCTTCAGCAGGTGACTAAGAATGATTCCAGACTGACAGAAGAGAGAAAAATAAAGACGATTTCTCCTAAAAATAGGAGAAATAATATCGACAAACAGAGTGTAAGACTACAGCCTCCTTTGGGTAGTAGACTGTGTTATTGTTCACATCAATTTTCTGAGTCTCCCTAGGGAAGGATTATTCTCATCTGGATGTACAAGGAAATTTTTGTCATATTTCTTGGTTCAATGAAATATAAGGGTAAATGTGATGTTTATCTTCTGATTATTAGCTTTTAAAGCAGTGTAATATAAAAGTTAGTCCACAGCTTGGGCCGTGGAATGAAATGGCATGGAGAATAGACACAGCTGACTCTGAAAGAACAAGGAACATGAAAGAGAAATAAAAATTTTGTATACCCTTTGAGATGTTGGGACCATTTTAATGACAGCATAACCTGGATTACCCTGACTGATCAGGTATCCCACACTTGACTCTCAGAACTCTGGCAGCATGCCTTATGATCATCAGGAAAAAAAGATTAAAACACATATCTGGGGAATCTGAGTAGTGAAGGAATAAAACCTGAAGGTTTTACCACTGAGGAGAGCACAAGGACATTAGTATAGACAGTTGATAAATCTTAGTTGATGAATTTAAATTTTCTAGAAGGAAATTCTAATCTTGCTCTCAGGAAAACCATCAATGCAAGCAATTTACACAGATAGAGTTAAAATAAATAAAAGATTACATCAACACATGTACATATACCTGGCAACAAGCCTTATAGGTGTGATTCTGCAGAAACAGTAAAATAACTTCTAATTAAGTTTTTTATTGGTCTAGTCTTAAGCATGAACAGGTTAGCAAGATTAACAAGGAGCTACAGAAACAACCTTAACATAAAATAGAGGTCAAAACATATAGATGGATATAATGTAGTAGAAATTCAGGGTATTCATTCAACAAAATTTTAAATATCTAATCAATATATTCAGAGATAAAAGAAAAATGCAGCATCCACGAATCAATGAAGAGAATATCATTAACTGAAACATGCAAAAAACTAAGATGGAACTCTTGAAAATTAAAACTATAATAAACCTAAATCCACTACCATAGAGTTGATTCTGACTCATAGCGACCTTCAAGGGTTTCCAAGGCAGTAAATCTTTATGGAAGTAGATTACCTCATCTACTTCCTGTAAAGTAGCTGGTAGGTGGGTTTGAATCACCAATCTTTTGGTTAGCAGCCAACTGCCTTACCCACTGCACTACTAGAACTCCTAAAACTATTGCAGATATTTTAAAAAGCAATAAAATGACTGGAATGTAGAGTTGGAAAGAAGAGAAGAAATAAAAATTAAAATAGTATATTTAAAGAAGAGACCCCAGAGATCCAATGCCTGAATTATTAACAAGAATCCAAGAAATAGAAAAAGAGCAAAATGAAAGAAACAAATTATCAAATGACACAAGACATTTTCATATAACGTTGTTGGTG
>NW_006921935.1:3127156-3132505 GCF_000298275.1 Orycteropus afer afer
ACACACACACACACACACACACACACATATTCCCTACCTCCATCCACCCCCAAGGACTATTCTGAAGGAGTTCTTGTTTTTTTCGTAGCTTCAAGACTACAAAACTGAGTCTTGTTTTCCGATCTAATTATATGGATGACTGGAATAAAATGAAAATTGAATTCATAACACTTCCAAGCCTCTTATGTTAAATATAGGAGCTCTGATGTTGCAGTGATTAAAGCATCTGGCTTCTAACTAAAAGGTTGGAGGTTTGAACCCACCAGATGTTCTGCAGGAGAAAAATGAGGCAGTGTACTTCCGTAAAGATTTACAGCCTTGGACTTTCTACGGGGAAGTTCTACTCTGTTCTATAGGATCTCTGTGAGTTGGAATCGACTAGATGGCTGTGGTTGGGTATGTTAAATATAGGGCATTGTTGAGGAAAGAGAACAAGCTAGAGAATTGTAAAGGAGATGCTTGTGTACATTTCAATAAATCTGAGTATCTTAGATCCATAAACCACTTTAAGATTCATTTTTCCTTGTTAGTAGCCCTTCTACCATTTCCTGAGGTGTTGTGACAGAGGACTTTGATGGGAGGGTTGACAGAATTTCTGTAGTGATATATATTTTCTTTGAAATACATAATCCACTCTCAATCTTACTCTGGGCTTTGCCATGTGACTTGGTTTAATAAATAGGATGTTGACAAACTTTATGTAACCAGAAAGATGAAAAAGTCCCTGCTTGTATCCAGTCATTCTCTTGCTCCTCTGAATTTTCTGGGGAAATATATCCAGACTAGGTTGCTTGAGGAAGAGGGACCATGTGATGTACAACTCAGTTATCTATCTCATCAAAGCCATCTTAAATCATCTCCTAGCTTACATGCCAGCTAATTGAGACACATGGACAAGTCAGTCTTAGGCTTTAAATAGTATACATACCTGCTCTTGATATTCTTACTGAAAAAGCAATTGGAATATGTAAAGATTACACTCATATAAAATTTGAGTTATAATCCTACCAGCATATTCATAAATATATGTTCCCCCAGAACTAATCAGAGCCTTAGTTTAAGTGACATTGCTTGTGTTAAGTGATATGTCCAAGATAATAAATATAGTATGCTTCACACATTTTGGATTTTAAAAACAGCAAACACACACACACACACACACACAAAAAAATACAAACTCTCAACTTTCTTTTTTCCTCCTCCCTCCCTCTCTCCCTTTTTCCCTTCTTCTTCCTATTTCCCTTCTTTCCCTCCTTCCTTCATTTTTCCTTCCCTGCTAATTCTTTCTTCCAATTTATCAAATTGGCCTCAACAATATAGAAAATTCCTTCAAAATTAGATGATATAATCATGGTGGTAATCACTTCTATTTCAGATCTTAAATTACATACAAATTCTTCACACTACTGTGGTTATTTTTCAGAAAATCATTAGTGAATGTCCTTAAATTAAATATGTGAAAACATTAATGATTTCACATATTTAAAAATATTTGAGAAAATTATTAAGGCAATTTAAAATAAGCAAACACTTATGAGTTGCAATAATAAATACTGTGAAAAAAATAAAGAGCACCATCAGGTTCGATTAATGATTAGAGAATCATTATCTTATATGCATATTAAAAATAACTTTCACTATTGACTCTAACAGTAAATTAGCATAAGCTGCAAGAATGTATGGAATAATTTATTTTGGTTCCCATATTTTGGATTAGATTTTGGTGACTAGCCTGAATATTGGTATACTGAGGAACAAGTCTATGCCTTTATTGATTTTTTCTTATAAATGCCTTTTATTTTTCATTTTTCCCTTCAAATAATATATATATATATATATATAAACTTACGGCAAAGATAAAGCTGGGTGTTTTGCAAGTAAACTTCTCAATTATAGTTTAAACCCAAATCATTTAATTTCTATATAATGCAAATTACTTTCTTTGGTCCTACAGAGGATTTTTTAAAAGATTTCACATATGTGTGTATATATATACATACATGCATGCATGCATACACACATATAATATTATATTAGGTTATTAGAGTAGTACCCTGGTATCTGCAAGGAACTGATTCCAGGTCCCCCTCCCCACCATGGGTACCAAAATCTTCAGTTATTCAAGCCCCATATATAATGTGGTGTAGTATTTGCATATAACCTATGCATATCCTCCCATATATTTTAAATCATCTCTACATTACTTATAATAACTAACACAATATAAATGCTATGTAAATAGCACTTTATGTTCTCTCTTAGCCTTTGAAGGATGGCTTTGATCATTAAATTTCTTCTCTTTTTTTCTCTCTCCCCTTCCAAATATTTCAATCCACGGTTGGTTGTATCTGCAGATGTGGAATTCACAGATACAAAAGAACAACTTGGTGTGTGTGTATAATATTATATATAAAATGCCACACATACATATTTGTACTGATACTTGAGAAGGGATGTTGTCTGACATTCTAGTTAACTATAAATAAACTTAAGATGTCACTGTAATAAGTCAATATTTTCCTAAAATTCACTTTATAAATGTTGCCATTAGTATAGAAGAAGACAGAGAAGCAATCATAGTTCTAATGGACAAAGGGACATATGATATTGGAAAAATTCAACATACTCTCTAGGAACACTTCCCACTAAGAGAAACTTTATTAAAGCAATTAACAACTTGGAATTGACAGAGACAGGAATCAAGGCAACATACAAGTTGGCTTCATATCCCGAATATGTGAGCTAAACTAAGGCATAGAATTATGTGGCTTTTGAAAAGGGAAATGACCCAGAATGACATCAAAGTGTCCTTAGGTTATATTATCTTTACATGAGTATTTTTAATTATACATAGAGAGTACAAAAAACTATAAAATGTATGGAAATGTAGTGCTCTTTTAAATATCTATAGTATCTAATCAATATAGCCAGATAGAGATGAGGCACAAATAATAAAACACATAATAAGATCTATTTAGAAATAAATAGTAGTTGACAGTTTAGTGATATTATGCACAACTTTTTCACAGAATCATCCAACTAGAAGAGAAGGAACAAGTATCAAGTGTAATCACTTCTGTTAGAAAACTAACAGTTGAAAAATTGATGATAATAAAATAGCAGTAACTAATAATAAATAAAATAACTGGACCAATAAGTAGCATCCAGATAAATAGAGAAAAGATTGAAGTTTACAAAGATTTCATATTACTTGGTTCCACCATCAACACCAAAGGAAGCAGCAGTCAAGAAATCAGAGGACTTACTGCACTGGGCAAATCTGCTGCAAAAGACCTCTTTCAAATGTTGAAGAGCAAAGGTGTCTCTTTGAAGACTAAAGTGCACCTAACCAAAGCTGTGGCATTTTCAATCACCTCATATGCATGTGAGAGCTGGACAATGAATAAGGAAGAAAAGAAGAGTTGATGTTTTTGAGTTGTGGTGCTGGCAAAGAATACCGAAAGTACCATAGACTGCCAGAACTAATAAATCTGTCCTAGAAAAGGTGTAGCTGGATCATTCCTTGGAAGGGAGAATGGCCGACTTTGTTTCTACATTTCCTGGAGAAGGATATGATGCTTGGTAAAGGGAAGGGTCAGCAAAAAAGGGGGAGGCCCTCATGAGGTAGTTTGACACAGTGGCTGCAACGATGGGCTCAGGTATAACAAGGATTGTGAAGCTGTTGCAGAACTGGGCAGTGTTTCATTCTGTTATGCATAGTGTTGCCATGGGCCAGAGATGACCAGATGGTACCTAAAAAACAACCACAACAACAAAATAATTATTTACACATGAACAGGCAATGAGGTCTCTTGGTTCTTAGTTCCATTTGTCCATTATAGGACTGTAGTTGAAGCTCAGAGGTGGAAAAGAAATAATCTTATTGTAGATGAAGAGTAAAGAAGCAAAAAAAAAGAAAAATAGAAGTATTATTTGGCCTGTAATTTAACTGCTTTCTCAATTATGCTTCAGAAAATCTGACACAGAAGCTTTGAAAGTGGTGAGTTCTGAACACAAAAATAGCGTGTCTATGGTTTTATTCATATTTAGGTGCAGGAGTTTGAAGGAAGTGAAGCTGCAGCTGTACTTTTCCATGTTACTTAGCAACTGGTATGAGTCAAGAAAAATCACTGAAATTCATAGGCATTAGTGGGAACATGACAAATGACATTTGGGGAGAAAAAAAAATCCTACGAGGTTAATCTACCTGTCGACTATCAACATGGTATTAAGAAAAAAATAAGGGCCATTACTACATTAATGATGAAAATTCAATTTTAAAAACCTGCTGTGACTGCTGGGTTCAGGGATTCTCCCACAGGACATAGAGGGGCACCTGTCAGGGTATATGTTCCAGTCAGATTTACTGAACTGAGTTATTAGGCAAATATTTCTGGTCTAAGCCATTGATTTAGTTTATAGAAGGTGAAGAGAAACTTGTACTTTTGAATTGATACAGTTTGGGGAAATTTCTTGATGGTGCATTTATGACTAGCCCGACAAAAAACAGACAATATTTTGAGAAATTTATTATGTATGTGAAATAACCATATCCAAATTTAAATAAGTAGAATAAGGGAGACATTTAGACAATAAAGAAATAAAGCCTAAAAAAAAATAGATGTTACATAAAACATAGCAGTTAAAGAAACTGCAGAATAGTAATGCATATGTAACTTGATATTTAGCAAAGTGTTTTGCTTTCAAAATTAAAATGTGTTCTCTAAACTCAAAGAAGAAGAAATTATTTCCAAACAGAACAGCATAATAATTAAAACTCGATAGAAAAGTTAACTAAATGAAGAAATCCATCGTACAACATTTTTTTAAAAAAACCTGAAAAAGGATATATTTCAATGAATTTTGTAGGAACATGATACACATTGGAATGTCTTTAAAGTTTTCTAAAGAGTTTATCTGAAACAACAACAACAAAAATAACTTAGATGTATATCATTTCAGTGATTGTGATTCGAAACTATTTTAGTTAAAACAACTAATGATTAGCACTAAGTAAACTTTTTTTTTCCTTAATGCAAATCAGCCCCAGGGTTACAGGTGAAGAGCAACAACTCAGGGACGCCCAAAGTAACAGGCGGGAAGAGCAGGAGAAAGGGAATTAAAAGCCAGGAAGCCAGAGGGAAGAGCAATCAGCCAAAGGGATTAGGTGAGGAAAGGAAACTCAGGCCTGCCCGGAGTAGTAGGCTGGAAGAACAGGAGAAAGGGGATAAAAGACAGGAACCCGGACAGAGGAGCAGTCAGCCCCAGAGACAACTCAGGGATGCCCAAAGCAGCAGGCCAGAAGAGCAGGAGAAAGGGGATTAAAAGCCAGGAAGCCAGACAGAGGTA
>NW_006921935.1:3135725-3163141 GCF_000298275.1 Orycteropus afer afer
GAGGCCTTCAACGAGATGGATTGACATGGTGGCTGCGATGATGGGCTCAAGTATAGCAGGGATTGTGGGGCTGGCACGGGATCGGGCAGTGTTTTGTTCTGCTGTGCATGCGGTTGCTATGAGTCAGAAATGACTCCACGGCACTTAACAACAACAACAACAAATTCAAATCAGATAGTTGTGTCCAAAACCAATCATTAATCCGTACAAGCCCCTACATCATCACTGCCTTCACCTTAGAAACCGTTTCCTTAGAGTAGATTCTGACTCATACTGATGTTAGCCAGAGTAAAACTGCTCCATAGAGTTTCCCAGGAAGTAATCTTTATAAAAGCAAACTGCCACCTCTTTCTCCCTAGAGCAGCTGATGGGTTAGAACTTCAAATTTTTAAAAAGCATCCAAGCATTTAACAGCGATTGCTATTATCTTTACATTAAACAGAGAAAAGAAAAAGAAAAAAATATCTGTTTTGTTGATTCTGACTAATGGCAAAGCCACATGTGTCAGAGCAGAACTGTATGCCGGAGGGGTCTTATTTGTGATTTTTTTTTCTTCCATAAGTAGATTGTGTGGTCTTTCTTCTTAAGTACCTCTTGTTGTACTGGAACTTCCAGCATTACTTAACAGCTGAGTTAGCTTAACCTTTTTCACCACTCTGGGCTATGTCATTTGAATTAATAAAATAGCCATCTAGTGACATCATTACTTTTTACAAATATACCTTAAAAAATTTCCAGAGAGATTTAGTTATGTTTATAAAACATGTATTAGATCAGTTGCTTCCTCAGTTGTTTTAAATGTCCTGTATAGCTCTCCAACTTCAGCTCATAAATCACTCACTAAGCTTAATTATTCAGACCTTCTTTTCTGTTCCTGTTTCTGAATCCCTCAGGATCTTGCTGTCAGTTTAACCTTTTTCTTTTTTATTATTTTTAATTCCTTTTACCTAGTTGTGATTCCTTTCTGCAGGTTTTCTCTAATGTACAGACAAGCTTGTTTCACCTCAGGACCTTCTTATTTGCAGTTCTCTCTACCTGGTACATTTCTTTCCAGATCCCTGAAGGTATGGTTTTAACTGAAATATAATCTCTCTAGAGATATTTTTCTTCCCAAAACATGGTAAGTAGGGTCTTCTCCTAAACAGATATTCTATATCACTTTTAAACATATTGTAAACATATTGAATTCTAAATGTATTTACTTATTTGTTTTACTTGTTCGTTATCCCTTTATCTATTTCAGCTGACAAGGGTCTTGAGGTTAGTCTTTGGATGTTTTATTGTTTTGCTTTGTTTTTTCACTAGTATATCCTTAGCACCTAGAACATGTGCGTTTTATATTCTGCCCCCAATAAATACTAGGTGAATACATGAATACATAGATAGTAATCAATAGGGACTCTTGCTGGTAGGGTGGTAATTGACAATCAAACACTGGGCATAGTGTGAAATGAAAAGAAGGGCAAAAAGACTATAAGCATGTTTTAAACTAGTGGCTTTCAAACTGTTGTGTGAGTAAAAATTCTGGTGTGACTTGCAGAGGAAGCATTTACATCTGGTACATGATAACCCATGCTCTCTTCTCCACTCTGGTAGACGTTGAAGCCTTATGTTGATATGGTGACATCACTATATGTTGGAGACCCCGTCAGCCTGGACTCACTGACTGGCATAGCAAGAGAAAGAAATTCACCTTTGATGTATTAAGAAACTGAGACCCAGTCTTTTAATCTCATAGGAAATTCGCAAATGGACTTATGAAAGGCAATGCATCCATTTAAATGATAAACAAAATATCGGACACATATATATATTTTTTTTCTGCAGAGAAGGCTTATAGTTTCATTAGAATGTTGAAGAGATCCTTCAGACCTTTGCTATTATTAATACTCACTATTGCCCCACATAATATGCAAACAAAACAAAAGAAAATGAAAACAAAACAAAAGAAAATGAAAACAAAACAACTTGGTTTGTATGCAGGTAGAAGAAATTCATGTCAAGCTTCAGGGAATGACATTAATCTTCACTCTTTCTAGTATCTTGCTTGGTATATTTGGTCTATTCCTGAAAAGAGGTTATTTATGCATTTATTTGTTTGTGTCTAACAACATCAGGCAATGAAATAATAATAATATTACCTTAATGAGTAACCAGAAAGTACCAAACCAAAAACTGAGCTCACTGTAGTTGAGTTAGAAGCCTTATATGTCCAGTATAGTCATTATTTCATTCATTTATTTAGAACACTAGAGGTAATAGGATATGGCAACTAAGAGCACAGCCTCCAAAACAAAGATTCTGGCTCTGGTGGCGTAACGCATAAGGCATTTGACTGCTAACCAGAAGGCTGGTGGTTCAAACCCAGCAGCCACTGCTCCATTGAGCAGTCTACTTCCACAGGGTTTCTGCCTCAGAAACCCAAGGAGGGGTCACTATGAGTCAGGAGCAACTGGATGGCAATGTGTTTGTTTTTTTTGTTTTTACACACAATTACGTGAATTTGGAAAACTCACTTTAAATTTTTGTGCCTATGAGGATAAGCCATGGAATTTTTTCCCCATTTTATAAAAAGTGATCACTTACATAACAGAGTATTTTATTCAAAAGGTTTAGCATTCTCGACTTTAAGAGATGAGTGTAACATTCTGGGAACCCTTGATTCATTTGCATCTCAGAATCCTTTTCATAAGGATTTCCAGGACAAACTGCTGTGTGATTTAAGTATGGAGTATAGTGTACTTCTCTCCCTAGCAATAGCTTTCTTTGCATGTCATGGACATTTTAAACTTCTCACAAGCTTTTTCATTTATCAGTCAGATCTATTTTCGTGGTTTATCTCTGATAGGCTTGTGGGTTATTATGACATCTTTTTTCTCTTTGATTCCACTTTGTTCCTAGATTATACTTGTGCAATGACACTTGTACTCTCTCATTTTATGCATCCTTGTAAAATATCGTAAATCATTTTGGAAACAAGATGTGACAAGAATAATAGGTTAAAAAAAATCACTTCCATAGCTTGATTCTCTCCTGTCTTGTGAAATATGTTTTCTATCCATTAAAGGTTGAAGAGTCCTCCTATCCCTTTTCTACATTCTGTAAAACCACTCTATGCACAATCACTTTCCAAAGAGTTAATGCTTTGGACATATATAAATTTTATAGAAAATTATATTAGGTATAAAGCACTATCTCTATGATACCAAAAGCCTTTTTCAGTGCCTGCCTCAAACTGCCTAGAAAATGATGATGCCTTTTGACAAATGTGTTAGGAAAAACAGCCACTAGAGGTGCCCATTTACTGCAGAGAAAGAAGTCTTTCCTCACTGTGTAATTGGGCTACCCCCCCTTTCAGTTACGTCTGTAGTATAAAGTGAAGACGAAAGAAAAGATCTCACAGAACCCAATGTTTGACATTCCCTAACTTAGTATTGCTTAATGCTCCTTACAAAACGCTACTGGGGGATTCAGGTTCATTATGTTATGGAAGAATGATCTAATTCAAAGGCATTTCTGCTTTGATAACTTATCTACCTTTAAAAATCACATTTCTTATTTCTATTTTCTGGCTGCATAGGAAGTAAAAGAGAACATATTTGACAGCTTTTGAAAGATAATTGATGGTGATAGAGAAATTCATAGAGCTTTGAACTAGAGTATAAAAATGACAAATTATATGAGCTCTTTCTTTCTCTGTATGTATTTGGTTTTAAAATGGTTCTAATTCATATAAAGACAACATTGCAACATTTCAGGTTTTCATGCGGATACATAAATTATTAGGGCTTAAAAGTCAGCTATGGTGAAACAAGATGTATACTGTGTGTGATGGGGGAAGGAGAAAAGTTGTCTTAAAGAGAACTGTGGAATTTTCTTCTCCTGTATTTTCTCTTTACAACAGAAGTTCCACGATTCATATTTTATCCTCTGTGTGAAAAAGTTTGAGATAAAATTAGTTGGAAATAAACGTGTTCTATTCTTAGTAGTAGAGCTTTTTAAACTGCTTCTCTTAATTAAGAAGTTAGATCAATTTACACTTTTTGCCATAATAAATTATGTCAAAATGTAAGTCCTCATTTTTTCTTATACATGATAAAACTGATATATTAATTGGTGTGACATTTAAATAACTGTTATGGATTGAATTATGTCCCCAAAAAAGATATGTTGAAGTTCTAACCACTATGTTTAGAAATAGGATTTTTCTTTAGTTACTAGTTAAGTTAAATTAGGTCATATGAAGGTAGGATCTTCTGAGTGATATCTTATATATAACTAGGAAGAAGAGACAAGGAAATAAAGCCTCATACACAGAGGAAGCAGTCTGTGAGGACTGGTTTATAAGATAAAGAACAAGAAATATCACAGGCCACCAGGAGCTGAGACAAGGAAGGATATTCCCCCACAGCTGAAAGAGAACATAGCTTTGCTGACAACCTGAATTCAGACTTCTAGCCTAAAGTGCTGTGATACTATAAATTTCAGTTCTTTCAAGCCACTCATTTTGTGGTATTTTGCTGTGGTAGCCCTAGGGAATTAAGACAAGAACTCTGCTGTTCTTTTGTAAAAACAAAAATAATAAACATAGCCAAATTTTTGAAAATGGATTTAAGTATTTTCAAAGAAGTAGAGCATGATATAAAACTAAAGGATCAGAAGTATTATATTGGAAAATAAGTTTTCAGAATTCTGATCTTTTTTTAATTATTATTATCCCATCAGTTGCAGTTGTTAGTTGTCTTCAGACCACCCTCGACTCATGTCCATCCTGTGTACAACAAAATGAAACTCTGCCTGGTCCTGTTCCAGCCCCATGATCAGTAGTAGATCTCATTGTTGTGATCTAAGGGTTTTCATTGGCTGAGTTTTGGAAATAGATCACCAGGTATTTCTTCCTAGTCCATCTTAGTCTGGAAGATTTTCTGAAACCTATGCCCTGTCATAGTAAAATGCAAACTTCCTCTGATGGAGAGTTGTTGCATATAATGTTCATTAGTTGGGAGTCGGACCCAACTAATGTGCATTAGTGGGGAGCTCTTCCATATGAAAGTGAGAATTCTATCACTGACCCACAAATGTCTCAATGACTAACACTAATATCTAGGGAAAGTATTAGATTTTCTAGCCTCATCGTCTCTGTATTTAGTATATAAACTTTGATTTTTTTTTTTTTTTTGCTACATTAATATTGTAAAGATTAACTTAAAACAATATACTCAAAATCTTTGAGCATGTCTGTAGGGATATTAGAACATAAAGACCTGAACTTGGTTTCATTCTCCTGTGACCCTACCTGTATACTTGCCTCTGATCCAAGCAAGTGCTATGTTCTGTGGGCAGCTGAGTGCAGCTGAGGCACGGAGAAAACTGGTGAATAATATTCTCATTAAGGTGCTGGAAATGGGTTGTAGTAAAGAGAATCCCACTCAAAAAACCAACCAAACAAACAAACAAAAAAACCTGACCTTTGGCTCTGCAGGTTGAAATAAAGGATACTCTCATAAAAAGAAAGTCCAAGCAGTATTTGAGCTTGTGGGCTGAGTCTTTCCTGCTTTGAGGATGTAAAAGTACAGGAGTTATGGGGAATAGAAAGGTTTTCTCCAGGGGCCTCAGCACAGGCTGACAGCCTGCCTGACAAAGGAAGACTGCAAAATCAGACTCCATTGTGTTTATACGTTAGGGTTCTCACAGTCAAGGATTCATGGCTAAACTGATCCAGGTTACTAAGAGCCCAGAAGAAATATGACAGCCAAAAGGAAGATAATCAAGAAAGAAAATCAGAACATATACTTAATGAAACTGAACTATTTAATGAGCTAACAATTGAATAAAATAAGGGGGAAAAAAAGAAAGAGAATATAAGATCAATATGTAAGCAGCACTAAAGTCCCCAACTCAAACCAAAAAGAAACAAAAACAAAAGAATAAAGAAACAAAAGTCCCAGTAATAATTAAAATAACAACAACATAAAGCCATACTGGATAGTAAAAACATAATTCCATCTAAAATTTCACTTTGAGAACAAAGCAGAGTAATCTCTGTTAAGATACAACTATAAGATCTAGAATAAGAGTTAGCAAAGTTTTTCTGTAAAAAGTGAACTAATAAATATTTTTGACCTTGTGGACTATGTAATATTTATTGAGCTTATTCAACAATGTCATTGCAGCAAAAAAGTATCCATGTGAATATATGTCTGTGGTCCAATAAAAACAGGTTGCAGGTTAGGTGTGGCTAATGGGCTATAGTTTGCAGCTATCATATCTTGGATATCAAAGGCAAAATATATCTCAAATCACAGAGTAATAAAATGTAAATCTTAAAGGAAAAGTTGAGAGAACTGAAGAACAGATAAAAAATAACTGCACTGCAAATAACAGTTGTTGTCGAGGGAAAAACTAATGAAAAAAAGTACAAGAAGAAATAAATATGTACTTGAAAAAACATTCCTGTGATTAAAAAAAATGTTCAATTAAACTTGCATATCAGGCTGGCAGATTGGAAAGACGTAGCAATTTCTATGTCAGATGAAAGAAATGACATAAACCTAACCATATTTATTTAAAATTCTTGATCCCTAAAGCAAAAGAGAGAATCTTAAAGTTTCCATGCAGCATGAATAAATTATTCACCGAGAGAAAAAATTAATCTAACATTAAACTTCTTTCATGTCAGACTGAAAACTTGCTTTAGTAAACACTGTAAAATGAATGTCATCATTCAATCTATTATCTATTCAAGGTATCACTGATCTGTCAAAACCAAAGATATTCAAAGATATGCAAGACCCCAAGTTTTACTTTAAAAAATATACATATACATATAAATACATATATATATAGATACATACATACATACATACATACATATAAAACCAAAAGGACAAACCTACTGCCATCAATTCTGACTCTTAGCAACCCCCATTGGGTTTCTGAGGTGGTAAATCTTTACAGAAGTAGATTGCTCAGTCTTACTTCCATGGAGTGGCTGGAGGGTTTGAACCACCAATCTTCTGGTTAGCAGTCAGATGCCTTAGGCACTGTGCTACCAAAGCTCCTTACACACACACACACACATATATAGAAATGTATATAATGGCATATGTGCATGTGTGTGTGTGTGTGTGTGTGTATCAGGAGCTCTGGTGGCGAAGTGCCTAAGGCACCTGATCACTAACCAAAAGGCTCATGGTTCAAACCCAGCAGCCACTTCTTGGAAGGAAGGTTAGACAATCAACTTCTGTAGTGATGATGCTGTTGTTGTTATGTGCCATCAAGTTGGACCCGAGTCATAGAGACCCCTCCTTGGGTTTCCGAGGCAGTATCACTACGGAAGTAGATTGCCCATCTTCCTTCCAAGGAGTGGCTGGTGGTTTTGAACCAACAGACTTCTGGTTAGCAGTCAGATGCCTTAGGCACTATGCCACCAGATCTCCGTAGTGATACCACCTTGGAAAACCAAGGAAGGGTCTCTATGAGTCAGATCTTACTCGACAGCAGTGAGTTTTTGTTATATTTATCTATATATGTAATATGTAATTAGGTCCTTTGGTGGTATAATGCATAAGGCATTTGACTGCTAGCTAGAAGGCTGGCAGTTCAAACTCACCAGCACTCCTCGGAAAGAAAGTTGGGTAATCTACTTCCATAGTAACACCACCTCAGAAACCCAAGGAGGGGTCACTGTGAGTCGGATCCAGCTCAAAAGCAGTGAGTTTGTTTGTTTTTGTAATATATAATTACTCAAATCCAATAGCAAATTAAGAAGAATCTTATGTGAGGGAGACAGAGGAGTGGAGACAATGATGAGTATTGGAGTCAGTTCTCTGAGTCTCTAATATTTCATGCAAGCAGAGGCACTGTTAACATTTTGCACAGATTATCTTTTTTAAGGATAGTTGTGTAGCAACAAGACTTGGAAGAAAAGACAGTGTCTCTGTACAGAGCTGGGGGCAGATTTTATTTTTTTGTCCACAACACAATAATAGAGATAATAATCTTGATGTACTAAAGATTATATCTCCTTTGGGGACAAACATCAGAGAGATTTGCTTGATAAAATATTTGTGTTTCCTAAACTTGAATTTCCTGAGCTGTGATTCAAACCCGCTCTATGTGAAGTATCTGCTCAGGCCACTCTGTGGAACCCTCAAAGAATTTAGGATGCAATGGGTACCATCATGAACACAAAGCCCATGTTGTCTGCTATGATATGAGTTATAGACTCTTTCTTGCCCCAGGAGTCTTATGTCTTCTGACCGCACCCATAAAACTGTGGCTACATAGTCAGATAAGATACTAGCTTACAAGTGGGTAAAATCTCAAGTCTTGCCAGTAACTACAAGTATATATACACATTTTTACAAAGATAGTTAATGAAAAACCATTCACAGTAGAGGGAAATAGGTGAAAATGAAAGCCAATAAGTAAAGAACTGAATAAATTTAGTACCTCCACTCCACAATATGTACTGCAATTTAAAAAAATGAGTAAATTGGAGTTCTACCAGATGATCTAGGAGAATTTCTAAGAGGTGTACCTGAATGTGAAAGATAAAATATAGAAAAAATAATGTATTATCATCATGCTATTTTTGTAAACCAGTGAAAAGTATTTGATTGTGTGTGTGTGTGTGAAGTGTCTAGATAAACATTGTAGAACATAAAGGGTATGTAAGGGTGTTAGCGTTCGTTAATATAGAAGACAGGCACAAGAAAAGAAGAGGGGAAAGCCACAGGGGGAAGAAAATTAAAAAAAAAAAAAAGTTTAATCAAAAGCCACGTGTAAAAAGAAAGTATTACATAAAAGTTGATTTATAGTTTTAACAGTATTGCATTATTTATATCAATGTGTTGCTTTTACTCTGGCTCTGGTAAACAAATCATAGTTTATACTAAATAAACACATGAAGAATGACACATTTGCATTCTAAGAAGATTGGAGGTAGGATGGATGTTAGAGCATGAAAGGCCTTGGGAATCACACAAGTCAGGCACCTCATTATAAACATGAGGGAATTATAATTCAACAGACTTGCAGAATGTGAGCAGATCCACAATGCTTTAACCGGCAATGCAAAATAATTTGATTTACTATCTGAAAAATCATCTAAAAGAAAACAACCCCAGTGTCATTTTGTCAGTTAAATTTGTACATGACAAGCTAGGTGACACAGGATCGTTTTTCCTGGATCAGTGGATAGGGTTCACAATAAAAAATCAAAACAGTAGAAAGCAGCACTAAAAGACATGCTCCACGAAGACCTTGAAATATTTCCTTGTTCTTAGATAATGCTCTAGTTCTTGTAACTGCTCATAACTTCTGAGGGTTTTCTTTGGATTTTACCATAGTATTTGACTGACTTTATTTTTTTTCTACCATGGGTAGCTATGTTTTGTTCTATAAGAGTTTGCTGAAGACAAAAATAAGCACCTGCATATAATTAAAATGGATGAACTTTTTACTTTTTTTAATTTAAAATTTATTTTAAAAGGATTTTATTACCATAGGAAGACCATGCACATCAATAAGAAAAGAGAACAGTTTTTTATAATTATTTTCCCAGAATTTTGATGAGAAATTTACATTGCAGTATCCCCTGCCCAGCATAATGTGGTCATTTATGGTTGTCTTAAGCAAGGTTCTCTAGAGAAGCAAAACCAGTGAAGCTTATATAGAGACAGGAAGACAAAGAGAGAGATAGACAGAGAAGTTTATCTCTCAGGGAAATGGTTCACACAGTTGTAGAGGCTAGCTAGTCCTAAGTTTGTGGGTCAAAAATCAAGCTGGAGGCTTTTCCTAACTTATACAGCTGCAGGGGCTGATGATCCATGATCAGTAAGCAGGGTAGTCAGCTGCTGACTTCAGACAATGACGAATCCAAGATTGGCAGGTCAGATGGCAGATTGTTGGCTCATAGGCTTCAAAGGCAACAATCCCAAGATAAGCAGGCACTATGGCAGGCCACTGGCTCAACTCCAAAATCTGAATGAAGATAAGCTAGATGCAGGATCCAGAGCAAATGGAAAACCTCCAAATTTTGGGGGATATCTGTCTGTCTGTCTCTGTCTCTCTCAGTCTCTCTCTCTATATATATATATGCAGCAGGCTACACCCCTGAGAAAACTCTCTTTCAAATTGATTGGCTGCTCATAGTATATCTCATGATGGAGATGATTTCCTTATAGCAGATCTTATTATGAGAAAGACTATATTACAATTTCTTAAACAACTTAGAATCATGGTTAAGCTAAACTGACACATAACCTTTACTATCACAATGGTAATGAGTTCAAACCACTTATGAGTTGGAACTGATTCAGTGGCCCCTAACAACAACAACAATAACATAAGTCAGAAAGCAACTCAGGGAATTTTGCTCTGCAGGTAAGGATGTGTGTACGTGTACACATGAACACTCATGGTATTGACTTATAGGGACTCCTCCTCATTGGTTTATTTTGTATCAGAAATTGAAGTTCATTGTTTAAAATGACCATTGACTATTCATGTTATGGAAATGAGTTTTGTACTACTATTGGTACTATAATCACTAGAAAAAAGGAGAAAGAGAGAGGGATAACGATGAATCTATTTGCTGGATTGTTGTTAGCAGGAAAAACATATTGATTGGCATTATAAATGTATTGGGGAAGAAGGGAGTAGATTAAAGTAATAACCATAAAACAAAAGTATAGATTGGGAAAAACTAGCTAGTTCTTTATAATTTATAGAGGTAGTTACTCAGTATTTCTTTGGCATAAGGTCTATAAATTATTCTTCCCAGTTTTCAAAGCATATTTTATCCCCAAAATTTAAAATGGCAAATGTTAAGCTTTTGCTCGAGTATGTATTTGTATTCTAAGAATTTTGCTCTCTTGAGATTCTTGTGTTTAGCATTCAAAGGTATTCAAGGAAAGGTCCTTTCATTACTTTTTTTAAAAAAATTAATCTATTTTGTGTAATTAGCATTTGGACTAAAATAAACTTAATTGAATACTACTAATATATGTTCCTTAGACTTTTATTCAAATTCATGCACCAACCACTATTACTAAAGATGATAAAAAAAATGAAGATTTTGACCAACTTCTACACTTGAAAATGATCAAAAATAAAATTAGGATGCATTGCTACTTACTAGTAATTGGACTGCAAAAGTTGGAAACAAAGAAGACGGCTCAGTAGTTACAAAATATGGTGTTGGTGACAGAACTGCTGCCAGAGATAGCATGATAGAATTTCACAAAGTCAGTGACTTATTCATTGAAAATACCTTTTGTCAACAATAAAGGGTGCCTGTACAGGTCGACCTTGTGTATGGAATACACAAGAATCAAATTGATTTTATCTGTGAGAAGAGACGATGGAGAAACTCAATATCAGTCAGAACAAGGCCAGGAGGCAATTGTGAAACAGACCATAGGTTGCTCATATGTGATATCAAGTTGAAGTTGATGGAAATTAACACAAGTCCATGAGAGCCAAAGTACAACTTTCAGTATATCACAACTGAATTTAGGGATCATCCCATGAACAGATTTGAAGCATTGAACACTAATGACCAGAAAGTTGTGGAATGACATCAAGGACGATGTACATGAAGAAAGAAAAAAATCATTTAAAAGACAGGAAAGAAAGAAAAGATCAATATGGTTGTCAGAAGAGACTTTAAATGTAGAGTAGTTAAGAGAATGAAAGAAATTATAAAGCTAAATTATTAAACAGAAGATTTTCAAAGCATGGTTCATGAAGACAAAGTAAAGTATTGAAATATGCAAAGATTCCAAACCAAACTTACTGCCGTCGAGTTGGCTCCAACTCATAGCGACCTCTCTTTGGGTTTCCGAGGCAGTATCACTTCGGAAGTAGATTGCCTAATCTTCCTTCCAAGGAGTGGCTGGTGAGTTTGAACCACCAGCATTCTGCTTAGAAGTCAAATGCCTTAGGCACTAAGCTACCAGAGCTCCTATGCAAAGATCAGGACTTAGAAAACAAAAAGGGAAGAACATAATCAGTATTTTTCTAGCTGAAAGAAGTGAAGAAAATAGTCAAGCATCATGTTGCAATACTAAAGGATTTTATGGGAAAAAGATTGAACTTTTCAAGAAGCATCCAGAGAACATGGCAAGGATATACAGAATCACTGTACTAAAAAGAACTATTCATTGTTCAACTATTTCAGGAAGCAGCATATGATAAAGAACTGATGCTATTAAAGGAAGAATTCCAAATTTTACTGAAGGCATTGGTGAAAAAATAAGTCTTCAGGAACTGACAGAACACCAATTGATATGTTTCAATAACGAAGCAACTGGAAGCACTCACTTGTCTATGCCAAGAAATTTGAAAGACAACTACCTGGCCAATCAAATGGAAGCAATCTATATTTGTGCCCATGTCAAAGAAAAGATACTGAACATAATGTAGAAAATATTAAGTTATGTCATTAACATCATATGCAGGTAAAAATCTTGCTGAAGATAATTCAAAAATGGTTGCAGCACTCTATCAACAGGGAACTTCCAGAACCAGATGCATAAGACATGAAATAAGGCATATCATTGGTGAGATTAGCTAGACCTTGGCTGACAGCAGAGAATACCAGATAGATATTTACCTGTGCTTCATTAATTATGCAAAGGCATCTCACTGTGTGGATCATAACAAATGACAGATTACATTGTGAAGAATGGTATTTCCAGAGCACTTAATCATGCTCATGTGGAACCTGTACTTAGACCAAGGGGCAGTCATTCAAGCAGAACAGGTGATACTGTGTGATTTAAAATAAGAAAAAGTGCGTATCAGGATTATATTTTATCACCACACTTATTCAATCTGTATGCTGTACAAATAATCTGAGAAACTGGGCTATATGAAGAATGAAACACCATGATTGGATGAAGACTCCTAACAAGCTGTGACATGCAGATGACACAACTTTACTTGCTGAAAGTGAAGAGGATTTGAAGCACTTATTGATGAAGATCAAAGACTACTGCCATCTGTGTCAATTACACCTCAGTATAAAGAAAACAAAAATCTTCAGAGTTGGACCAATAAGCAACATCATGATAAACAGAAAAAAAATTAATGGAGTCAAGGATTTAATTTTACTTGGATCCACAATATAAGCCCATGGAAACAGCAGACAAAATATCAAACAACAAGCCCATATTGCAATGAGTAAATCTGCTGCAAAGCCCTCTTTAAAGTGTTAAAAAGCAAAGATGTATCTTTGAAGACTAAGGTGCACCTGACTCATACCATAATATTTTCAATAACCACATATGCATATGAAAGTTGGACAATGAATAAGGAAGACTGCAGAATAATTGATGCCTTTGAATTACTAGTGAAGAACATTAAATATATTATGGACTGTCAGGTGTACAAGCACATATGTCTTGGAAGAAGTACAGCCAGAATGCTCCTTGGAGGCAAGGATGGTGAGACTTTGTCTCTAGTACTTTGGACAGGTTATCAGGAAGGACCAGTCCCTGGAGAAGGGCATTATCCTCGGTAACGTAAAAAGTCAGCACAAAAAAGGAAGATATCCAATGATATGTGCTGACTCAGTGGTTACAACAATGGGTTAAAACCTAGCCATGATTTAGAGTATGGCACAGGACCAGGCAATGTTTCATTCTTTTGTGCATAGGGTGGATGTAAGTGAGAACCAAACCTTCACGATAACAACAAAAAGTATGTAGGAAGATTCATAATGACTCATAACTAATCTGCTTGAATTTTAATTGCCACCTTATCACTTTCTGGCTTGTCACATTTCTCTCATAAAAGTTTCTCATGATAAAATGACAGTAATAATATAATCTAAAGTATATTGTTTTTGTGAAGACTAGATGCATGTAGAGATCATGAAAAATCTTACACAAATTACCAAACCAAACAAAACTCACTGCCACCAAATTGATTAGTATGTCCCCAATAAATGCTATCTGTTATCATCATGATTTGGCTAATATCTGCCATTTCTTAGACACTCATGGTTAGTAGCAAAATATGAGAATTACTCTTATTGCCTTTTGGTTATGTAACTTCATTTCGGACATCTATAATTAATGTAAAGTTACAAGAATATTTATTATTCAGGTTGGCCAAATCTTGCTTAGTCTCCTTGGAGTAAAGTAAAGACAAAGATATAAACAATGAGATTTTGAGTCGTACGAGGCAGGAGTAGGGGTAAGAGGCACAATTGAGATTTATTCTAGACGTCTCAGTTCTGGGTAGCCGTCACTCGACATTAAGGATAGAGGTCACGGCAGAACTGGGATTTAGTTCTCCAACCATTCCACCAAAGACTATTTTCTGGAGATATTATTAAGTCTTCGCTCATTGTTACATGGGTGGTTGATAGTATAATGATACTTGGCTAGTGCAGAGATATTTGTACCACATACAACTGACATATTCTGTAGGTATTAAAATCACTACTGTCTTTGAATCTACAACTCTATACACATAATTCAACTAATTAAACTAAAACTAATAATTAAACTAAAACTAATACGTAAAGCTAACGCTAGGAAACTTCTGAGTGCTGAAATGTTAGCCAGAACATTTTGTGTCTTTTTCTTGAATTGTGGTGATGCAACCATAATCTACAAAGGCTTCAGAGATGTTGTAAACATGTCATAATGGAATGATAAGCCAACATAACATACATAAAAACCCCTCCTACTCTAAGTCTGAGACACTCCTAATTCAAGACATGAATTAATCAAATATTTAATTTTCAATTTTTATTACCTTACCCTTGATTTTGACATTAAAATTTAATGTCTCTTTTTTTTAAAGACGTCACTGAGTTTTTCTACCTTTTGTATTATTTCCAAAAAATGCAATTTGAAAACAAAAGCTCTTATAATAATAAATTGTTTAAGTGAACAGATGACACGAATAGGGCAGCCAACAGAAGAATTCTGAAGGAAGTTAATGGAGGAGGCATGGCAGAATGGAAAACACACTTAGCCAGGAGCCTGAAAACTGGCTTCCAGTGTTTACTTACCACTAGCCTCAATTTTCTTTTTTTTTTTTTTTTTGTTTTAATCTTTTTATTATTTATTTATTTTTTATTTATTGTGATTTGGGTGAAGATTTACAGAGCAAATTCACTTTCCATACAACAGTTCACATATACTTTGTCTCATGTGACCACAGTTTACAATGCAACAGCTCCCCTCCCACTTCCTCCCCATAGTTACCTCTTCCCAGTGACCATCCCTCCATGCTCTCCTGTGCCCTGAGCTGTCTCCCTGTGCATAAGCAGCCTTCCTTCTCCCATGATTGTTCTCTCCAGGATGTGTGTCTACTTGAGGTAAATGTTTAACTCACATGCCTGTGCATTGTTTGGCTGGAATTACTGTCTCTTTTTATAACAATATGGATGGGTAAACATTACAGGATTTTGATGTACTGCCATTTACCAAGAATTCTTTTGTTATTGTGGCTATGAATCCCAAAACAATCATATCTAATGAGGAGTTCTATCTAGTTAGAATTAGGAGTCCTTCAGGTTCTATTTAATGTTTCTCCAATTTATGGTGAAAGAAAAGCCTACATATTTTACTTTAAATAACTTCTTCCCATCCTTAGCCTTTGGGAAAAAAAGAACTGGTAAGGATGACTCTCCTCTTCCAACATCCACCTCCATAACCAGAGAGTAAGGAGCTTTAGGTAAGTGAGAGTCAAGGGCTACTTCTTCTGTTTCCAGCTTTTTCGTAAAGGCCACATAATTTGAAGCTGGAATAAGATGAAGTACTGCCCTCTAGGAGGGGTCGCTATGAGTCAGATCCGACTGGATGGCAAGGAGTTTGGTTTGGTTTGGTAGCCAGCTCAAGCTCCCTATGGTAAATTAGTACCATGAAAAGTCTTGAATTTCAACTACTCTGCTCCCACTGAGATAACTACAAAACTAAAATATTGCTTATGAATTCCCCTCACTTCCCCTGCATATTCCTGTAGGAATTATAGGCTTATTTTATATTTTCTGTTTATGAGAAGTTGTTTTTATAGCTGTTTTTAGTCGAGAGTCAAGGCCTAACTAACTCCATTAGGTTTTTCAGTGGTCAATGTATCAGCTTCTTTTCAAATTAATCCTCAAGAAAGAAAGTCTTTTCAACTCCACATGGCTTAGCTAATCTTGTAGTTATACTCACCCTTTTTTTTTTTTTTTTTTTAACCTCCTTTTCATTTCTGATTGTAGGGGCCTGGAGCTCTGATAGCAGTTGCATGAGGACAAGACAAGACAAACAATAACCAGAAGGATGGGATTTATAATCTGAGGAGCCTTGGTAACTCTCGTGTTAAATTGTCATTTGCCTGATTGACCCCCAAAACATCTGCATCTCCTCAAATTCTATCAAATAAATACTGGTAGATTGTATTGATTTACAGAACATTGCAATCATTCTCACAGAAAGAAGAGTTTTGAAAGACTGTGATGCCTATAGTCTTTAGTGTAGTTGCTAAAGCTACTCATCCTTCTAAAGCTACCTTTGCATCAACTGCTGCGGAACAAATTTCAAAAGCTTACCTACAACCAGTATCTTGTCCTTCCTAGGCACAAAGAAAACTGAGTTTTATAGTCTGTCTTCAATTCTGCAAATAACATTGTTGTTGTTGTGGTTATGTGCCATCGAATAGAACCCAACTCATAGCGACCCCTCCTTGGGTTACCAAGGGACTGTTACTATGGAAGTAGATTGCCCCATCTTCCTTCTGAGGAGTGGCTAGTGGGTTTGACCCACCAGACTTCTGGTTAGCAGTCAAGTGCCTTAGACACTATGCTACCAGAGCTCCCACAAATAACATTAGGGAGAAGTTAACAGTTTTGTCTCCATTTTACAAATGAGGAAACTGAGGAATGAAAAGATAAATAACCTGCTCCAGATATACAGCCACCTGGAGCCAACAGTCAAACATAAGAAGAATAGTTTCTAAGCCCACATCCAAAGTAGCAATTTATATTGCTTATTATTCCTTTGCAAAACATAATTACAGATTCCTTTACAGTCTCTGTTATAGTCCAAAAGTTTTTTATACTATTTTAACCCTATAAAATTAGATAAGTAAAAACATTCTAGAGGAATGCTCAGGCATAGCAAGACATGAAAGATGAAGGGCAAACAATGTGTCCTAACACTGGGGTGGATGTCTTAGCTTTCAGTGCAGTATATCACGTTGCAAACTCCACCTGTGACTAGACAGGCATTGATTGCTTTTGGACCCACTTCACATTTGAGTGAAAAAAAAAAATAAATAAAATAAGTAGACATCTACTAATTCAAAGAGCTGTGATAACTTTTAGTACATACCTGAACAAAATGGCCATTTAATTAGTGATCATCCTCCTTAACTAAACTGGTTTTTTGTTTGGTTCTGTAAAATTCATCAAAGTAGGAACCACATAGACAGTAGAGCTGCAGGTAAGATGATCTAAGCCTGCCATCTCCCTCTCAAAAATTACATTATCACAGACTGCCAGATTTTACCTTTGGCTTCCTGGATTTATGAACAGATCTTTGTCTGCACAATTTCTATTTTCAGCTCAGGCTCCAGGCTTCTTGAATAAGAAAGAACTTTTTAAGAAGATCTTTATGCCTAGCTAACCTGACATATGCCTATTTTCTAGGAGTTCTTACTTGATTCTAAGCCCCTAAACTAGTCTCCCCACTGTTTCTATTCTTGCTCCCTCCATGCATTCTCCAAGCATTATCAGGGTGAATCAAAAAACAACAAATACATAAAATATATTACCTACTTAAAATTCTTCAGTGACTTTAATTTCAACTCTTTATCATGTCCTATAAAGCTCTGCTTACTCTGATCCACAATTACTACATGGACTCTCCTTGTTCACAAAGCTCCAGTCCCACTGGCCTTCTCTCTGTTTCTCAAACATACCAAAGCTCATTCATGCTTAAAAAATCTTTGTATCTGTGGTTTTATTTCTGGGATGTATTGAAATCCTGGCTGTCTATACCTGTGGATGTGATCTTGTTTAAAAATAGGGTTTTTCACTTGTTATGTTAATTATGTCATACCTGTATAAACCCACACAGTGTGAATAGATTTCCACTTGGCGTAGTACCTAAGGCATTTGCGTGCTAACCAGAAGGCTGGAGGTTCAAACTCACCAGCCACTCCTGGGAAGGAAGGTGGGCCAATCTACTTCTGTAGTGATGCAGCCTTGGAAACCCAAGGAAGGGTCACCATGAGTCAGATCTGACTTGATGGCAGCGAGGTTTTTTAATAGGTCATTGTAGGATATGACCTATTATACCCACAGGGTATACAAGACTGTAAATCTTTACAGAAGCAGATGGTTGGTGGGTTTGAACCACTAACCTTTTGGTTAATAGCCAACTTAACCACTGTGCCAGCATGCCTCCTATACCATTATAAACCAAACTCACTGCCGTGGAGCTGATTCCAACTCATAGCAACCCTATAGGACACAATACAACTGCTCCATAGGGTTTCCAAGGTGGCATATCTCTTTGGAAGCAGACTGCTTCATCTTCTTCCTTTAGAGGTGCTGGAAGAT
Organism: Orycteropus afer afer; assembly: GCF_000298275.1. Taxonomy (NCBI): domain Eukaryota; kingdom Metazoa; phylum Chordata; class Mammalia; order Tubulidentata; family Orycteropodidae; genus Orycteropus; species Orycteropus afer. The sequence goes on from NW_006921935.1 coordinate 3,154,300, forward strand.
TTGAACCACTGATCTTTTGGTTAGCAGCCAAATGCTTTAACTACACCAACAAAACTCTCATACCAATATAAACGCACTGCTGTCGAGTCAGATCTGACCCATAGTGACCCCTCCTCGGATTTCCGAGGCAGTATCACTATGGAAGTAGATGGCCCAACCTTTCTTCTGAGGAGCAGCTGGTGGGTTTGAACCACCAGCCTTCTGGTTAGCAGTCAAATGCCTGAGGCACTACACCACCAGAGTTCCCATACCAATATAAAGTAGGTGCTAAATTTAATGACTTCTGAGTTATGAAATCAGCAGAAAAATACAGAGACACACAAAAGGGGAGACAGATGTCCAGGACGACTAAGGATTTATGTCAGTCACCAGAAACTGTGAAAGAGGCCCATCGAAGGAGCCTGGGCCCTGATTTGGACTGTTAGCCCCAGAACTGTGAGAAAATAAGCTTCTGTTCTTTAAAGCCACCCACTTGTGGTATTTCTATTTTGGCAGCACTAGCAAACTAAGACATCAGGGCTTCCTTTATCCTCTCAAATATGCCATTACATAATATACTACATAATGTACTATTTTCAAAATTTCTATAATGGAAGACAGTCTTGCAGTACTCTATTAAAAATTAAGATTAATATAAAAAGAACCCTGGGAAAGGTAACTTACTGAGTTTAGTCCATTCCAAAGTCATGTATTATACATCAGATCCTTTCCAGAAAACAGATTTTAATTCACTTCTCTTTCCAGTGTCCTTTTCTACACCACCCTCCCGCAAATCCACTGCACTTGGAACCAAATATGGGATTGAATATGAGAGGGATAAATTCCTTCAACACAGATAACTTATTGCAACAATTTTGGTAGGATGAGGTTTGGTTAGGATAGGAACCTCAACTATGATTCAGCAAAATTCTGACTTTATAATTTCAGTGTTTCAAAAATTAAAGTTTAAATGTTTATAATAGTTTAAAAATTTCATCTTAATAGCAAAATTGAAAAAAAAAATAAAAAAGAAAAACTCCTAAAGATTTTTATTTCCCATCACTTTTTATTTCTAGAGAAACCAGAAGTGTCTTTTATTGCTCTTATTTTTGGTGGGATTATATCAGAACAGACCAGTGAATCATAAAGTTTCAGTTCTATTCTACATCTCTTGGCTAGCTTTGGAAGAAAGTTATGACCTTCCAAACCAAAAAACAAATCCATTTTTGTCAAGTTGATTATGACTAATAGTGATGCTATAGGACAGAGCAGAACTGTGCCATAGGGTTTCCAAGGCTTAGGGTTTCAAAGGCTGTAAATATTTATGGTATCAGACTACCACATCTTTCTCTCTCAGAGTGGCTGATGGGTTTGAACCACAAACCTTTTGGTTAACAGTCAAGAGCTTTAACCACTGTGCCTCCAGAGCTCCTTAGTTTGACCTTAGATAAGTTTTTAACAAGGGAAGTATTCTCATATGCAAAGCCTAAGGCTGACTTGACACACTTATTTGAGAAATAATAAAAAAGATTTTAAAGAACTATGTAAGTAGGGAAAAAAAAAAAAAACCTACAAAAAAATAAAATCTGAATGCATGCTCTGATAGTTTTATAAAATAATTAAAAATTAAAATAGAAAGGAAAAAAAAAAGAAGCCATAGACTTTGCAGCTGTGCACTGGATTAATCAGAAATGGATGAAATAAATGTCCTTTCAAGTCATAAGCTGCTAGATCTAAGTTTTTCTTTTTTCTTTTTCTCTAGAGGGTCTTAAACTTTACCCTTTAAAAAGAATGAGTTAATATTTTTAAAGTTCTGTATTTTGATAAGGATAATAAATGAATCTATTATATACTCCAAAGTGTACCAATACCATACTATTGAGTCAATTCCGTCTCATAGAGACTCCACAGGACAGAGTGGAACCCACCATTAAGGTTTCCAAAACTTTAATTTTTATGGGAGCAGACTGCCACATCTTTCTCCTATGGAGCATCTTGTGGGTTTGAACCAATAACTTTTTGCTTAGCAGGCAAAGACTTTAAACATTGCACCACTACAGCTCCTTTAAAATTGTACAAATGCTACAAAAAATGAGAGGTTAGAATATGCATCCTGTCCTGGAAAATTTTCCAATTTTGTTAGGCATTCAAGGTTTGCATGCTGAAATAATTAGAGAATAATAAGATGGCAGCCAAAACCAAACCCACTGCTGAAAAATGCATTCCAACTTATAGCTACCCTATTAAGATAAAGTAGAATTTCTTGTAACCACTGTACCACCAGGGCTTGCTAATAATTAGATTAGAGGAAGCCAAATAGTAGTGTACTTATGCCATTGACAGTCAAACAAGGAATGTATCAAGATAACCTGGAAAAAGCGGTCCAGTGTGGCAGGTGGGATTTGAGTTTCGACTCATAGTCACCCCATATGGCAGAGTAAAACTGCCCCATAAGGCTTCTGTGATAGTTGAAGCTTTGTGTCAACTTGGCTGGACCACAATTCTGTGTGGGTTAAGCAATTGTGATGTGGGTTGTTCCAATGACAGGATCAGATGGATATGTTTTGAGCAGCCAATATGTTAAAAGGGAGTTTCCCTAGGGGTGTGGCCTACTTTCAGTATATTTATGGACATCCTGGGAAAACAGATACTCTTCTGTGGATTGGGATTCTGCCTACAATTCGCCGTGAGTAAACAATCCACCATTTGGCCTGGAGATCTTGGGTTTGTCATTTATTGGAGTCAACAGCCAGTATACTACCTACCAACCTTGAGCTCCTCAGCCCCTGCAGCTTCATGAGTTGGGAAAAGCCTCCAGCTTGATCCAAGAACTTTGGACTTGCCAGCTTCTATAAGTGTGTAAGCCATTTTCCTAAGATAAATTTCTCTTTATATATATATATAAACAAAATCAGTAAAGCTTATATATATATATATAAGCTTTACTGATTTTGTTTCACTAGAGAACCCAGTCTAAAACAGCTTCCTAGGCTGAAATCTTTACAAGAGTATATTGCCAACTCTTTCTACTGTGGAGCCTCTGGGTAGGTTCAAACTGCTGATCTTTTGGTTAATAGCCAAGCACTTAACCACTGTGCCACCAGAGGTCCTTTTCTAAGTCTTAGGAGAAAAAGTTCTCTCCCAACCGTACATACTACCCATTAAAGCCCTATTCCTACCTTTTCTGTATTCTCTGAAACAACCACATGTAAACTCCTTCACATAAGCTAAGAAATGAACTTCCACTTAAGCTCAGTTATAATTTACAACTAGATCATACAAGCATACGCCTAAGAAAAGGTATCTGCTGTACCTAATATGGGAGCTCTGGTGGTGTAGTGCCTAAGGCATTTGCCAACCAGAAGGCTGGCAATTCAAAACCACCAGCCACTTCTCGGAAAGAAGGTTGGACGATCTACTTCTGTAGTGATACCGCCTCAGAAATCCAAGGCAGTATGCAGGTCACTATGAGTCAGATCCAACTGGATGGCAGTGAGGTTTTTTTTTTTTTTTCTTTCATATATTTATATATACACCAAAGTTTAAAATAACGGCAAAATTTTGGAATTTGAAAAAAAGGGCAAATATCTGGCAATTGGATTATTAGTCTATTATATCCTTTCAGATGGAAACTCCAACTTCTGAGTCAACTACCCCAGCACTGAACCTCTAGCTTGGATTCCTTGACTTCACCTTCCTTGGCAACTATAAAGCTTCCCATTAACGATCCCACACAACACCCACCATCTTTTCCTGTCTTCACTCCAATACTTCCCTTTCCAAAGCCAACTTGTTCCTTCCTCCCTGATCCAGAGTTACTTTGGAGGCCTCACTGATTTCCTTGCCAGCCTGCCTCATGGTCTTTTCTTGCCTTCTTAACCTGTAATCTATAAGTACTGCCAACCTAGGCCAGATAAAGATTCATTTGTTAATTACAGGGGCGGATAACAGTTCCAAGGTGGCACATATGGTTGGGCACTCAACTACTAATGGAAAGGTTGGTTAAAACCCACCCAAAGTTACTTGGGAAGAAAGGCCTGGCAGCCTGCTTCTGAAAGGACACAGCCTGAAAATCCTATGGAGTATAGTTCTACTCTGTTACACAGAACTGCAATATGTGAGTCATGTGTAGAACTGTGCTGTGGATGCATATATTACCATGACATCACTGAAGCCTTTATATTCCTGACCTAGTTACTAATATTATCTCCACATCACAGGTGCAGAATTGAAGGAATAGAACTGTTAAATCAGTTGCCTACTCCTAGACTTAACCTGTGGGAGGATGTGGTTTGAACTCAGGTTATCTGAACCCTCAGTGGCCTGACTCAGTGCCTGAGTGGTGATGAGCTGCTCTTGGGATGAGAGCCACATTGGCGCTGGCTGAGGCTGTGGGTGCCAGTCCCAAGGCCAGACAGAGTGAAATACTTTCTACTGGCTACTTGATGCATTATGATGCAACATAAATCTTAACTACAAGAGCCAGACCTTCCCCTCAGCCCAGAGGGCTCCAGCCCACAGGCCCAAGGATAGCTGGTGACCTCCATGTGGGGCCCAAGGAGGCCTCAGTGGCCACACATGGACAGAGTTTGTGGGAGAAGGGCCTGGTGAAGCCCCTCCCAGAGCCAGTTATGTGGCGGGGCCGCTAGGGAGCCAACTTCACAATGCAGTGATTTCGGGAATGGCGACCATGCAATCACAGGCTTGGCCATGGTACCGAGGAATGCGGCATCATTGAACCTCTCAGCTCTCCACCGCTGCATGAGGCCTGCCCGTAGGTGCCTAGTACCAAATAGAGGCCGCAGCTGCCGTCCTAGCGGAGCTGGCGGCGCAGGGGCTCTGGGACAAAGCCCACCAGGAGCCAGGACCCTCCCCTCCAGGAACAGCCAGCTCCAAGGTCCTCTGGGAGCCCGCGCTGAGTAGGCAGTGCCAAAATGGTGCGGACGCGAGGGGCGCAACTGCGGAGCAGCCTTAACATACTTCCTTTTGCTAAATTACCCGAACATTAGTTTTATCACGCCGGCTCTAAAGCAGGCATCAAGCTTATATTCAGCTTTACTGATTACAAGTATGATGATGTCTGGAATTTGTACAGCCCTTTACTCCCCGTCTCAGCCACATCTTTATGGCCAATATGGCCAGGTGCCAATTGCTTCTCTTGGGCACTTAGTTCTCCAGACTCCTAGGATTCATGTGGGATGCTCCTCTACGCAGGCTTTTACTGGGAGAGATAAAGGTTTCTGTTCTATATGTCCTAGCAGCAGGATCTTGGAAAAAACACAGTGGGTCTTCCCTACCTTGGGTGTGCAAAGGATAGTGGTCTTTGCCTTTGATTTAAATCTACTGAGCAGTTTTTTTTTTGTTTTGTTTTGTTTTTTTAATTTTTCCCCTGAGTCAATTGTTTGCTTTTTGAATATAGCTATTCCTTACTTATCAACTCTTATTATCCAATAATTCACATCTATGGCAATAATAAAAAATCTACTCTCCTACTCTTTTGCACATTAAGGATGTAATTCTGGCAGTAATGAAGGCCAAGGTGGTAAGTGAGAGTAACACTGGCTGTGATGGTTAAGTTTATCTATCACCACGGCTGGGCAAAGATTCTTAGTGGTTTGGCAATTATGTAATGATGTAATTTGGCAGTTAAGTAATGATGTAGTCAATCTCCTTTTTTGCATAATACTGATTTTCAATTATCTGATCTTTGGAATCTGTGGTAGTTAAGTTTGTGTGTCAACTTGGCTGGGCCTGGAAGTGTAATTAATTATACTTTCTGAGGTGGATAACCAGTATTGCAATGAGTAGAAGATTTTTTTACTTTTAGGAGAAAAGTTGATAGATTTCAGCCACCAGCTTAATCATGTGGAGCAGTCTGTTCTAGAATCTAATTTTTTTTTTTTTTTTCAAATGTCCAAACAAGTGAATGGAAGTGGATTACCACATCTAATATTCTAATTCTAGACTATCTATAACTCAGTAAATAGGGGTAATCAGATGACTATTGTGATAATAACACTTTTTTGTTTTGTTTTACATACTATGCAAATTTTCCCATTTCTTTAGCTGCAATATGGGATGATCTAGGAATTGGTTCCCTTTCTAACTGAAGCCTTTCATTTATGAAATGCTAGCCAGGAAAATTGGTCAGTGCACTGATTAGGGTAAATGGGTGCCTCTCAACAGCCCCAATCTTACATTTGAATTACCTCTTTATTGCACCTTTTTATATTCAAAATGATAATAATAATTTTGGTAGAAAACTGTTTTCATTTGTACTTTATAAACAAAGATTTTAATCTTCCCTCACTTTGTTTCCAGGAGGGCTAGTCTCAGAATTTTGCCTTATTTTACATTTTAGATTAAAAGGAAATACTTCAGCATTTAAGAATTTAAAACCTTTTCAAATGATATTTGGCGACAGTCTTGAAAAGGTTATAAGGTCACTTTCTGAGTGAAGAAATTTGCCATTCATTAATCTGATTAAAGATATGGTAACAGTCTTCTTTAATAGCTGAAATACTGAGTATGGTTTTTGGGAACTTGTGAACAGTTTCTTACATGGCATGAAAGAATATGTGCACCCACTCTTCACATATCAGCGTGGTTAGGTTCTGCGCTGGTTACCTAGTGCTACTTTAACAGAAATATACTACAAATGGGATGGCTTAACAAACAGGAGTTTATTCTCTTACAGTACAGGAGGCTAGAAGTCTGTGTTCCAAGTGCCAGGCTCTAGGGGCTGTGTGAAAACTCTTCAATTTTGGACTTTAGCTCTGCCTTTTGCTCCTAGCCCTTTGAAGCTAGAGGAATCTCCTCACTCAAGCAGCTACTGGCTGCTGAGGCTAACAAACCCAAGGTCGACACATAAAATAAACATAAACAATGTTATCAAACAACAGACAGGCCATTGATTCAAGTCCTTTGAAAGTCCCAAGATTGGCAGCGCACGGCAAGCTGATGAACAAAGTCTTGGCTACATGCAGGGTTTGAGCATGCGAGAAGCTAGAGAACATTCCAAAAGCTGCTTCTTAAATATGAGAAGCAGCCCATATCCCTAAGCAGCTACTCATCTGCTTGTGGTAGATCCCACCATGGAGTTGATTGTCAATCTCCTCATGGGGAATAATGACCACCAGCTTAAATATCACAGATTCCAAAGATCAGATCATTGAAAATCAGTATTATGCAAAAATGGAGAGTGACTACATCATTACATAACTGACAAATTATATCATTACATAATTGCCAAGTGACTAAGAATCTTGCCCCAGCCAAGGTGATAGATAAATGTAACCGTCACAGCCAGTGTTACTCTCACTTACCACCTTGGCCTTCATTACTGACAGAATTACATCCTTAATGTGCAAAAGAGTAGGAGAGTAGATCACCAATTCCTTCTTGCTCTCTTTGAAGGTTCTAGAGAAGTACTTTTAATATAGATAACACACCCAGAAAGTAGTATATTATCCTGTTATTCCTTTATACCTGTTGCTGTGGAGACAATTCTGATTCATGGCAACTCCATGTATTTTGGAGTAGAACTGTGCTCCACAGAGTTTCAATGACTGATTTTTCAGAAGTAGTTTCCCAGGACTTTTTGCTGAAGTACCTCAGGTTAGACTCAAATCTCCAACCTTTCAAGTAGAAGCCAAGGCCATTAACCATTTGCATCATCCAGGGGCTCCTATTCCTTTATACTATAATCTAATTCTTTGAACTTGCCTGGTACACTCGGTTAAATAGTATTCCCCTAAAATTCTTGTTCTTCCTGGAACCTCAGAATGTGACTTTATTTGGAAATAAGTTTGTTGCAGATGTTATTAGTTAAAATGAAGTTATACTGGAACAGGGTGGGCCTTATCATTTTTGTATAATCTCTCCTCTTCTTATAAGAAGAGGAGAAAAGACAAAAGACAAAGCCACAGGGAGAATGTCATGTGAAGATGGAGGCAGAGAGTGGAGTGATGTGTCTACAAGCAAAAGACACCAAATACTGCTGGCAACACCAGAAACTAAGACAAGATATGAAACAAATTCTTCTCTAGAACCTTCAAAGAGAGCACTTCCCTGTTGTTAGCTGCCTTGCTACTGTTGGATGACTTGTCAGGCTGTCATACTGTGGTGGTTTTCATGTTTTGGTGGTACTGGAAGCTATGCTCCTAGTATTTCAAATACCAGTAGCATCACCTACGGTGGACAGTTTTCAGCAGAATGTCCAGAGTAAGCCAGACTAGCAAGAAGGAACTGGTGATCTTCTTTGGAAAAAAATGGCTAGTGAAAACCTTTGGATAGCAGTGAGCTCTTCAATGATAATTTTGTTCTGATGAATATATGTATTTTCTCTTTAGATTATCTTGAAGGAAATAATAACTTTTCTCTTTCTCAGCCAAAATATCCAAAAATTAAAGAATAACCTTTTTCATCTCATTAAGGCTGCATATCCCCTCTCTTTCACCATCTTTGTAATTGGGAATTAATGTACTTAACACAAAATAGTGACTTAAAAATTAGGACTTCTGAATTTTCAGAGGATCACTGAAAAGAATAGCCCATAATAGTACATACTCTGTGTCTACATAAAGAAAAGGAGAAAGACAGACAAATAGTTGACATTACTTAAACTCAGTTCCATCAGCTTACTAAAACATAAGACCTATTTTCTTTCATTTTATGATCACTTTTTTTTCTTCTTGTCAATTATCAATTTATGATAAGAAAATCTGAAAGCTTCTTTTTTATATTCTCCTTTTATACTTGGCTAAAATTTCACTTTCTTTCTATGCCCACCCTATCTTTGCGACAGGTCATAATCTTCTGTTGAGTTGGAACCAAATTGTTAATTTTCTCTGTTTACAAAATA
>NW_006921935.1:3163241-3168207 GCF_000298275.1 Orycteropus afer afer
ATGATTATATCATAATAATATATAATGTTTGGTAATTACATTATCTCTTTGAATCTGTTTTTCATCTCTCAAGTAGAGATGATATCTACTTCATAGGGTTGTTATGATTATTAGATAATTTATGTGAGAGACTTTTAATAGACTGCTTTGCACATAATTGCTAACTACCATAAAGTCTTACTTAATTTGCCTCCCCACACCCTAAACTCCATCTCTCCTTCTCTGAACTCACTTCCTACTGTTTTCTTCCTTGTCCAAGCAACTCAGGCCACCTGCCTGTTCTAGTGGAGCATACTTCCACCTCAGGGCCTTTGTGCCATCTATTCTCTCTGCTTCTTCCCAAGCTTCCTCATTTAATTCAGATTTCTGCTCATAGATCATCCTAACAGAGAAGACCTTCCTGACACATTCTATGTAAAATATTCTCTTCCTTACCATACTTTTTCCTTCTCAGGACTGATTAAGCACACATTTATTGTCTATATTCTTCTATAAAGTATAAGTCCACGAGAACAAAGACTTTATAGTATTTGCTGTTATATACTTAGCATATCAAGCAGTATTTGGCATCTATTAGGCATTCAAATTTTTCATGAATTACCATAAATCATTTAATATTTCAATAATATATTGTCCTCATAATTGGTCCTTTTTAGTAGCTTTGAAACTGTTGCTTTTTCTCAAGAATTACTTAGTTCTCACTACAAATGAACAAGGTATTGATATCAGATTATCTGTTATTTTTTTCATTTTTAGGTGTCACTGTGGCCTAGAAGTCATTTGGAGACATTTATATGTGGAGCAGCATTATGAAAACCTTTCACCAATGAGTGGAAGTGAAAAGTGAAAGTGCCTTTTAAAATGACAAAATGACTTTTTTCTTCATTGGAAAGTTGTGCAAGTCATTTTTCTCACCTAATTCAGAGTAAGTATTTTGGTTATACAGCTATTGCTTGGGCCACAGTGGTAAGAATATGTCAAGCACTTGGACTACAAAATAATTGAAGCAATTCCTACCAAAGTTTTATGCTAAATAAAGCAAAACAAAATGTAAATAATAAAACAACACCACCAAAAATAAAATAAAATAAAAACACATACAATTGAAGATAATATTTGCCACATTTGTAGATACAAAATGATACTGTCTTAGGCTGGGTTTTCTTGAGGGAAAAACAAAACAAAACAGCAGTGAAGTGCATATATGTTTGCAGGTGTGTGTGTTTGTGTGTGTGGGTGGAGAGAGAGAAACAGAAAGAGAGAGGGAAGGAGCTCTAGTAGGGTAGTGGGCAAGGCATTTGTCTGCTAACCAAAAGGATTGCAGTTCAAACTCACCAGCTTCTCCACTGGAAGAAGATAAGACAATGTACTTCCGTAAAGATTTACAGCCTTGGAAACTAAATGGGGGTCCCTGTGAGTTGGAATCAAGTCAATGGTAGTGAGTTTATATATATATATATATATATAGAGAGAGAGAGAGAGAGAGAGAGTAGGAGAGGGACAGGGAGAGAGGGAGAAAAATATGTCTCACGGAAATGGCTCACAAGGTTGTAGAGGTTGGCAAGTCCTAAACCCATGGGTCAAACATGAGGCTGGAGGCTTGTTCTGACTCACACAGCTGCTGGGGCTGATGAACCCAGGATTCACAGGTCAGATGGCAAGCATTAGGGGCTGTGGAGGCTAATGAATCCTAAGATCGGTAGGTAATATGATAGGCTGCTGGCTCCAGTCCAAAGAACTGGAGGTCAGATAATGAAGATCCAGATGCAGTATCCAGATCAAGCGAAAAGCAAGAGAGTTTTGCCAGAATGTCCATATATATTGGAAGCAAGCCATACCCCTAAGGAAACTCCCTTTCAACTGATTGGCTGCTCATGGCAGATCTCATAACATAAATGATTACATTATATCAGATTACATCATAACTGCCAAACCACTGAGAATTATGACCCAGCCAAACTGACACACAACCTTAACTATCATGAATACCTAACCAAGACTGTCAATTAGGAAAAAGAACAAATTGTATTCATTTTCCAGGTTACTATATGAGTATTTTATTTGTTGTGGATTTGGACAGGATGTTGTCTACTATTTTCCTGAGAGGGTGATTGGTTTTACTTTACTTCCTAAATAGTAAATTAGGCTGAAATCTGGGTCTGTGTGTAAATGTGATAAAATCCATTGACCTTGGTTACAATAAGTTGAAGTTGACTCAACAACTGGTTTTGTTAAATTTACTGGTTCTCTCCTAGAATTCTTGTTCGTTCATAATCTATGTTTAGAAGAAGCATTGCATAATCTTTTAACTTTGTGCTTCAGGTTACTGCTACTGTATATAAAATGCCCAAAAGTTTATGTAAAAAGTGATGTGAGATTAGAGAGTAAGTGAAGACAGGCAGGAAACCTCCAGATAGCAAAATATCACTAAAGCCTGGAAAATGGCAGATGGTAAGTTTGAAAGGCTTCATTTGGAAAAGGTGGGTGACAAAATGCAAAGGACTTCATATGACATGTTAAAAACTGCACTTGATCCAGCAGATGTTGAGGAGACATAGGCATATTTTATGTTTAATAAGATTTCATTTTAAAAAGATCATACAGACAGCTGTTGAGGAGATGGACCGCTTATTGAGGGGAACTAGTTAGGAGTCTATTGCCATATTGTAGCCTGCATAAGATAAGGCCTGAGGTAAGCAGCAGTGAGAGAGAAGAGGGGATCATTTAAAGGGAGCCTAGGGAGGTAGAATAGAGAACCCAGTGATTACAATGGATGTAGATGATGAGTAAAATAAACTTAGTTATTTGTCATAAAGAAAAGCAACTTTGGCCTTTATTCCATTCCCCTCAACTAAACTGTGCAGAGATGATAATACTATTAGAGATCTAATAATTAAAATGTAACCAAAGTCAGAGTTTTTGGTGTGTTGAGTTTTTGGTGTGTTGATTTTCAAATATATATATAATCATATGCAAAACATGATAAAATTTACATATAGGAAGGAAAATCCTTGTGTGTGTGTGTGTGTGTGCAGAGAGACAAGTCAAAAGGTCAGAAATTCTAATCCACCAGCCACTCCATGGGACAAAGATGTGGCAATCTGCTTCTGTGAAGATGTACAGCCCAGGAAACCCTATGGGACAGTTCTACTGTGTCCTATAGTGTTGCAATAGTTGGAATCAGCTTGATGGCAAGAAGTTTTTGTATTTTTATATAGGAAGGAATTAAGAGGATGAAGTAAAGCATGGCCAGCACTGTTAATTCACTGGTCTCCCCACATGTTTTATCTGAAACCATTGGAATGAATTTGAAATTTTGGAGATTTTAGAAAGGTAATTTCATACATGTATATCATACAATACTCCTAGAGGAGTCTGGGACTGGGACAGCACTTGGTAATTAAATATGTTAACCTTTGTGCAGTGCAGTGTATTAATTGGTATGGCTTTTCTAGTCATAGTCTTTGTAACTCCCACTGGATTACTGAGTGGGACTATGCAAATAAAGTATGTAGAACTCTCATGCTGTAATTGGTTACTTTTGTCATTATGCCAGGCTTAAAAGGAGCCCTCCTAGAGGCAGAAGGGGTATCTCACTGCCATCAAGAGAGAAAAGCTGGAAAAGGAGTGCATCCTTGGACGCTAAATACCTGCACTGAACCTCCTTAGAAGAGACGTGTGATAGAAGGAAAGATGTGCAGCAGAGATAAATGCTTCAGCAGAGAGAAAGACACCCTTGCAGAAAGATGGTTGCAGTTGAACCAGAGGCACGAGATAGAGTGGTGGATTTACTTGGCCCACAGAGCAAGAAAACTGAGTGCCCTTGGGCAGGAAACTTGCTGACCGAGCGAGGTGCACCTAGGTGTACCTATCAGCAGAGCTAAAAGAGCTTTGTAACACTTGCCTGAGTAGGGCAGAGGCCAGGCCAAGGACCAGAGAGGCGTGCCTGAGGTCATAGCAGATGGGAGACTATCCTGATCGAAGAATTTTATCCTAAGTAGATTCCTGAACCGGAATTATAGCCTGTTGCTTCTTTAATAAGCCCCAAAATCATGAGTAATGTCTGTGAGTTCTGCGTGTTCACTGTAACAAATTATCAAACCCAGCCAAGAAGTACTGAGTGCTATGGGAGGAAAGATTGTTGTCAGAATTGGCAAAAGGCTGGAGGGTGGCAGCATGTCTTCCCTCATAGGAATAAACCCTGGGATGCTGATGGTGATTCTGTCTTCCTCTTGTGAAATTACAGGAAGATTCTGCCTCCATACCCTTTTCAAAATTTTGCTAAACAAATATATGAATTCATACTAACTTGTTTCAGCAAGATGGAATAGGCAGATAAACTATGAAGAGCCTCTGAAAATAAACAATTTGAAACTGATACAGAAGAGGATCTGGGAACCCTAAGTATTGAAGGCATGGATGAAAAAAGTGGATTAAATACCAACTAGTAGAAGAACCTGAATGAAAACAGTGAGTAAGGGCACAAATGAAGCTGTGGACTGCTGGCTGTTGTGTTGGCACAGCCATTTTGAGTATAGCCCAGAAGTATCCTAAGAATCAGCTCTGTTCACTAAAGACTGCATGGGCAAGGACTACATTGTTGCCTGGAAAACAGAAAGGAAAACAGCAGAGACAAAAAGACCTCTGGACTGCCAATGGCTGTCCTTGGGCACAGCCATTTTGAATATTATCAAGCAGTGGGCTTGACCAGTTTGAACACATGCAAGTGGCATTCTTACCTGGACAGTTATCTAGGAGTGGGCTTCACTTGCCAAGGAAAGTGTAAACATCTGCATTAGAGGCTGACAACTGGAAAGCTGTGATAGCCCCTTGTTTTGTTACACCCCACACACTCTTGGTGAACAGAGGTGAGGCCTTCCCCTATTCCCACCTACCTTCTTGATCAGCAGGAATGCCGTCCAAGTTTGTGCCCTGACACAGTCTGGGTGCTGTATCTCCCCCCCCC
>NW_006921935.1:3168707-3171357 GCF_000298275.1 Orycteropus afer afer
TTTTTTTTTTTTTTTGATGGGTGAAAGAAAGCAACTATTTCAACACAACCCAACCACACTGTACCTCCTGCAGCCCCACCTACTGATTGAGGGCCAGCTCCTGCTTTTACACCAACTGACCAGTGATGTAAAATGGCCAATACAAGCTCAACACACCCTCAACTATTCCTTATGAACAGCTAACAGCAATCTGTGTACACACTTTAGTTCCCTTTCACACATTAAACATTAATACAACACCACCAAAATGTCTCAGAGACAAAAGACCATCACAGTCCACTCAAAGAAGCAAGATAAAGTAGTAGAAACAAGGGACCAAGATACAAACTTAGAAAACATCCCGAGGAAGAAGCAGCATTGGAATTCCCTGATAAAGAATTCATAAGAATTATATTTGGTACTTTCAATGGATTGAGAGACTGATTAAGGAAAACAGTCACAAGATTACAGAAAACACTCATGAGATTAAGGAAAACACAGAGAAAATTCTAGAACAATCTAGGAAAACAATATAAGAACAAATTGATAAAATAAACAAAAACTAGAAACAAAAACAGCAAAGAGAAATCCCAAAGATTACTACTAAGATTTCAGAAATAGATAACACATTGAAGGGACAAAGGAGTAAAATTGAATCAATGGAAGACAGAATTAATGAGATTGAATACCTCAATACTACTTTCTTAAGGAATCAATAAGACAAAACATCAATACAAAATGTAGAAACCCTAAGATTCATGTGGGATAGCATCAAAAGGAATAACCTGTGTATAATTGGATTCTAGAACAGGAAAAGACAGATAAAACCACAGAGAAAATTGTCAAGGATTTTTTTGGAAGAGAATTTCCTTAACATGATGAAAGACAAGAATATATCCATGCAAGAATTTTAAAAAAACCCAAATAGGAAAGTCCCCAAAAGAAACTCACAGAGATGTCAGTCATAATGGAGCTCACCAAAACCACAAACAAACAAAGAACCCTGAAATCAGCATGGGAAAAAATGAAAAGTTACCTATAAAGGAAAACTGATAAGACTAAGCTCTGATTTCTCAGCAGAAACCAGGCAGGCAAAAAGGCAATTGATGTTATATAAAAAACCCTAATTTGAAAGCAAAAAAAAAAAAAAAAAAATCATTAACCAAGAATTATATACCAAGCAAGATTATCTCTCAAATTGAGGGACAAATTAGGACATTTCAAGACAAGTAGAAATTAAAAGAATTTGTTAAAACCAGACCGACCTTTCAAGAGATGTTAAAGAGATCCCTTCTGATAGAAAACAAACAATAGCAAACAAACCAATGGTTAACACACATGATGACATCAACTGAGTTATAGAAGTATCTAAAGTAAAATAAGCTGACAGACTGTAAACAGGGAACCAGAGACATCAATTAATAAATGAGGACAACTACAATCCAAACAAAGGGAATAAATAGTGTGTTTCCAGAAGTTCTAAATGGTGAGGAACTCAAGACAATGGCGAGATAGAGCAGACTGTTTTAAACTTGGGAAGAAAACAGTAAATCACTGGGTAACTCAAAGAAAAATAATAAAACTTTGCATCAAAATACAAAAGAGGACAAGCACAAATATATAGCAAAAGCTGAAGCAACACAACAAAGGAGATGATAACAAGATCCGTAAAGAAAATGAGTTCAACATCAAAAATTATACAGAACAAAGAAATCAGCCAACACCATGAAAAAACACATAACAAAATGACATCAATAAATCATACTTGTCAATAATTACACAGAATGTCAATGGATTAAATGCACCACTCAAGAGATGGACAGTTGCAGAATGAATAAGAAAATGTTACCCATCAATACATGGCCTATAAGAAACTCATCTTAGACACAAAGACAAAAATAGACTAAAAATCAATGGTGGGAAAAAGCTATACCAAGCAAATGGCAACCAAAAAAGGGCAGGAATGGAATATTAATTTCTGGTAAAATAGAATTTAAGACAAAAATACCCAAAAGAGACAAAGAAGAACATTATGTAATGATTGAAGGAGCAAATGAACAAGAGCTCATAACCATAATAAATATCTATGCACCCAATGAAAGAGCTCCAAAATCAGAATCAGACTTTAACAGAATTGAAAAGACAAATAGATGACTTCACAATAATAGTAGGAGACTTTTATATACCACTTTCAATAAATTAGAACAACGGGAAAGAAACTCAGCAAAGATGCAGAAGAACTAAACAATATGATCAACCCATTAGACCTGATAGACATCTGCAGAAGATTTCACCCAACAACAACAAAATATGCGTTCTATTCAAGAACAAATGAGACATTCTCCAAAATAGACCATATTTTAGGCCACAAAGCAATCCTCAATAAATTTTAAAACATTGAAATACTGCAAAGCATTTCCTCAGATCACAATGCAGTAAAATTAGAAATCAACACTAGGAAGGCCAATGGAAAAAGAGCAAATACATGGAAACTGAATAATACCTTCCTCAAAAATGAATAACAGAAGAAATAAAAAAAATAAATTATTAAAATACCTTGAATCAAATGAGAATGAAAACACAACATACCAAAATCTTTGGGACAAAGCAAAAGTAGTGATCAGAGGGCAATTTATAGCAATAGATGAACACATCAAAAAAGAAGAAAGAG
>NW_006921935.1:3172017-3173057 GCF_000298275.1 Orycteropus afer afer
ATGAAAATAGATGCAAAAATGTTCAACAAAATCATAGCCAATAGATTCCAACAACATATTAAATAAATAAATAAATAAAATGATATATCATGACTAAATGAGATTCATACCAGGTATACAAGGATGGTTCAACATTAGAAAAACAATCAACATAATCCATCACATAAGTAAAATAAAAGAAAAGAATCACATGATCATATCAATAAATGCAGAAAAGGCATTTGATAAAATCCAATATCCATTCTTGATAAAAACTCTCAGGGAAATAGGAATGGAAGTGAAATTCTTCAATATAATAAAAAGGAAATATGCACAATCAATAACCAACATTATTTTCAATGGAGACGGACTAAAACCATTCCCTTTGTGAACGTGAACCAGGCAAGGATGTTGTCTCTCTCCACTTTTGTTCAACACTGAATTGGAAGTCCTACCCAGGGCAATAAGGCAAGAAAGGGAAATGAATGACATGCAAATCAGTGAGGAAGAAGAAAAGTAATCCCTATTTGCAGATGATATGTTCCTATACATAGAAAATTTAAGAGACTCAGCAAGAAAATACTGGGATTTTTGGAAAGATTTAACATGGTGGTAGGACATAAGATCAGCATGTAATAATCAATTTGATTCCTCTGGACCAACAAAGAAATCTCTAAAAAGGAAATAAGGAAGTCAATACCATTTTTTAAAACACTAAAAATACAAGATATTTTGGAATAAATCTTAACTGGAACATAAAAAATTGTATTAAAAAAAAAAAAGTTACAAAACATTACTACAAGAAACTATAAGAAATCAATATAAATGGATAATCAAACCATGCTCATGTATAGGAAGAGTGAACACTGTGAAAATGTCACTACTACCCAAAGCAATCTATACATTTAATGCTATCTGGATCCGTATTCTATCCACATTCCTTAAGGACCTGGTAAAACCAATCACTAATTTTATATGGAAAGGAAAGAGAGCTCAGATAAGCAAAACATTACTGAAGAACAATAACAAAGTATGAAATCTCACATTCCCCAATCTCAAAA
>NW_006921935.1:3173217-3175017 GCF_000298275.1 Orycteropus afer afer
TACATCACACCATACACAAAAACTAAATCCAGATGGATCAAAGACTTAAGTGTGAAACCTAAAACTGTAAAATTCATCAAAACAAAAATAGAGCCAAACTTCCAAAAACAAAACTCACTGCCATCGAATAATTTCAGACTCATAAGAATCCCTGCTGGGTATCCAAGCCTATAAATCTTTATGGAGGTAGGTAGCCAATTTCTTCAAAACAAAAATAGGGGCAAAATTAAGGGCCCTAATTTATGGCATAAATAGACTATCATGCATAATCCAAAATGCACAAACAACAAAAGATAGACCAGATGATTGAGACCTTCTAAAAATTCATTTCTCATATGCATCAAAAGACTTCTTGACAAGAGTAAAAACAGAACCAACAGATATGGAAAAAAAGTTTAGGCAATAACATATCAGACAGAGAAAGGACTTATCTCTAAAATTTACAGAAAACCCCAACACCTCAACATCAAAAAGATAAACAATCTGATTAAAAAATGGGCAGAAGACATGAACATACACTTCAGTAAAGAATATATTTAGGGAGCCAAGAAACACATGAAGAAGTATTTATAATCATGAGTCATTAGAGAGATGCAAATCAAAATACCTGTGAGATACCATCTCACCCCAGCATTAGTAGCAAAGTTCAAGATAACAGAAAATAACAAATGCTGGAGAGGATGTGGAGAGATTGAAAGTCTCATATATTGCTAGTGGGACTGTAAAATGATACAACCACTGTGGATATCCATATGGCGATTCCTTAAATTCAAAATAGAAATAGCATTTGATCCAGAAATCCCATTACTAGATATATATCCTAAAGGAGTTAGAGACAGGACACAACCAGGTATATGCACTCATGTTAATTGCAGCACTATTCACAATAGCAAAGAGATGTAAACAACCTAAGTGCCCATCAGCCAAGGAATGGGTAAACAAACTGTGGCACATACACATTATGGAATACAATGCAACCCTGGAATACTATACAACCTCATAAGCAGTGAGGTGGGAAGGCAGGGAGAGGACAGAAAAGGCAAAGGGGACTGGAATAGATCAAGGAGTTAGCCTCAGGGATCCAGGTAAGAGTGCTTGGAGGGGTTTCTAACAGCTAAGGGAAACAAACTTGTCTGTCCGTTTGTCCTACTGTGGTGACGTGTTGCTGTGAGTCTTGAGGCTGTGCCTCTGGTGTTTCAAACCCAGTGGGGTGCACCTGTTGCACAGGTACCAGCCCGGATTGCAGACTGAGACAGACTAGGATGAAGGAGGAGGCCAACCACTTGTCAAAGAATTGGACAGGGAAAACCTTATGAATAGCAGAGAAACAGTGTCTGATACATTACTGAGCAAATTTATGCATAGTCCAGAAACATTGTCCAATACAGCGGAGGAAGATGCATCACTTAGCTTAAAAACCTCTCAAAGAAGAACTGGGAAAGAGCTGCATTATCAGAGTGAAATCAGCCTTACTCATATGGGTAAGGTAAGCTTTGGAGACCTCCATTTGCTGATGTGGCACTACTCATATTGAGGAGAAACAGCGGCAAGCATCATTAATAATCAGAACATGGAATATAGGAAGTATGAATCTAGGAAAATTGGAAGTTGTCAAAAATGAATTGGAACGCATAAAGATTGATATCCTAGGCATTAATGAGCTGAAATGGACTGGTTTTGGTCATTTTGAATTGGACAACCATATGATCTACTATACCAGGAACAACAGTTTAAAGAGGAAAGGTGGGGCATTCATCATCACAAAGGATGTTTCAAGATCTGTCCTAAAGTACAATGCTG
>NW_006921935.1:3183820-3185252 GCF_000298275.1 Orycteropus afer afer
ACTCCCCAAGAGATTTTGAGGTGTCAGAGTTGAGACTCACTATCTAGAAACTGTGGTATATTAGTCTGGACTCAAATGAGACCTGAATCCTAGCAGTCTGTCAATTGAATATATTAATTATTTTTCCTTCCTAAAATGAATCATTATCTGAGAGCCTTTTTTTTTTTTAAAGAAAAAGATACTTTAATGTGCTAATTAAGGAGTGCTGGTGGCACAATGTTTAAGAGCTCAACTGTTAAACAAAATATTGGCCGTTCGAACCCACAAACCTTTCCTCTGGAGAAAAGAGCTGACAATCTGCTCCGGTAAAGATTACAGTCTAGTGAACCCTACGGGGAGTTCCACTTTGTCTTATAGGGTCACTATGAGTCAGATTCAACTTAACATCACACAACAATAGCAATTACATTTTGAATATTTTGAGAATTCTGCATTGCACTCACTCTTTAATACTTTTGGAATTACTGTATACATGAGATCTATTCTGGAGCAGTGTTTGAAAGAACTATTTTTGCTCTATCTTGTTTTGTTCTGGTAATTGAAATGTAATAAGTTTTATAGGCTATGAAGACCCCAGCTGATACAAATAGTTAATCTTCTCAGCTGCTAACCAAAAGGGTGGTGATTCAACTCCACCCAGAGGCTCCTTGAAAGAAAGTGCTGGCAATCTACTTCTGAAAAATGAGCTATTGAAAACTCTATAGAGCATACTCCTACTCTGACACACATGGAATCTCCATGAGTCAGAATCAACTCAATGGCAATTAGTTGGTACTGGATTTAGGCTACAGGTAGAGAGACTTGATTATGATGTTCATTTTGTTTAAAGTGTACATCATTTATGCTAAATGTCAAAGCATTTTTACAAATGAATATCTAATAAGGGTCACATACTTTAAGGCTTCCAATCCAGAAATAACTCATGAATAGAGTTCAATATTTCCTTTTAAATTTTGTTCTTAATATTCTGTGTGTGTATTTGTTCATGGACAGTTATCGAATGGGAAGTAGAAGGAGTGGATGATGCATACTGCTTGGTATCATGTATTGATGATACACCCAGGTTTTTTCACTTAAAATTGGATACCGAGCATTAATAATTTTATATTTAAGGAAAAAGAGCAAACCCATTGCCATTGAGTCAATGCTGATTCATATGGGTATGGTTTTTATAATTACCTATATATTTTTTTTTTGTATTTTGTTAGCATTTAAATAATTTCAAATAATCTTTATTTTAAGTCAAACATTTTTATAATTAAATGTTATGTGCATCTCTAATTGTCTGTAAATTCCTAGAACTGGCACTGAAGATGTGCTTATTTTAAATCACTTGATGCATATTTTCATTGTGTTTATTAACTATTTTGTGAAGGACTTATATATATCTCAGAGTAAAATATTCAAAAACTGGGTAGGTATGTATGTGTGC
>NW_006921935.1:3185352-3189704 GCF_000298275.1 Orycteropus afer afer
CTACTTTTGTCGTGTTGTCAGAGGGGATCATTCCCTGGAGAAGGATAGCATACTTGGTAAGGTGGAGGGTTTACGAAAGAGGGGAAGGCCTTTGAGGAGATGGATTGACACAGTGGCTGCGACAATAGGCTCAAGAATAGCAAGGATCATGGAGCTGGCGCAGGATCGGGTTGTGTTTCGTTTTGCTCTGCATGGGGTAGCTATGAGTCGGAAGCGACTTGATAACACCTAACAACCACAACAGCAATGCAACACTAAGAATAATGTAGAATCTGCAAAACACCTCATAACGTGGATGAACTTGGAGGACATTATGCTGAGTGAAATAAGTCAATCACAGAAGGACAAATATTGTAAAAAGTCAAAGAAAAATTTACAAGTAGAAGGAAATTTTCTTTGTTGGTTATATATATATAGTTTTCAGAAAAAGGATTCTGTATTTTATTTCAGTCTTAGAATTAATTTGTCATGTTTTTGCTCTGAAATGTATTAACTTTCTAGAAACTCTAGCTCTGAAATATTGAAATATACATTTCTGTGGCTTACTAGTAAAACACACAGGAAATAAATTCATTTTGAGAATGCAGATGCGTTATTTAAGTATCTCATATCAAATTAGCAAATTAGAAGATTTAGGGAAAAATGCTAGTTTATAACTAGTTAACTTCTCTCTTGTAACTATCTTTTTAATTTTGTCTCCACAACATAGGCTAAAGTTGATATGATGTAGAAAGTAGGGCATTAACTTCAAGTAAAATTATTTAAAAATTTTCAATCTTAGCCTTTATTTGAATTTAAATATTCAAAGTGCAATAGTCCTTCTCTCTTATCTGTCTTCAAAGTGAGAGATACTCTTTTTTGTCCCTCTACCAATGAGACAGACTTTCTCACATGGTTTGTTGAAAATATTGGGGGTTTCAAAAATCCCTTATATTTTTCACAAGTACAGGCATTTTTAGGATATAGCAACACTTTATTTATAGTGTACTCCAAAACATACTGAATTAGTAAAAAGCATAGGCTGAAAATTATCTGCAAAGCTTAGAGTAAGATTTAATGTACTAAGATGATATGTAGCAAGGAGGTAAGAGTATTATTTGTTGATTTGAGAAAGTCAAAATAAGAGAAAAAGACCAGGCTTGCTGGTCTGATAAAGATTGATAGAACCCCTGAGACTGTGGGCCTTAGACACTCTTCAAGGTTGGAAGTGAACTCACCCTCATGGTTTAACTTTCAGCCATACAATACCAGAAACAAACCAAAATCATTGCCCATCAGGCATTTTTGACACATAGAGGCCCCTCGTTGGGTTTCCAAGGCACTATCTCTAAGGAAATAGATTGCCCAGTCTTCCTTCTGAGGAGTGGCTAGTGGGTTTGAACAACTAGCCTTCTGGTTAGCAGTCAAATGCCTTATGCACTATGCCAACAGAGCTCCCTGACAAACAATGGTTGTTGTTGTTGTTATGTGCTGTCGAGTCAGCCCTGACCCATAGTGACCCCTCCTTGGGTTTCTGAGACAGTATCACTATGGAAGTAGGATTGCCCAAACTTCCTTCCGAGGAGTGGCTGGTGGGTTTGAACCGCCAGCCTTCTGGTTAGCAGTCAAGTGCCTTAGCCACTATGCTCGACAGGCCTATAAAGTGAACAAACAGCAGGGAGGTACAGATTCCTTAGGACAATCAACCATATGAAATTGAAAGGGCAGCATTTGCCCAGGGATAGAAGCTCAGTAAGCAGGAACAGATAGCAAAGAAGAAAAAATGAAATAATAACCACAGGGAGGAAATAGTGGAAAGAGTTCTGTTGCATTGTGTGGGCTGCATTTAATGCCATGATGTAAAACATATATGAATAGTTAAATGGAAAACCAATTTGTTCTGTACACTTTCACTTAAATCACAATAAAAAGTTAAAAAAAATGAAATGAAAACATAAGAAAAGAATGCAGAAATAAAATGTTGAATGGTAAAAATAACATTAGAAGTTATTCAGCTCTGTATAAAGCTCTTGGGTTTTCAAAATAGAGAATTTAGAAGACTAGTGTACTTTATGACTATCAGCACAACTTTTTGAATTTAAATTATGGAAAATGTAAACCTTTTGTCTAATTGTAATTATATTTTGTACTCATAATACGTATAGGTTTCACATGTTAAATATTCCACCTTTATCATTAGGAATGTCTCACCCATCTGTTAGTTTGTAATACTTGCATGTTGCTGTGATGCTGGAATCTATGCAGGGTCACCCAAGGTGGACAAGTTTCAGCTTCAAGACTCAAACAAACTGTGAAACTGGTGATCTACTTCCAAAATTATTTAATGAAAACTATGAATCACTACAAAATATTGTCCAACTCACTTGTTTTAGACGTGTCATCAGGAAAGATCACTTGCTGGAGGTAGACATCATGTTTGGTGAAGTAAAGGGCCAGACAAGGTAAGGGAGACCCTTGGTGAGAAGTGTTGGCACAGTAGTTCCAATGATGGTGATTGTCAGGCTGAAACAAGACCAAGCAACATTCTGCCTTATTGTAAGTGAGGTCTCCACGAGTCAGTTGCCTCAAAGGCAGTTGTCTGTCTCTATCTAACAGCAAATACATTGAAATAAAAAATGAATAGCTGTTAATATTTAACATTCTCTTTTGCATTTGATGGGGCAATCTACTTCCATAGTGATACTGCCTCTGAAACGCAAGGAGGGATGGCTATGAGTCAAATATGACTGGAGGGCATTGAGTTTGGTTTTGGTTTGGTTTTTATATTAAACAAGTTCTTCAAATATGTTTTGGTGTATTATCCCACCGCCCTTCTTAAGATTTCTGGAACTCTACATAAAACTATCAGTGTTAGAACTCATGACCAAGAGGGAGGAAAACAATCCAGACAGGAACATAGGTGATTGAGATATACTTTTTTTTTTTTTTTTTAATGATCTTCCAAAGATTAATTCCTAGTATTTATTAAAAAGGGAGCTCTGGTAGCATAGTGCCTAAAGCACTTGACTGCTAACCAGAAGGCTGGCGGTTCAAATCCACCAGCCATTCCTCAGAAGGAAGATGAGGCAATCTACTTCCGTAGTGATACTGCCTCGGAAACCCAAGGATGGGTCGCTATAAGTCAGGTCCGACTTGATAGCACATAACAACAACAACATTTATTAAAAAGTGTTTGCCTATAAATAGTTCTAATTTAATTTCAATACAAAATCTAAGCATCCTTCCCAGAGTTATCCAGGTTTAGTAGAGAACCTCCATGACCAAAAAGCACCTTGGCCAAGGTTAGGAAGTCAGTGCTTAGCATCTTCATTACTATTTACTAGGGGAAGAAAAGCATAAATATTTATATTCCTTGATTTTTCTAGATAATCGGGAAAGATTTGTTAACTGAACCTTTTAGCTTTTGAATGGGTATATTTGTATTGTTGCCCTTAGTTGTCATCATATTGATTCTGACCTATAATAACCCTAGGTGTACAGATAGAACTGCTCCATAGGGTATTCAAGTCCAGGAACTTTGGGGAGCAGATGGCCAGGCCTGTCTTCCGAGGCAACTTTGGGTGGGCTGCAACCACCAACATTCCACCTAATATTTGAGTGCTTAGTTGTTTGCACCACCAATTCTGTCACTCCTCACTGTGGAGCTCCTGCTTCCACCTGCTTTCCCCTTGCACTTCTCTTGCAGAGCCCATCCACCTTCACTTCAATCCTTGAAGTCAAAGATACTGGAAGGAAATAAGAGTTTAAGAGAAAAGAGAACAGCAGACACACTGAGGCACCTGCCTGTCCCTGAGCAGGACCTATACAGCTGGACCATGTAGTCAGGTCACTGGTACCTTTTTCTCAGCACCCTACCTGAGCTTGGCTGGGCAGGATTTCCTCCAGTCATATAGCAGCAACAAAAACAACCAGGCTTGAGGCCTCAAAATCATAGATGGAGAGGAAAGAATCCAGATTCGCAAAAAATTGTTTCTAGGATTCACATACAGCACAGGAGTTAAAAAGTGACCTTTACTTGTCTGCTCCAGCTTTAATAAATCTAGGTGAGTTGATTTAGAATTGTTATTCACTGTATTTTATAAAGCATCATAGAAATTCAATGATCTAACATTACAGTGTTTACATAAGAAAGTATTAAAAAGTAAGGAAGTTTGTGATAACATGTTAATAGAAATGTGGTTTGTGTTATAAAAGGTGTGCCTTAGTGATACAAGATAGAAACTTAGGCTATAAGAAAATAAATATTTTAATTAACATAAACTATGTTGTTGTTGTTGTTGTTGTTATGTGCCGTCGAGTCGGCCCCGACTCATAGCGACCCCTCCTTGGGTTTCCGAGGCAGTATCACTACG
>NW_006921935.1:3195474-3198572 GCF_000298275.1 Orycteropus afer afer
ATATCTCAGAGTAAAATATTCAAAAACTGGGTAGGTATGTATGTGTGCATGTATGTGTATACCTAGTGCAGTGAATTACTTAATATGGTCCTTCTACTCATAGTGTAATGCCTAAGGCACTTGACTGCTAACCAGAAGGCTGGTGGTTCAAACACACCAGCCACTCCTCAGAAGCAAGGTTGGGCAATCTACTTTCACAGTGATTCTACCTCAGAGACCCGAGGAGGAGTCCCTGTGAGTCAGGTCAGACTCAACAGCACATAGTGACAACAACAACACCCATAGTCCTGCTTTTTGTCATGTGTTTTAAATTCTAGCCTCTATGCCTGTGGTTGTGGTTGATTTTTGGTGTGAATTGTCCATTATGTTAACAATACAGGATTAGGGTAGGATATATCTTGAATCAACACCTTACTAGAGGGTGTGACTCAAGTCAACACTCTTCATCACCTTACTGAAGTCACACCTTTGCTGAGTTACACTTTACCTCTTATAAGAGATAAAAGGCAAGACAAGCTAGCAGAGAAAGGGGGATCTGATACCAGCAACAAGAAGAGATAGGAGCAGAGTGCAGGATCCCTATGCTAGGAATTTCCAAGATCCAAGAAACAGAGTGCTATAACACCAGAAATATCAAGAAATGGTGAGAAGCAGCAGCAAAAAAAATAAATAAATAAACAGTGACAGTAGAGGCAGTAGAACAAAGAGTTTGGAATGAGACAGTGCAGTGGGCTTCCTGGCCCATGCAGCAAGAAAGCTGAGTGCTTTCTTGGCACTTATTGGCAGAGTGGGGTGTATCTAGGTACTTACTGGTGGAGCCAGGCTCACAGATTCATGGAGTGAGCAAGCTGAGCTTACTAACAAGAGTATGATGCCTCTGGACAGTTATCAGCAGAACTAAGGAGCTTTGTAAAACTTGCCCAAGCAGGGTAGAAGTCAGTTCGAGGGTTTGAGGGCCAGAGAGAGAACTTTCCTATGGGCACAGGTGAGAAGAGGGTGTTCTGATCAAGTAACTGTATCCTGAGCCTTCCTGAACCTGAATTACAACCTGTCACTTCCTCAATAAAGCTCATAATTATAAATATTGTCTGTGAGTTCTGTGTGGCCATTACAACAAATTATCAAACTCAGCAAAGAAGAGGGGAGTGCCATGGCAGGGACAGTTGATGTCAAAATTTGTAAAAAGGTTGGATGCTAGAGGAGTGTCTGACATCTCTTTTATAGGAATCAGCCTTGAGCTGTTGATACTGATATTCTCTTTCCCTTTAGTGAAGTTAAAGGAGATAAGATGGTGCTCCTCACCACTTTTTATACACACACATACACATATGTGTATATTTAACTAATTACCAGAAAATATCCTTTGATATTTATATAAAAACATTTTTTTTTAAGAAATGTGTGAGAAATTAGTTTAAAACTTGGAGGATTTAGAAATAGTACATATTACATGTCTCTTCAGATATGACCAGAGCATTGTAGAACCCCTAATGATTTGTTTTTCCTTCAGTATGTTTTTACAAGTTTCCTATAAGTACTTTGAATATTTCTCATGAAAATTTCATTAATTTATTTATATTGGTATTAAATATAGGGCCATCATTTAGAATGTTTGTTTACATTGAAAAAAAATCTTGTTCTTTATCATTTAATTTTGCAGTCACTCATTTACGTATATTATTTCACATATTACCATACATATTATTACACATATTATTTCTTAGTTACTTTTCTTTTGATTTACTTATGTTTTATGTACACAAAAATATTGTCTGCAAATAATTACAACTTTGTCTCTCTCTGCTCTAGTATCTTTCTACATATTTTTTTCTAAATGTTTTCTTTTTATAGAACTATATTGAATTAGAAAAATAACCAAAAGCATCCTGTGGTGTTAAATTGGTATTTCAACTTGGCTGGGCCTGTTTGAGTGGCTGGGCAGCTGGATGTAGTGTTCCCCATGATGAGACTGGTAATCAGCTCCATGGTGGAATCTACAGTGAGTAGCTGAGTAGCTGCCTTAGGGGATGTGGTCTGCTTCCTATATATAAGGAGAAGCCTTGGGGAACAATTTCTAGCTTATGGCAAGCTTAAACCCTACATGTCACTGTGTCGTTGTTCAGCAGCCTACCATGCTCCGCCGACTTTGAGACTTTCAATACACTTGAATTATTGGCCTTCCTTGTGGTTTGTTAACATCAGAACTGTGCCTTTTTACTTGTCAACCTTCAGCTTGTCAGTCTCAGCAGCCAGCAGCTGTCTGAGTGAAGAAAAGCCTCTAGCTTCAGTGGGCTGGGAGCAGGAGGCAGAGCTGAAGCCTAAGGTTGAGGGGCATTCACCCAGCTCCTAGAGCCTGGACCTTTGAACTTGGACTTAAAGCCTCCAAACTGTAAGAGAATAAACTTCTGTTTATTAAAGCCATCCCATTTATGGTATATTCTTGTCAGAATGGCACAGAGGTAACCCGAACACATCCTAATATGATCCTTAAAACTAAGAGTTATGATAAGTATTTGTGGATGTGTACACACAACTGTTTCTAGCTATTGCACATAGATCTTTATATTTTCCATTAAGCATGAAAACATAATCTTCAGGTCTGAGACACTGCATATTCATAAAATTTATTGTTTAATTTTTCATGAAAGTATTTGGGTTTCACTATTTTTATTTTTTTTCAAACCAGGCATAATATTATGTAGCTATTGGACTTACTACTCATATGTCAACATATGGCAGTCTGGCTATTTTCCTTGATTTTAGATTGAAATCTACACTCTGGAAGCATTCTTCATGAAAGTTTTACAGATGATCATATCCTTTAATGGCATTGATCTTCTGTATATAATTTTGGAAGTAAAGCCTATATATATATATATATATAGTATAGATTACCAGTAAATAAAAGCACCAAATGAGCATTTATTAAGTAAGCACTTATTAAGCTAATATTATATGTTATGCAGTTCTGATGATTAATGGATGTCTGCGGCTGTTTCTCTTCAGTTTGAGTGGTACCACATCAGCAAATGAAGGTCTTGAAAGCTTTCTCTTTTCCATATGAGTAAGGCTGGGTTTACTCAGATGTTGCAGCTCTT
>NW_006921935.1:3199232-3200997 GCF_000298275.1 Orycteropus afer afer
ATTCCTGGCTTTTCATCCCCTTTCTCCTGCTCTTCCGGCCTGCTACTCTGGGATTGTGGGGCTGGCATGGGATCGGGCAGTGTTTCGTTCTGCTGTGCATGGGGTCATTATGAGTCGGAAACGATTCGACGGCACTTAACAACAGCAACAACAACAACATATGTTATGCAGATAAACCTAAATGGCAGTTTTTGATAAATTTTTGATTTATTGGTTTGAAATTCAAATCTATTTTGCAATCTGTTTGTAGAAATTTGGCCTACACAGGATACTTGCCATTATACTAGTGTTGTAACTTGTTGAGCTTTTTGCTGTTGAAGGTGATTTATTTTGTTTTTGACATGTATCAAAGAAAAGCCAGTTTTACCATATATGTGACTTTTGCTATATTTTTTTACTTAGCTGAAATTATGTGGTAAGGGGAATAGATTTTTCTTAATATATCTATGATTAATGATAAACTAATCAATAATTATAAAAGTATGCATCAATGCATGTGCATCTATAGAAAGTCTATAGAGTTAGACATAATGTATGAATTTTCTAATCTGAAATATTTCAATTCAACAAACATTAATTTTGTAGTTGTTTTGTATTTTGTAGTAGAAAGATCAATAAAATATATTTCCTGTCCTCCAGAATCTCAGAGTTTTCTATGTAACCATACATTGATTTACAAATTTGATAATGAGTTTTCATTACTTTCTTCCTATATGGTTGTGAGATTCTATTGAGTTTGAGAAATAGTATTTGCATTCTGAGAATTACAATAAAAGTTACTGTTGAATTGAAATATTTCAATTCAAGAGAGAGTCTAAACATGTCTATCAAAAATTCTTTAAATATTCAACAGTTGAGACCTTGACTTAGTAATATATTCCATACATGTTGCTCTCCTGATACAAAGGTATGCTATGACATCTGCAATTTACCAGAGAGATTGTGATCATTTCTTTATGTATCCAGTTAGATAAGTGATCTTCTGGTCACATTGTTGTCATTTGTCCCATTTTATAGATATACCTTGTCTTAAACTGATTTTCTGATATATGCTTCAAAATGCATAGATACAAATATAGTATTAGATGTATTCACTTACTCTTTAGATATAATATATATTACATAATGTATGTTGTTGTTGTTGTTAGGTGCCATCGAGTCATCTCCAATACATAGCGACCCTATGCACAGCAGAAAAAAAACACTGCCTGGTCTTGTGCCAACCTCATGATCCTTGCTATACCTGAGCCCATCATTGTAGCCACTGTGTCTACCCATCTCATTGAGAGCCTTCTCCTTTTTCGTTGACACTCCACTTTACCTAGCATGATAACCTTCTCCAGGGAATGGTTCCTTCTGACAGCATAGTCAAAGTAGGTGAAATGAAGTCTGACCATTCTTGCTTCCAAGGAGCATCCTGGCTGTACTTCTTCCAGGACAGATTGATTAGTCCTTTTAGCAGACCATGGTACTCTTAGGATTCTTCTCTAACACCACAACTCAGAAGCATCAACTCTTCTTCAGCCTTCCTTATTCACATGCATAAGAGGCAATTGAAAATACCATGGCTTGGGTTAGGTGCACCTTAGTCTTCAAGGAGGTATCTTTGCTCTTCAGCATTTGAAAGAGGTCTTTTGCAGAAGACTTGCCCAATGCAATAAATACATCATCTGATGTCTTGACTGCTGCTTCCATTAATGTTGATTGTAGAATCAAGTAATATGAAATCCTTGACAACATCAATTTTTCTCCATCCACCACTCTT
>NW_006921935.1:3201181-3202262 GCF_000298275.1 Orycteropus afer afer
AAAAAAAAAAAAAAATTCACTATTGTCGAGTCAATTCTGACTCATAGCAGCCCCTCCTTGGGTTCCCAAGGCTGTATCTCTATGGAAATAGATTGCCCAGTCTTCCTTCTGAGGAGTGCCTGATGGGTTCAAACCTCCACCCTTCTGGTTAGCAGTCAAACACCTTACGCACAATGCCAGCAGAGGCACTCTGGTGGCATAGTGGATGATGCACTTGACTGCTAACTGGAAGATCAGTGGTTCAAACCCACCAGCTACTCCATGGAAGGGAGACTGGGCAACATACTTCTGTCATGATTTACAACCTCAGAAAACCAATGGGGGTTGCTATGAGTCAGAAATGACTTGATGGCAGTGAGTATAGTAAGTAGTGTCTGAAAAAGTCTGAAAGCTAATTAGTTTGTGTAAATAGCATTTGTACTGTGGTTTACAAATTCTAGTTCTTTGGTTCTTCATTATGCCATAATCAGAGCTGTAAACTAGTTTAATCCAAATTTGTATTTCCACTGAATCAGAATCTACATTTTAGCATGATCCCAAGGGATCTAAAAGAATCATCTGGGGTTCTTGTTCAAATATAAATTATGAGTCACTATTTCTGGGATGGAAATGCAAATTCTTGGTAGGGGTCAAATCTGAATAAACTGATTTGATGTCCTGGTTGTATTGCATTGCTTTAAAAACTTTAGAGTGAAGGCAAATTCCACTTGAAGCCAGTTAAATCCATCGATTGTCTTGCTTCTTCTGAAAGTATGAAGAATTAAACATTCCTTATTCCTATTAGCACTCTTTCTGAAATGTCAGTTCTTGTGAACATTTATTCTTTGTATGTCATGAAAGAATGAAATGTAGGGAAAAAATGAACCTAGCTAAAGTGTGATTCTTAACACCAGAAAATTGTACAATTATATGAACATGAGGTCAAGTGATTATAAAGTTGAGAACACTACAAAATCCTCCTTTGAATTCTACCTTTCTATAGTCCAAGAAAAATAAAATAACTATCTAAAATAGAATAGCATTGTCAATAAAATTAGAGTATGTGTTAGAATGGATTCTCTAGAGAAAGAAAAAACAGTAA
>NW_006921935.1:3203477-3206139 GCF_000298275.1 Orycteropus afer afer
CTGGTCACATGGTCCTAGCTGATATTCAGAACTACCTTCTCCCACCACCCATTCTGTATTTCCCTTGCCTTCAGCAAGCACCTCAGCTGGTCGTGAAGTGAGGTGACCCAAACCTTCACTCTTGAAGGATCTGGGCCATTAGCAGTCATATCAGAATTGGTTTGCTGTATTTTTCCATTGACTTTAATCACAGGGAATGGTAGTATTAAGAGATGTCCTAAAGAATCTCTGGTATTTCAGACATATTCTTCTTTACCTCCATTATGCAAAGGCAATCCAATTTCCCCTTGACAATCAGGATCTATCACACTAGATAGTACAGGAATGCCCTTCTTTGTCTGTTTATCCAGAGGCATGAGGAAGCCAAAATGGCAGGACAGCATTCTTAATTTCCAGTTCAATGCAATCAGTATTATGTCTCCAGGTGTGAGTGCTCCTCCCTTTGGGACTAAGATCTCCAGACCCACAGAGCATAGGGTAGCAGGGACAGGAAGCAAAATTTTTTTGAGTGGGTCACTAGGGGTAATAGAGAGTGGTACCACTCCTGTTTCCACTCCTTGGTTCTGGGACCCATGAATACTAGCTATTGGAGAAACAGAACCATGTATTGGATGCTGGTTTAGAGCATATACAGCCTCCTGGAGAACATTGCCCCAACCCTTCAAGGTGTTGCTATCTGGGTGGCACCATATCTGTGTTTTAAGAGGCCATTCCATTGTTCTATCAAGCCAGCTGCTTCAGGATGATGGCAAAAATGGTAAGACCAGTGAATTCCATGAGCATAAGCCCATTGCCACACTTCATTTGTTGTGAAATGAGTCCCTTGATCTGAAGCAATGCTGTAAGGGATACCATGATGGTGGATAACGCATTCTGTAAGTTCACAGATGGTAGGTTTGAGAGAAGCATTGCATGCAGTAAAGGAGAATCCATATCCAGAGTAAGTATATATTCCAGTAAGAACAAAACACTGTCCTTTCCTTAATGGAAGTGGTCCAATGTAATCAACCTGCTACCAGGTTGCTGGCTAATCACCCTGAGGAATGGTTCCATATCGTAGACTCAGTGTTGGTCTCTGCTGTTGGCAGATTGGGCACTCAGCAGTGACAGTAGCCAAATCAGCCTTGGTAAGTGGGAGTCCATGTTGCTGTGCCCATGCATAACCTCCATCCCTGCCACCATGGCCACTTTGTTCATAAGCCCATTTAGCAATGACAGGAGTAGCTGAGGAAAAAGGGCAGCTGATTTCCACTGAATGTGTCATCCTATCCACCTGATTGTTAAAGTCCTCCTCTGCTGAGGTCATCTTTCGGTGGACATTCACATGACACACAAATACCTTTACTCCTTTGCCCCATTCAGAGAGATCTATCCACATACCTCTTCCCCATACATCCTTATCACCAATCTTCCAATCATTATCCAAGTCCCAGACCATCCAGCTAAGCCATTAGCCACAGCCCATGAATCCATATATAATCGCATATCTGGCCATTTCTTATTCCATGCAAAGTGAACAGCCATATGCATGGCTCAAAGTTCTGCCCATTGGGAGGATTTCCTTTCACCACTGTCCTTTAAGGAAGTCCCAGAAAGGGGCTCCAGTGCCACTGCTGTTCACTTTCAAATGATTCCTGCATATCGTGCAGAACCATCTATAAAGCAGGCATGAGTTTTCTCTTCCTCAGTCAACTGATCATAATGAACTCCCCTGAGGATATAGGTGCGGAGTGGGAGAGGGAAGGTAATGTGACTGGAGTGGAGACAATAGGCATTTGGGCCATGTTTTAGACTATTCTGATTACTGTTCCAACTCTGCTGTCCATTATAGTAACCACGCCCACCTTTCCTTTGTCGATTAACTGTTGCTACTTGGCCCCTGCTACCACGTGGTCAAATCAGCCCCATCGTAGTTAAGTGTCTTAGTTCAACTAGGGCAGTTCCCACTGTCAAATCAGGTTTACATAAAATAGCAGTCACAGCAGTCTTCAGGGATGCTGGAGCTCCCTTCACAAATTTATTCCTCATGGTACTGGTGAAAGGCATGTCTTCTGAATTCTCCATTTCTGGTTCTAGGGGTCTAATCGGATAAATCCATTCTAACAGGCCAATTTCTCTAAGCCTCTGGATACCTTCTTCTACATTATACCAAGGCAGGTCTGGTACTTCAGCTTGACTTAAGATAGGCCACTGCATAATCCATGCCTCAGTAAGCCAATTAAATAAACTATTATCCTTTCCTAACCCCTCAAACTGAAACATTGAATGAGGAGTTCATACTTAGTGGGCCTAAATCAATAAACTAGACTGATCCAATCTTACATTCCTTGCACCATTATCCCACACACTCAGTAGCCATTCCTATATATATTCTCCAGGTTTTTGTCTGTACATGTTAGCAAAATCAAGTAGGTATTTTCGGGTGTAGCATACCACCTCCTCAGTCACACTTTCTATTTCACCTTTTGGGGCTCACTTGGACTTAACTTTAGTTATAGGTCAACAGCAACGATGGCTGGTTGAGGCAGTTCCTGAGAGCATTCAGGAATATCTTCTATGACCTCTGTCTCAGGCAATGACCCAGCAGGACCAGTTTGGCTAGTCCCATGAAACTGAGGGGGAGGGAATAATGGTTTTACAGTAATCTGTTCAGATGGGAGGG
>NW_006921935.1:3206502-3207784 GCF_000298275.1 Orycteropus afer afer
CTCTTTCAGCAGTTTGTCCAGTGTAAGTAGGACCAACCAACCAGCTTCCTTATACCCCTCATGCTGATAAAATTGCAGAAAAGTATCAAATATCTGATCACCCAGAGTGTCACTTCTCACAAATACTTGATCTACTGGTGGTGCTATTTTACAAATTAACATTACCACCTCATGCCACGGATTAGCAGGACCCTCTTTACTAACATAGGCAGGGTCACTAGTGTTTTTAAGATTAATCAAACTGGAAAACCAATTTAGGAAGCCCATCCTTATGATTTTGTCTCTCTAGAACCACCCCACTCCTGGTACCACATGTGTTAAACTGGGTTCTCTAGAGAAACAAAAAACAGTAAAGCTTATATAGATATAGATATAGATATATAGAAATTAATCTTAAGAAAACGGCTCACTCACTTATAGAAGCTGGCAAGTCCAAATTTCCTGGATCAAACATCAAGCTGGAAGTTTTTCCACGTCAAGCTGAAGACTTTTCCTGGTTCTTGGAACTGCTCAAGGCTCAAGGCTTGCAGACAATATGCTGGCTGTTGACTCCAACGAATGATGAATCCAAGATCTCCAGGCAGAATGGTGGACTGTTCACTCATGGACAGTTGTAGGCAGCACAACAGAATCCTAATCCACAGAAGAAAGTCTCTTTTCCCAGGATGTCCTTGGATATACTGGAAGAAGGCCACACCCCTAGGGAAACTCCCTTTCAACAGATTACCTGCTCAAACATAATCATCTGATCCCATCATGGGAATAACCACATCACAACAGCTTAAACCACACAGAATTGTGTCTAGCCAAGTTGACACACAGCTCCAATGATCACAGAGTATATTTAAAAATTGTTATTTGCAGAAAGCTTTGTCATAATTGTCCTGGACATATTGTAAGCAATCAGGCATTAATTCAGAAATTTAAATGTTAAAACAAAATGTAATAAACCATTTTCATTGGAATTAACTCTTTACTAAGGCAGCAATTATTGACAGTAAGCTGGAAACTGCTATATATGACTTTATCTTAGTAGAACTGCATTTGCTTTGCATTTGTTTAGTATCCCATTTGAATTTCTGTTTGAGAGCTGCTTGATTTAAGTTGAGTTTAATTTAAAAATATGTTTTTTTCAAATTTTATAGTGGATCTTTTTTTTATCCCTCTGCTTGTGTGTGTTACAAGATCTTAAATTGCTCTACCAAAAAAAAATAAAAAAATAAAAAACTCACTGCCCATTAGTGGATTCTGACTCATAGAGACCCCTCCTTGGGTTTCCGAG
>NW_006921935.1:3208512-3216588 GCF_000298275.1 Orycteropus afer afer
GCCTGACACAAGCCATGATATTTCCAATTGCCTCATATGCATGTGAGAGCTGGGCAATGAATAAGGAAGACCAAAGAAGAGTTGATGCTTTTGAGTTGTGGTGCTGGCTAAGAATGCTCAAAGTAAGATGGACTATTAAAAGAACTAACAGATCTGTCATGGAGGAAGTGCACCCAAAATGCTCCTTGGAAGCGAGAATGGCCAGACTTCGTCTCACCTATTTTGGTCATGTTGTCAGAAGGGACCATTCCTTAGAGAAGGTTGTCATGCTTGGTACGGTGGAGGGTCAACAAAAGAAGGAGAGGCCTTCAACGAGATGAATTGACACCGTGGCTGTGATGATGGGCTCAAGTATAGCAGGGATCGTGGAACTGGCGCGGGATCGGGCAGTGTTTCATTCTGCTGTACATGGGATGGCTATGAGTCGGAAACAACTCGACTGTACCTAACAGCAACAAAGAAATTAATTGAAGATTTATAAAACACTCAGAATCATGCTATATAAAGTGTAGAATGGTATAAAATTTAAGATTAGGTTATGCCTCCCAGGAGACCTCTGGTGAGGCAATGGTTAAAGCCTTTGGCTGCTAAACAAAATGTCAGTGGTACAAACCCACTCTCTGGAAGAAAGATGTGAATGTATGCTTCTATAAGGATTACAATGTTGAAAACCCTAAGGGACAGGTACACTCTATCCTGTAGATTTATATGAGTCAGAATTGATTCTCTGGCACTTCTTAAAAACAAACAGAAAACTCACTGGTATCGGGTAGATTCTGATGCATAATGATCCCTTTTGGGTTTCCGAGGCAGAAAAGCAGTAAATCTTTACAGAAGTAGATTGCCCAGTCTTCCTTCCCTGGAGTGGCTGAACAATTTCAAACACAATCCTTCAGGTCAGCAGTCAAATGCCTTAGGCACTATGCCACCAAAGCTCCTTCTGGCACTTCTTAGTGACAGCTAAACACCT
This sequence comes from Orycteropus afer afer, assembly GCF_000298275.1. Classification (NCBI taxonomy): domain Eukaryota; kingdom Metazoa; phylum Chordata; class Mammalia; order Tubulidentata; family Orycteropodidae; genus Orycteropus; species Orycteropus afer. The sequence continues at coordinate 3,209,483 of NW_006921935.1, forward strand.
TGAGGGAATGAGTCACTGGGCCTAGGGGCTCAGGACCATAGTCTCAGGGGACATCCAGCTCAAATAGCATAACGGTACACAAAATCATTCTTCTACATCCTACTGTAGTATCCATACTGAGTACCGACTGGAGTCTGAAAAGCTTGGGAGTGCCCATCTAAGATGCAACAAGTAATCTCTACTCTTCCTGTGCAAACAAGAGTGAAGAAAATCAAGATGCATGGAAATAATTAGCCCAAGGGACTAGTAGACATTGAAATTTAAAGCTACATGACTCTGATACCAGAAGAACTAGATGGTTCCACTGCCATCCACTGTCAACCACTTCAAAAGGGATCAAAATTTGTGATCCTGAATAGAGTGGGAGGAAAAATGTAGCAAAAAATTCAAAATCATAAAAAGTTTAAGCTTACTGTTCTGATAGATACTGGTGAAAACCCTGAGACTATGGCCTCTAGCCACGCTTGGGCCTGGATGAACTCACTCCTGTGGCTTAATTTCTATCCAAACAATCTGCAGACCTATGAGGTGAACAAGTACAACAAGTAGGTACTCAAGAACAATGAGGTTCTTACCATGTGTTGTAAGTAGAACAAATCACAACAGTTGAAGTAGAAAAGCAAAAGATTTATCGAGTATTGATATCCAAGGAAACAGAATCGCTTATCTAAAAAGTCTGTCTCCCTGGGCTGAGAAAAGTTAGGGTTTTTAAAGGGAATTGGGCTAAGAGGCAGGTGGGTTTGAGATAGATCGATAATGCTTTCTTCTTGTTATAGAAATTAGTCTTCTGACCTTGGTCAAGAGAAGCTGTTATGCAAGCTCTTTGCACCTACCCAGAAAGATTAATTGTACAAGGAGGGGAGAATGTAGAAGTGGGTACACTCAGGCCTCTCGGGCCAGCAAGAATGTTTCTGTTTCTTCTTTATCTTGGTTGCTCCAAACTCAATGTCTCTTTTCTCAGGGCCATCTTGCCCATAAACCACAGTTATCAACTAAAACAGGCAGTGGGGTTAAGTCTTATGCTCAAAGGAATGTATAAACAGGAAAACAACCTAAAGAAAATATTGCCCATGAAAGGGTCAGTTATTCTATTTACACAAAAAGGAGCAGAAGAAAAAGAAAAACAGAAAATGACTCTTTGTGATTAATGTCTGTTTTAATCACGGCTGTCAGTTTGTTATACTTCTGCAATTTCTCAGGAAAAGGCGTCTCTGGTTCTTTAACACTCTGCTTAGAAAAATCAACCATGGGGGATAAAAAAGGCAGCATTTGCATAGGGAAATTGTTCAGAGTGCAAGAATGCATAAGAAAGAAGGGCACAGAGAAAAGGTAACCATAAGGAAAAAGTCAGGAAAGAGCTGCTACATTTATGGGGATTGCAATCAATGTAATGAAACAAAATGTGTATAAACTATTGATTGGAAAACTAATTTGCTCTATAAACTTTCTCCCAAATCACACACACACACACACAAACACACACACACACACACAAAGAAACACCCAGTGGTACCACAGAAGAAAGACCTGGTGATCTGCTTCTGTTAAGATTATAGTAAAAAAAATCTTATGGAGCAGTTCTACTCTGTAAAACATAAGGATGTGTTATGGATTGTGGCCATCACCCACAATCATGTGCTATAGATCCTAACCTCTATGGTGGTGAGTGTGGACTTTTTTTTTTTTTTTTGGATGCCTATGTTTATAACGCTGTTTGAGAATGAGTTGTCTTTTATTAGTGTGGGGTGTATCTTGAATCAATCTCTTAGAAAACATAAAAGGAACAGATTAAGCAAGCAGAGTTGGAGAAAGATAGATGCCAAACCACATGTAGATCTCCAAGTAACCAGGAAACAGAAAAGACAAGGCTTTCCCCAAAAGCTAAGAGAGAAATCCTTCCTTTAGAGCCAGCACCCTGAATTCAGACTTCTAGCCTCCTAAACCGTGAGAAAATAAATTTCTGTTTGTTAAAGCCAAAATTAAAAAGAAAGAGAGAAAGAGAAAGAAAAGAAATGAAATGACTTTCTGGTAATGGGCTTTTTGGTGAATACTTCCAAATATTATGAAATTTAAATCAAGAGAAGAATTTAACACATTGCATTTTTAAGGAAGTTTACAAAACAGCATGGAATCAAATATAATATTTTAATATATATACTAAGTATCCATTTTCTGACATATACTTGTTAAATTTCCTTAATGTTTAATTTTTTTTTTTTTTAATTTGTTAATGTAAATTGGAGTGCCTTAAAATCTCAGGTAATTTCATTGTCCTAATTTAGATACCTAAATTTTCACACTATCTAGCAGATTAATCCCATTCACCTGAATATTCAGGCACTTAGAATGTTAAGCAATCTTCTGTAAATTGGAATACTTTAAGAGTATTTTACAGATTTTCTCCATGCTAACTAGACACTTGAGAGACATTTTTAGTGTATCTAAAATTCCCTTGACTATGTGTCAATCAAACTTGGAAAATGGTCTTCAAAAACACTATTTCTTTGTCTCTCATGTTCTCTTTTTAAATGAAAATACTGCCACTAAGAAAGTTACACATTTATAAATTTAAAAGTCCCTTAATATGTGTGGAAGTCAGTTCTTAAAATAGATTGTTTGCATTTTTAATGTGAAAAATTATATTTGATAAGTTATATATTTTTCAGTATAATAATTAATTAACTATAAAGCACAACACTATTTGGTAGCTTTATTCAATAGAAAGAATATCGCTACAAATTTCTCAAATACTATACATTCTAATGTTAATTTTTATGTGACCATGAAGTTGTAGCTATCATCCATTCCAATTTGCAAAATCATAGAAAGAAGAAATGAATCTGGTAGAAATTAAGTGTCTTTCCCACGATCTTCAATTAAAATTCACACCCGATCTCTGGGAAACTAGTGTATGAATATTTGATTCAATTTACTGTTTGCATTTAAAGACTCCATGAGAATCCAAAACATTAGAAAAAAAAAAAGAAAACTTGCAATATATAAGAATACACAAACTCACTCAGATGTATTTGCACCATTTTTTTCCTTGTTATTTAAAATGAAGACTGCATGTCCTTAGAGGAGTCCATTAAAACCTGTAGATAATGCTGTATTAAAACAAAAAGGATGTTTAACAATGCATATAGGTAGTAAGTAAGATCCATATGAGCTCAGATTCAAGAAAGGAAGTTAGTTATTCAGCCAAAACAATCAACCTAAGTGATGAAAAGTCAGCTGGGAACCATTTCCAGATGAAATAATTGCAGAAGTTAATCCAGATTTTATATACTGTAGCTACAACTGAAGAACAAAGCCTCACCTGTAATTTACAGGTATGTGTGCAACAATTGAAGTAGTCTCTGAATATGTAAGACAAGACTAAAAATTATAGTTAATAATAAAGCCTCATTTCATGAATAATTTCTTTTAGAAGGATCAGCACATGGTATAAAGGGGTAGTGACTGGGGTAATGGTGATGGTTTGAGTCACACCCTCCACTAAGGTGGTGACTTAAGATACATTCCATCCTAATCCTTCCCCAGTAATATAAAGGACAACTCACTCCAAAATGGGACTACAGTACATCACTCACTCCAAAATGAGATTATAGTACATCAGAAAATGGAGGACTATGGCTAGAAGAGCCATAGTAATTCACTACACTGCACTAACCAAAGAATGTGACACTATAGCAGAGACCAGCATATACCAAGATCATCATGGTTAAACAGAAGAAGATTAATATAACCTACCCAGTTGCCATTGATTTGATGCCTACTCCTAGCAACCCTTTAAGGACAGAGTAGAACTGTGCTATAGTGTTTCCAAGGCTCTAATCTTTACTGACTCTCTGTTGGTGTAGTGCCTAAGGCATTTGACTGCTAATCAGAAGGCTGGTGGTTCAAACTCACCAGCTATTCCTTGGAAGGAAGATTGGACAATCTACTTCCATAGAGATACTACCTCAGAAACCCAGGGAGGGGTTGCTATGAGTCAGATGAGTTGGAAATGACTCAACAGTAGTAAGTTTGTTTTGTTTTTTGAATCCTTACAGAAGCAGACTGGCAGACTGACATATCATTATCCTGTAGAGCCACTGGGTGGCTTTGAACTGATGACATTTATTTTAGCAGTGAGATTCTTAACAGCTACACCATCAGAACTTCTTTAACATTACCTGGACTATCAAAAGAGCAACACTGGACTGAATAAACAGACAATCTCTCTGGCTAAGGGTTTTCTTTGATTCTTTAGTGAAGAAGTCCAGCTGTGCATTGTATTATCTGGGGCCCTTCATCCCCAAAAAACAAAAACTGGCTAATTTGTGATCCAGTTGGGATAGTTCTACTCTGTCATATATGTCAACTATGAGTTGGAATTGACTCAATGAAAACAGGTTTGTTAATTTGAGTTGTTGTTGTTATTAGGTGTCATCAAGTTGTTTCCAATTCATAGCAACCATAAGCACAGCAGAACGAAACACTGCCTGATCTTGTGCCAGCCTCACGATCCTTGCTATGCCTGAGCCCATTGTTGCATTGGCTGTGTCTATCCATCTCATTGAGGGCCTTCCTCTTCTTCATTGACTTTCTACTTTACCAAACATGATATCCTTTTCCAAGGCATGGTCCCTTCTGATAACATGACCAAAGTAATTGAGATGAAGTCTGGCCATTCTTGTTTCCAAGGAGTATTCCAGCTGTACTTTTTCCAGGACAGATTTGTTAGTCCTTTTAGCAGACCATGGTACTCTTAACATTCTTCTCCAATACTGCAACCCAAAAGCATCAAATTTAGGAAGAAAAATAAATTTATTGCAACTACATTGGCTACTTCACACATTCAATGTTGTGGTACTTAGTTAAGTTGTGTGTCAGCTTGGTTGGCTCTAGTTTGAGTGGATGGGAAGCTAGATGTAGTTGTAGCAAAACATATATGCTCATAAATAGCAAACACAAATAGCAAAAAACAAAAAAACAAAAAAACCCCGAAATCATTGCCATTGACTTGGATCCAACTCATAGAAACTCTTCCTTGGGTTTCCAAGGCAGTATCACTACAGAAGTGGATTACTCAATCTTCTTTCCAAGGATCGACTGTTGTTGTTGTATTGTTGTTATGTGCCGTCGAGTCGGCCCCGACTCATAGCGACCCCTCCTTGGGTTTCCGAGGCAGTATCACTACGGAAGTAGGATTGCCTAACCTTCCTTCCGAGGAGTGGCTGGTGGGTTTGAACCGCCAGCCCTCTGGTTAGCAGGCAAGTGTCTTAGCCACTATGCTACCAGAGCTCCCAAGGATTGACTAGTGGGTTTGAATTGCCAGCCTTCTGGTTAGAGTCAAATGCTGCTTATCTTGTTCATATTTATTGAATAAGATAAAAAGTTAACTCTTTTTATTTACAACTTACCATGATGCAGGGGAAGTATATTTTATTTTCTTTCCAAAATTCATTCCAAAAAATGTTGGTGCAAAAAAAAAAAAAATTTCCTACTTATGTGAAATTCCATGGTGTATTCATTTTGGAGACACATAGAAAAAGAAAATGCTTCAGATACTCTCCCAGTTACTAGGGCGCATGCATATGATGTGGGCTTACCAATCAGATGCCTCCACCCAGGATTTTGGATCTGAAAAGTGTGAGGTAAAGATGGAAGACTGAGATACTGTCCATAGTGTTGACATCAGATCATGTTTCCTGGTGCGGTGAGGGCCCAGCAGCAACAGCAGCAGCAGCAGCAGTAGCAGTAATAGGGGTCTTCCATGAGAGTACCACTGACATTTCTTGGGCTGTATTTCTTTTGGCCTTGCTTTCCTTGGCTTCTGTTTCTTTTCAAGTTTGAATCTTGAGGCTTTCCATTTGTTTTGGTTACCTCTAGTGCCACCCTAACAGAAAATGCCAAAAATGGGATGACTTGAACAAACAGGGATTTATTCTCTTGAAGTTTAGAAGGCTAAAAATCTGAGTTCAAAGTGCCAGATCTAGGGGTTCAGTGAAGGTCCCTTAACTTTGGGCTTTAGCTCTGCCTCTTGCTCCTGGTCCACTAAAGATGGAGGCTTCTCTTAACTTAGGCAGCTACTGGCTGCTGAGGCTGACAAATCTAAGGCCCCAAGGCTGACAAGTACAATGGCACAGTCCCAAGATTATCAAACAATATGGCAGGCCACCAGACAATGACTCAGCTACATGCAGTGTCCAAGAATGCCAAAAAGCTCAGAAACCTTTCTCAAAACTTCCAGGAATATATATCTAAAGTGTAGTTGCTCATGTGTAGGTATTCATCGACTTTTCTATGATATACATATATACACACACACACACACACACACACAACACACACCACACACACATATACATATATACACTCATATATGTACACACACACATGATCATACACACACACACGCACACACACACACATATCTCGGCACTAAGAGATAAAAGAAATTATGTTTTGCTGATATTTATAATAAAATTATAAATGTATTACTATGTATATATAATGTTGTTGTTGTTGTTGTGTGCTGTTGAGTCATCTCTGACCCATAGATACCCCTCCTTGGGGTTTCCAAGGCAGTATCTCTATGGAGGTAGATTGCCCAATCTTCCTTCTGAGGAGTGGCTGGTGGGTTTCAACAACCAACCTTCTGGTTAGCAGTCAAGTGCCTTAGGCACTAGGCCACCAGAGTTCTCATATAGAATATCATGAATTAAATTGAGTCAGTGGGACTAAAGACCTTTTAAAATTCATTTGACATTAGATCTAAGATGCCTTGTTTGAATAGTCTCACATATTTCAAATGACACTCTAGGGAGTTTAGAACATTTTTCTCCTGCCCTTTCTCCTCCTCAATAACTTCTGGAATGCGTACTACCATGAGAATTATTACATGTAAAGAGAAATAACTAGTATCTTTTGCTTTGCTGTGTTCTAGGTGCTTCCTGCTCTTGATACAAAAAGAACACTAATTCTGTGGGATCATAGAAGTTAATAACCAATGATTACAGATCTGACAATAGTGATTGAGCAAGAACATGGGAGGAAAGGTAAACCAAAAAAAAAAAAAAAAAAAATGCACTGCTGTCAAGTTGGCACCAACTCATAGC
>NW_006921935.1:3218112-3219604 GCF_000298275.1 Orycteropus afer afer
TGCTAGAGAACAAATACCCAAACTCAATACCTTTAAATGGTAACTATCAGCAACTGCTGTAGGTTGTGCTGGCAGATCTCAGAGTTTGGCTTGACTCTCTCTCATGCTTGGAAGTCAGATGGCCCTGTAGGCTAATCTAGGACAGTGTTAGCTAGGCCAGTTGATCTTTCTACCATGTAGTTGCTTAATCTGTACTGGGCTAGCTCAGACTTGTTCAAATGACAATAACAGATTCTAACAAGGAAATCACACAAGTACTCTTGAGATCTATCATCAAAATTGCCAAACTGAAACTGCCAAATTGCCATTTCCATCATGGCAAAGGAAGACATAAAGTCAGCCAGATGAAGGAGTAGGGAAAGAGGTTAAATCTATTGATTGCAGGACCTGCAAAGTCACATTTTAGAAAACGTATGGATACAGGGGGCAGATAACTTCGCAATCAATCTACCACACCCATTTTTATATAGCAAACTGCTCAAAGGTAAAGAGCCTTCAGATAATATTTATTTATGGATATTTAATTTTAAATACATTCAAATAAATATAAAATAATTAGGTTTGCCAATTAAAGGAAGATAAATTCATGTAAGTGACTCTAGTTTTTTTTATTTTTTTAAAAAAACTAATTTCAGGTTAATGACTGAGTAAATTTTATAGGAACTCCCTCTTTTCTCTTGACAAGGTCCCTTAAATTTTCTTACTGATTTTGATAAAAAAAAAAAAAAAAATTATTCCCTGCAAATTTCATTCTTACTGGATGCATTTAAAGCACTAAGCAGCATGCATTTTAAAATATCAGGGTATTGTTAGTTCTTACTCAATAGACTTTACCCCTATAAAGTTTCATTTTAAACCTTCCTAATGATGGCAGTTAGGTTGGTTTTTGAATTTTAACCTATTTCCTAATAGAAAAAAAAAAAATCTAATTATCTTCTTTCTTTGTAACAAAAGTCTTCATGCCACTGAACTAACAGCATGTTAGACTGAAGTTTGATTCTGAGCTTTGATACAAGAAAAATAAAAGAAGTGAAATCTTCACTGAGCAATTTTGTTACTGGGTAACATACAGCACTTATTGCCAGAAACAGAGAGAGAATTTTCTCAGTGATTTGAAAAGCTATGAGAAAGAAAAAATCTGAAGAAGCAGCACATCTGCACAAATTCTTCCTTAATCGTCTATGTACACTTAAATGTCAATAAAATAACTATGAATCTCTCAAAATTCTATGCCTCAGTGAAGACAAGTTAGTCAATTTCTCTGTGGCAAAATGAGTTGCTATTTTCCCAAACTCATCAGATAACATTGTTTTATATACTTGTAATATATTTACAAAAGAATCATATACTTTCTGGTAATTCAGCTACAATAATTATTCATTGTAAACATTTTATGCATAAAGTATGATTCTCTGCCCGAAGGATGAAAAATATAAATGTGCAAGCAGAAGGTAAATGAAAAACACAAAATTACTGAAGTTAACCATAATTT
>NW_006921935.1:3220072-3221787 GCF_000298275.1 Orycteropus afer afer
TTTTTTTTTTTTCCATTATCATTCTACTTCACCCAAATTAAAAAAAAATTCCACTCTGTTCTTATTTCACTTCATCAACCTTGACTGAAGGAGTTCAAACTGGTTTAAAGCTATGATCTTCTCAACATCTTAACACTTTATAGGGTAAACTTTCCTATGACTTACACTGTGAAAATATACTAAAAGCTAAAATTCGTATATGAATTCAAATATTTTACTATTTTTGTGTTCAAGAATATTATGTTCTATATAGAATATATAGAAAAAAAGAATTTTTAAAGGCTGTTTTAAAATCACCTATACTAACACTAGAGCTCTAGTGGTATAGTGGTCAAGGCATTTTGGCAACTAACCAAAATGTCAGTGGATTGAACCCACCAGCTTTTCCAAGGAAGAAAGACGAGGCAGAATGCTTTAAAGATTTATAGCCTTGGAAACCCTACAAAGAGTCCCTAGAGTTGGAATTGACTTAATAGCAGGGAGTTTGAGTAGACTAACACTATCAAAACAGAAACATTTTAGAGTATTGTTGTTAAATCTTTCACACATTGTTGATGTATATTGGTATATGCATTGCTCTATTTCACAAAATGGATGATATACGTCAAAGCATGTTATATTTTTTCATTTAAATCTATCATGCCAAACATTTGTGAGACAATAGATATACTTCTATTAGTCAATCTATCTATGTTTTATTATTTGCTGCATGGTATATGTAAATATCATAATTATTTTCAAAATTGAATTTTTTAAATGTCATTAGCCACATTTGTGATAAAAAAGTCTTCTACATTTTTAAGTTTTTCTAATTATTTTCTTATGTAAAATTTTTGTATTAATATTTCTTATTTAAATTATTACTGACAAATTAACTTCCAGGTCCTTTTCTACAATTACTTTATTATTTCATTTTATTTTATATGCTTGCCAACAGAGCAGAGGAAAAAATAACTGAATTTTCACTGTATTTCATGTTATCTTTCACTGTTTTTCATGTGTATATGTTTCTTCTTTGTTGAATGGGGGAATCATTTTTAAGACTATTATCCAGTTGTGGATGGATTTTTGTTTATTAAATGAACCTTTTATATACTATGTTTAGTATATGTTTTTGTTATGTTGTTAGGGGCTGTCGAGCCATCTCCAACTGATAGCGACTTTATGTACAACAGAATGAAAGACTTTTCAGTCTTGTGCCATCCTCACAATCTTTGCTTTGTCTGAGCCCATTGCTGCAGCCACTGTGTCAATCCATCTTGCTGAGACACTTCCCCTATTTCTTTGATCCTCTCCTTTACCAAGCACAATATCCTTTCTCCAGGGAATGGTTACTCTGATAACATGAACAAAGTAAGTGAGATGAAGTCTGGCCATTCTCATTTCCAAGGAGCATTCCAGCTACATTTCTTCCAGGACAGATTTGTTGGTTCTTTAGCAGTCCATGGTACTTTCAGCATTCTTTGCCAACACCACAAATCAAAAGCATCGACTCTTCTTCAGTCTTCCTTATTCATTGTCCAGCTGTCACATGTATATGAGGTGATTGAAAACAACTTGGCTTGTGTCAGGTGCACCTTAGTGCTCAATGAGACATCTTTGCTCTTCAGCACTTGAAGTAGGTCTTTGCAGCTGATTTTCCCAGGGCTATGCATAGTCTGAAGGAGCTCTGGTAGCATAGTGCCTAAGGCACTTGACTGCTCACCAGAAGGCTG
>NW_006921935.1:3222170-3223505 GCF_000298275.1 Orycteropus afer afer
AATCCATAGTGCAGACTGTACTCTTCAATCTTCATCAGTAAGTGCTTCTAGTCATCCTCGCTTTCAGCAAGCGAAGTTGTGTCATCTGTGTATTGCAGGTTGTTAATGCACCTTCCTCCAATCCTAATGCCACTTTCTTCTTCATGTAATGCAGCTTCTCAGATTATTTGCTCAGCATACAGATTGAATAAGTAAGGTGAAAATATGCAACCCTGTGTCACTCTTTTTGTGATTTTTAAGAATGCAGTATCCCCTTGTTCTGCTCAAATGACAGCCTCCTGGTTTATGTACAGGTTCTTCATGAGTACTATCAAGTGTTCTGAAATTCCAATTTATCTTAATGCTATCTATAATTTGTTATGATCCACACAACCAAATGTTTTTGCATAGTCAACAAAACATAAATAAACATTTTTCTGGTATTCTTTTCTTTCAGCCAATATCCATCTAACATCAGCAATGGTATCCCTCAATTCATGTCCTCTAACTGTATTTAGCCTTTGTCATAATTATTGCAAGCATTTTCCTTTTTAATGGACATTTTAGAATTTATTTTCAGAGAGTAATTGAATTTAGCAGTCCATTTATGTTTTCTGCTTTTGGGGAACTTATAATTCACTATTACGAATGAATATGCATGTTGTCTTCTATCTTCATCTTAATTATAAAATTTACTGTTTTATCTTTAACCACTTAACATTCTAGAATTTCTTATACTGTAATGCAGCAGGCAGAAAAATTGTATTTTTTTTCCTTTCTGGTAGATTACTCACATTTCTTTTTTTCAAACCTCATAAGCTAAATAACTCCTTTTTTCCCCTCTCAGTAAGCTGCTATCATTATTAATATACTAAATATCCACAAGCACAAATTTTGGCAACTTTCAGGCATGATTAACTGATACAAGTTAATACACATCCCAGTAATAAGTTGAAAATGTTTACCCTTCCCCTTCTAATACTAAGGTATATTCCTCTGAGTAAAGAATGAATTGGACTTCTAATGAAATATACTGCAATTGTATCTCACCAACTCAATGAAGACTCAATATAAAATTAAAATAGAAACAATAACATGACAGAGATGTTTAATAAGAAAGCAATAACTTCTACAAATTTACACACATATTAAATGTAGAAAATGGTCAGCATTATGTTTACCTTCTTGGAATTTTAAGGGCATCTAAGTGATAGAGATTTGACTACTAACCAGAAGGCTGGTGGTTCAAGACGACCAAACACTCCTTGGAAGGAAGACTGGGCAATCTACTTCCATAGAGACACTGCCTCAGAAACCCAAGGAGGGGTTACTTTGAGTTTGATTCAACTCGACGGC
>NW_006921935.1:3224260-3226453 GCF_000298275.1 Orycteropus afer afer
GTCTTATAGTTGTATAGGCTAACTGTATGGTGTCCCTTGCACTAATTGTCTTCATGAATCTTTGATTTTCTTCATTATTCTTTGATCTGGAGGAGCAGAGACCCATCATTGCTCTAAATGGTCGCTTGCAAGCTTTTAAGACCTCCATGGCTACTCACCAAAGTAGGATGTGGGACAATGGTTTGTGTAATATGTTATGCTAATTGAGCTTGATGTTCCCTGCTACTATTTTCCTGAGCCCAGAGGTCTAACTACTCACTCCCTCTGGGGAGCTGGCTGCAGCCAAGAAGTAACTACAAACTGGTCCCTTGTCAGCTCTAGTATATACACAGGGGTTCTTACAGAACATACCAATACAATTGTACAAAAATTTCTTGCCAACCCTACACATGGTCTTGGGCACATTCCCCCTGCAGAGACATACCTAATAGTTCAATCTGTCCACCCATCTATCCACCCCTATATCCATGTTTGCATTCACTGGCAACACAGTACTGTATGTGAAAAGGGGTTCTTTGTTTTCTGTACATCCCATGTACCTCTTTATGTCTTCCTCTTCATCAATGCACCATATTATTCACTCACATGTGGTATATTGCTCTTCTTTTCACCCAAATTAATGTCTCTACTTATCTAACATGGTTCCCTCACCTCACCTCTCACCCCTGGTAATGAACAAAGAAAATTTCCTTCCATATATAAACCTTTCCTTGACTTTTTATAACAGTGGACTAGTATAATATTTGTCCTTCTGTTATTGACTCAGCATAATGTCCTCCAAGTTCATCCACATTATGCAGTGTTATGCAGATTCTAGGATATTCTTTAGGGTTCCATAATATTCCACTCTGTGTATGTACCAGAGTTTGGTTATCCATTCTTCATTTGATGGACATCTAGGTTGTTTCCATCTTTTGGCTATTGTAAATAGTGCTGCAATGAGCATGGGTGTGTTTATATCTGTTCTTGTCCTGGGTCTCACTTCTTTAGGATGTCGTTGTTGTTGCTATATGCCTTCTAGTCATACTCGACTCATAGCAACCCCTCCTTGGGTTTCTGAGGCAGTATCACTACGGAAGTAGATTGCCCCATCTTCCTTCCAAGGAGTGGCTGGTGGGTTTGAACCGCCAGCTTCTGGTTAGCAGTCAAGTGCCTTAGGCACTATGCTACCAGAGCCCTAGTAATGAACTGGCTCGGTCAAATGGTATTTCTAATTCCAGCTTCTTAAGGAATCACCATAGTGCTTTCCACAGTGGTTGTATCATTTGACAATCCCACCAGAAGTGTATGAGAGTACCAATCTCTCTGCATCCTCGCCAACATGTGTTATTTTCTGTCATGTTGAAGTTTGCTACTAGTGCAGGGGCAAGATAGTTTCTCATTGTTGGCTAATGATGGCTAATGATCATGAGCATTTCTTCATATTTGTTGGCTTCCTGAATATTCTCATTGGTGAAGTGTCTATTCATGTCTTAAGCTCATTATTTTGATTGGATTATTTTTGTTGTTGTTGTTGAGGGGCTGGAGATTTCTATAAATTCTAGAGATAACTCCCTTGTCACATATATCATTGCTAAATATTTTCTCCCAGTCAGTAGTTACTCTTTTGACTCTTTTGGAGAAGTCTTTGGAAGCACATAAAAATTTAACTTTTAGAAGGTCCCATTCATCTACTTTCTCTTCTGTTTGTGCATTTTGGGTTATGCTTTATGATCTATTTATAACATATATTATGGCCCCTTAATTTGCCTCTGGTTTTCCTTGAGGAAGTTTATAATTTCAGGTTTCACATTTAACCTTTGATACATGTGGAGTTAGTTTTTGTGTATAGTGTGTTTCATTTTTCTGCAAATGGATATCCTGTTTTGCCAGCACTATTTATCAAACAAACATTCTCTTCCCCATTTAATTGATTTCAGCCCTTTTTCAAAGATCAGCTGACCATAGGTCAATAGATCTGTTTCTGGGTTCTCAATTCTATTACATTGGTCTATGTGTCTGTCATTATACCAATACCAGGTAATCGTGACTACTGTGGTTGTATAGTAGGTTTTGAGATCTGGCAGTGTGAGACTTCCTACTTTTTTCTTCTTCCTCAATAATGCTTTGCTTATCTGAGGTCTCTTTCCATATAAAGTTAGTGATTGGTTTTTCCATATCTTTAAAGAAAGTCAATAGGATCTGGATTGGGAT
>NW_006921935.1:3226955-3227637 GCF_000298275.1 Orycteropus afer afer
AGAGGGCATCCTTGTCTGGTTTCTGTTCGCAAGGGGAATAGTTTCAGTCTCTCTCCCTAAAAAAGAATGTTGACTATTGGTTTTATATATTGTTGTTGTTGTTATGTGCCATCAAATCAGAGGCGACTCAGAGTGACCTCTCCTTGAGTTTCTGAGGCGATATCACTACAGAAGTAGATTGCCCAACCTCCTTCCAAGGAGTGGCTGGTGGGTTTGAACTGCCAGCCTTCTCCTTAGCAATCAAGTGCCTTAGGCCCTATGCTACCATAGATGCCCTTTACTATGTTGAGAAATGTCCTTTCAATTCCTATTTTGCTGAGAGTTTTGGTCAGGAATGGGTGTTGGATTTTATCAAGTGTCTTTTCTATATCGATTAAATGATCATGTGGTTGTATATCTTTATGTGGTAGATGACGTTGATTGTTTTTCTAATATTAAGCCATCCTTGCATACCTGACATGAACCCCATTTGGTCATAATGAATGGTTTTCTTGATATGTTGTTGGAATCTATTGGCTAGGATTTGGTTGAAGATTTTTGTATCTATATTCATGAGGGATATTAATCTGTAGGTTTCCTTTTGAGTAATGTCTTTGCCTGGTTTGGGTATCAAGGTTGTGCATACTTCATAAAATGAGTTAGGGAGAATTCCATCCTTTGTTGTGTTTTGGAATAGTTTGAG
>NW_006921935.1:3228501-3229800 GCF_000298275.1 Orycteropus afer afer
TGAGAAGATGCTTTGCAGTATTTAAATGTTTTTAAATATTTAAATATTTTTAAAAATTTTAAATTTTAAATTTTAAATATTTAAATGTTTTTAAAAAGCTTGATTTATTGGCTAACATATTGTTTTTCCTGGACAATGATCCATGTGCAGTGGAAAAAGAATGAATATTGTGCTGGTGCTGGGGGATGTGCTCTGGAGATGTCTGTAAGATCAAGTTGGTGGATTGTATTGTTTAGCGCTTCTGCACTTTGTTGAGTTTCTTTCCAGTTGTTCTATCTTTCATTGAAAGTGATGTATTGAATTCTCCTACTATGAACATAGAGTCACTTCTTGTCTTTTCAATTACGTTAAAGTCTGATATATGTATTTTGGGGCTCTTTAATTGGATCCATGGATATTTATTATGGTTATATCTTCTTGTTCAATCTATCTTTTAATCATTATGTAATGTCCTTCCTTGTCTCATATGGTGATTTTTGTTTTAAAGCCAATTTGATCAGAAATGAATATTGCCACTCCTGCTCTTTTTTGGTTGTCATTTCCTTGATAGATCTTTTTCCCACCTTTGATTTTTAGTTTATTTTTGGCTTTATCTCTAATGTGTGTCTCTTTTACACAGAATATTGATGGGTTATGTTTTCTTATCCAGTCTGCAACTCTCTGTCTCTTGAGTGATGCATTTCATCCATTGACATTCAGTGTAATTACCCACAAATATAAATTGGTTGCTGTCATTTTGTTATGTGTTTTTTCAAGGTGTCTCTGGTTTCTTTGTTCCATATTATTTTCTGTGCTGAGCTCATTATGTTTATGAATCATGTTATCATTTCCTTTTTTGTTATTGTTTTAGTATATGCTAAATATTTTCCCCTGTCCTCATTTTTATTGTGATGTGAAAGTTTATCATTTTTCTTTGATATTACGCTGTGATTTATAATTTTCTCCCTGAGATTAGAACAGTCCATTCCATCTTGCAAGACTCTTGATTTCCTCTCCATTTAGAAGTTTTGTAACTACATTATTTTCCCCTCTTTTTGGTTTGTAGTTGTCATCATTTGCCAATTGAGTCTCTGGTTCCCTGTTTACAATCTTATAAGGTTATTTTACTTTGGATATTACCATAGCTTTGTTGTTTTCTTGGTTATATCATCTTGCGTATTAATGGTCAGTTGTTATTTGCTATTATTG
This sequence comes from Orycteropus afer afer, assembly GCF_000298275.1. NCBI lineage: Eukaryota > Metazoa > Chordata > Mammalia > Tubulidentata > Orycteropodidae > Orycteropus > Orycteropus afer. Next base: position 3,229,690 of record NW_006921935.1, read on the forward strand.
TTTTTCTGTTCAAAGGACTCTCTTTAGTATCTCTTGTAAGGTTGGTCTGGTTTTAACAAACTCCCTTAATTTCTGCTTATCTGGAAATCTCCTAATTTCACCATGATATTT
>NW_006921935.1:3230475-3246476 GCF_000298275.1 Orycteropus afer afer
TTGATCTGTGTCTCATTCCTTTGAAGATGCCTAAATATAATTATTTTGAATTTCTTACACAGAATTCCAATCCTGCTTCATCTTCAGTGATGTGTTCTGAGCATGTATCCTGCTCCCTTGTTAATACAACTTTATCTTACTTCTTTGTGTGGACTGTGATGGTCTGTTTTCTCTGAATAATTGTGATGTTGTTGTATTTAGATCTCTGTTAATTGTTTGTGAAGAGCAGTTAAGGGTGAGTCAGGGTCTTCTTGGTGTTTTTTTTATTGTTGGCCAGTTGTTGGAGAAGGAAGTAGTAGCTCTCACTCAGTATGTGAAGCTGCAGGAGGTGCCAGTGTAGTTGTGTCATACGGGCACTGTTGCTGTCTCCCACTCAGTTAGATAAAACAACAGTCTAATAACCATCTAAAAAAAATAAAAGAAAGTGTAAAAAAAAAAAAAACTGTGTAAACAAACAGGAACAGGAACCAAAAAAGGAAAAAAAAAAAAAAAAAAAGCTGCATACCTGGGAAGAGTGCAATAAGAGAAAAAATGTAGAGTAGGAGAATAATGAAGAAAAAAATGTGAAAAATGCAAAAAGAAAAACAAGAAATAATGTTAACCATGAAAAAGAAAAAAAAAAAAAGGAACCAGGAACAGGGAAGATAGAAAAAGCTGAGAACTAGAACCTGAGAAAGGTAGAATAAAGAATAATAATAAAAAAGGACAATAAAGTAATAATAATAATTCTAAAACAGAGAAAAATAAACAAACTACAAAAAATGAACAAAAGGATGTCCCTCAAGGAGATTATTGGCACAGCATCTACAACAAGAGGCTTAAACATAGCAATGATTTGTGAAGATGTGTTCTTTTCTGTTGTACATAGTATTGGAACTGACTCAAGAGCACATAAAACACAACAATACCTCAAACACCCTAAATAACTGAAAAGTTCATTAGCACTACATTGTAGCTGCTGAGTCTGCTTATGTACAACCAAACACCTCATAGTATTGGTTCCTTAGCTTGGAGGTTTAGGGTCTTGGTTTCATGAGACATTCTTGCTAATTGATACAATAATGTGTTTAATGCTTCTTTTATATCTCATATTGCTTTGCCTAAGGAGCTCTGACGCTTTAGTAGATATGGCACTTGAGTACTAACTGGAAGGTCAGAGGTTCAAACCTACCAGCTGCTCCACAGAAGGAAGATGGGAAAATCTACTTCCATAAAGATTTACAGCCTCACAAACCCAATGGTGGTTGCTATGAGTCAGAAATTACTGGATGACAATGAGTTGTTTTTTTTTGGTTTTGTTTTGTTTTTGGTATTGCTTTGCCTAGTGCCTGGGGTCTTAAAAGCTTGCAAATGGCCATCCAAAGCACAATTATTTTCTATTTGTCTGGAGCAATATAGGAAGAAGGTGAGTCAGGAATAGGAGGAGCAAATGTATGTGTGACTAATTGCCTCCATGAACAACTTCCCCCTTTGCCATCAGACTAGAAGAACTGAATGGTATCCTGGTATCATTACTAAATGTTTTGATCAATGACTCTATAGAAGAATCATAATAATAATAAAAAAAGGAAGATGAAAAACAGAATTTCTAATTCTAATAGAATCCAGATTTTTGGAGCCACAGGGTCTTGATGAACCCCTGAAAGTATCACCCTGAGATAACCATTAAACTTTAAATAAAAAATATCCTCTCAAGTCTTTTAAAACAAAATAATAGCTTATCTTAACAAGTACAGACTGTCTGCTTTGAACATTGTGATCTTTAAATAACTAACTATTTGGGATCAAATTGACAAAAGCAATTCTAAACATTACATAGGAAACTTTGGGGACAGTGAGTTTTTATTAATAAGTAGGAAAAATTCAACAAAGGAGGGTGAGAATGATTGTGCAATTAAAAGACTATATTCAATGTCCTTGAAATGTATATGTAGAAAAAGTAGAATTGGTGTATTTTGCTGTGTATACTCAGTAACAACAAATTATGTAAAAAAAAAAAAAAATTAAGTTAAATACTATAAACTAATGGTTTTAGGAAATATGTTCTATTCCTCAACCAATTATGAAGATGGCACAAAATCAGCTAGGTTTTTTTTTTTGTTTGTTTGTTTTGTTTTGTTTTTTAATATTGTGAATGAAGTAGCCATTAGTTGGGGGCCAACTTTATGGCAGGTAACAACATTATCAGTTTCTTCAACACCTAAAAACTAAACCAAATTGGAATTTTAAGGTTTCAGTTTAACAACTACTCTCCCCATTTTGATTACAATTTCTGTAATAGCCAGGGTAGGCTGATGTTGCAGAATAAATAACAATCCAGCCACAGTGTCTTTAGCACCACCAGCTTATAGCTGTGCAAACAAAAGAATATTATTTATCAGTGTGGTAGAGGAAGAGTTATGAGGTCATAACCTTGATAAATAAATGCTCTACTTCAGATGCAACACTCCTTCCATTCATAACCCACTCACCAGAAGTAGTTGCATGGTTCTTCCCAAGTGTAAGGATGGAAGGAAGTTCAGCTGCTAGAAACTTAGTTAATAATGTAATAAACATCTGTTGTTTTCTTCCAACAATTAAAAAAAAAAAAAGGTATCAGCTGATACAACTTTGGTGAACTTCATCGTACTAATCACTCTTCCAAACATTTCTATAAGATACATAGATTACAAATTTCATATTGAAGGGTAAAAAAACACATAAAAATTATTATAATCATCATACTATTATAATGATAACTGTTGATTCAGTCCCAAGAATCAGATGTCAGATGATGATGAGTCAGATGCAAGATCCAGAGCAAAATAGAGAACTTTACCAAAGCATCCATAAATATTGGGTGCAGACCATATCCTCAAAGGAACTCTCCTCACTTGAAAAAGGTGGTACAAGTCATGTAGGTTGGTGACTGGATAAGGGTGGTGTCATACTTATCCAGTCACACTCTATGATAAATAACATTGTGACTCAAGGGTGACTCAAGGTGCATCTTACCCTAATTCTGCCTCATTAAGGTAGAAGACAACCAAAACAAGAATATAACCATAGGAATAGAGGTTAAGATTTACAACATATTACAAAATGTAGGACTATGGCTAAAAGGGCCATATTAAGTAATTCACTGTACCACAATAATAATTCTAAGTGTTATTACCCCCTAGATTGTTTTTGATAATGAATATTTCCATTTAAATGAGTTTAATGGAGTTATTTCCCAGTCTTTAAAATTATAATTCTTTTTATTTTTTTTTAATTTGTTGTGATTTGGGTGAAAGTTTACACAGCAAATTCATTTTCAATATAGCAGTTCATACACATTTTGTCTCATAACATTGACTATAATTCCCCACAATGTAACAGCTCTCTTCCTACTTCTCCTCCATAGTTACCTCTTTCCTATATCCTTCCTTCCCATGTACTCCTGCCTCTTGAGCTATCTCCCTGTACACTCTGTCCTTCTGTTCTCCCATGATCAATCTCTCCAAGAAGTGTATCTACCTAATATAAATGTTTAGCTCATAGGCCTGTCTTTTGTTTGTCTGGAAGCCACAGAAGTGAGTTCAATTCCGGACCTGAAGGATAGCTAGGGGCCATAGTTTCAGGGGTTTCACCAGGGTCTTACAGACCAGCAAACCTTTTTTTTTTTTTTTTTTTATGATATTGAGTTTTGTTCCACATTGTTAAAAATATAATTGTTAAATATTCTCTGAGATTAAAGCATTGTATCATATTTAGAACACTTGTTTCATTTTAAAGATATCTTTGCTCAAAACAAGGCCAGGAGCTGACTGTGGAACAGACCATTAATTGTTCATATGCAAGTTCAAGTGGAAGCTGAAGAACATTAAAACAAGTGCATGAGAAACAAAATATGACCTGGACTATATTGATCCTGCATATGGAGACTATCTGAAGAACAGATTTGATGTATTGAACACCAACAACTGTAAACCATGTGAGTCATGGGGTGACATCAAGAACATCATACATGAAGAAAGCAAATGGTCATTAAAAAGACAAGAAAGGAAGAAAAGACCAAAATAGATGTCGGAAGAGACTCTGAAACTTACTCTTGAACAGAGAGTAGTTAAAGCAAATGAAAAAAAGTGATGAGATAAAAGAGCTGAACAAAAAATTTCAAAGGATAGTTTGAGGAGACAGAGTAAAGTATTATAATGAAATGTATAAAGATCTCATATTAGTAAATTAAAAGGGAAGAAAATGTTCAGCATTTCTCAAGCTTAAAACACTGAAGAAAAAAATTCAAGCTTCAAGTTGCAATAGTGAAAGATTCTGTGAGCGAAATATTGAGCAATGCAGAAAGCATCAAAAGAAGATGGAAAAAGTACACAGAATCACTGTACCAAGAAGTACTGGTCAATGTTCAACTATTTCAGGAGGCAGCATATGATCAAGAACGAATGCTGTTGAAGAAATGTAGTCAGGCTTCACTGAAGGAACCAGCAAAAAACAAGGTTCTAGGAATTGACAGAATACCCATTGAGATGTTTCAACAAACAGGTGCAGCACTGAAGGTGCTTGCTCGTTTATGCCATGAAATTTGAAAGACCTGACAAACTGACTGGAAAAGATCAATATTAATGCCAATTCCAAAGAAAGGTGACACCACAAAAAGTGGAAATTGTTGAACAATATCATTAATATGTATACAAGTAACATTTTGCTGAATATAATTTAGAAATGGTTGCAGCAATATATACACAGGGAATTTCCAGAAATTCAAGCTGTATTCAGAAGTGGATGTAAAATGGGGGATATCGTTCCTAACATCAAATGGATCTTGGCTAAAAGCAAAGAGTAACAAAAAATGTTTACTTGTGTTCTTGTGTTTTATTGACTGTGCAAAGGCATTTGACTGTGTGGATCATAACAAATTGTGGAAAACATGGAGAAGAATGGGAATTTCAGAACACTTCATTACTCTGTACTCATGAGAAACTTGTACACAGACCAAGAGGCTGTCATTTGATCAGAAAAAGTGGATACTGATAGTATAAAATCAGGAAAGATGTGTGTCAAGATTGTACCCTTTCAACATACTTATTCATTCAATCTGTATGATGATAAAATAATCTTAGAAACTGGAGTATATGAAGAAGAGCATGGCATCAGGATTAGAGGAAGATTCATTAACAACTGCTTATATGCAGATGACACAACCTTGCATGCTGAAAGTGAAGAAGATTTGAAGCACTTACTGATGAAGATCAAAGGCTACAGTCTTCAGTATAGATTATACCTCAACAAAAAGAAAACAATAATCCTCACACCTGGACAAATAAGCAACATCATGATAAATGGAGAGAAGATTCATGTTGTCAGAGATTTCATTTTACTTCAATCCACTATCAACACTCATTGAAGCAGCAGTCAATACATCAGATGTCATATTGCATTGGGCAAATCTGCTGCAAAAGATCTTTTAAAGTATTGAAGAGCAAAAGTGTAATTTTGTAAACTAAGGTGTGCCTAACTCAAGGCATGGTGTTTTGTTCGCTTCGTATGCATGTAAATGGTAGACAATGAATAAGAAATATAGAAGAAGAGTTGCTGTTTTTGAATTATGGTGTTGGCGAAGAATACTGAAAATACCATGAATTGCTAAAAGAACAAAAAAACCTGTACTGGAAGAAGTGTGACTAGAATGTTCCTTAGAAGTGAGAATGGCCAGACTTCATCTCACCTGATTTGGTGTTAGTAGGGACCGCTCCCTAGAAAAGGATATCACACTTCTTAAATAAAGGGTCAGAAAAAAAGGGAAATCCCCTCAGCAAGATGGTTTGACACAGTGGCTGCAACAATGTGCTCAACTTTGGCAAGGATTGTGAGAATGATGCACAATCAGCCATTGCTTCATTCTGTTATATATAGGGTTGCTATGAGTCTGAGCTGACTTGATGGAACCTTACAGCAACAACAAAAAAGATACAGGCACTACACTACCTTAGCTCTCAGTATAAGTACCTTCTATTCTCATATGGGAGCTCTGGGAGCTTAGCGCCTAAGGCACTTGACTGCTAACCAGAAGGCTGGCAGTTCAAACTCACCAGCCATTCCTCGAAAGGAATGTTGGGCAATCTACTTCCATAATGATACTGCCTTGGAAACCAAGGAGGGGTTGCTATGAGTCGGGGCTGATTCAATGGCACATAACAAAGCAACAACAACAACATTCTCATATGAGTTTAAAAGAAAAAAAAAAGCATGATGGTAGATTAGATTGAAATTAGCTAATTATTTATAAGTATATTCCATGTTGGATTAAAATAGACACTTAAAAGAAGTTTCAGTGTTCATTAAATATAACTCAAAACTAAGCTACTGGAATAAAATTGTAAGTCTGTATATTATTGATTTAACTGAGACCTGGAAAAAGGTTTGATGATTAAGGTTTTGTGTTAACTTGGTTGGACCATAATTCTCAGTGATTTGGCAGTTATGAAATGATGTGATTTGGCATTTTTACCATGATCTAATCACCCTGCATGATGTGATCTGGTGCTTTCAAGCAATGGATTGCATGGGGTGTTTCCTTGGGGTAGGGATCTTGCTTTCAGTTTGTCATAATCTGACCTCCAGCTCTTGGGAATCATCAGCCTCTGTAGCCTGTGAGCCAGCAGTCTGCCATTGTCTTACAGCTATGTGGTCAGAGAAGTCCCCAGCCTGACACCTTTCCCACAGACTTGGGTCTTGCCAACCTCTACAATCATTTGAGCCATTTTCTTGAAATGAATCATTTTCTCTCTCCATGTGTACATTTAGGAGCTCTGGGGGCATAGTGCCCAAGGCATTTGACTGCTAAGCAGAAGACTGGTGGTTCAAACCCACCAGATACTCCTCGGAAGGAAGATTGGACAGTCTACTTCCATAGAGATACTACCTTGGAAACCCAAGGATGGGTCACATACATGTACATACATATACACATATAGATATGCCACCAAAGCTCCTAACACACACACACACACATATATGCACACACACATATGTATAGATGTGTGTGTGTGTGTGTGTGTATACATATACATAGGGAGCTCTGGTGGCATAGTGCCTAAGGCATCTGACTGCTAACCAGAAGGCTGGCAGTTCAAACCCACCAGCCACTCCTTGGAAGGATGATTTGGCAATCTACTTCCATAGTGATACTGCCTCAGAAACCCAAAGAAGGGTTGCTATGAGTTGGATCTCTCTACAACAGTATTTTTTTTTTTTTAATACATATACATATATATACATATATCTGTATATATATATATATATATATATATATATATACACACACACACAGACATATGTGTATGTGTGTATATAAACATAGTACCACATAAAAGCATGATATTTGCTAGTTGTGCCCTGAAAATAGGCCTTATTTCTTGAGTAACAGTGTGATACTGCCAAAAACTAAATTCAGTCTTAGCTGAATTACAATGTAAATTGAATTCCCAACCTGAAATGGTGTCTAAAGTTAAAGCGTGGGGATTGATTGGGAAGAAAATGGGTGCTGAAATGTGGGATGGGGACATATGGGCAGAAAATACAGAATCTGGGGACACTAGATCTCCTTACTAAGTTCCATTTAATCACTCCCTCCAACAGAACCAGCCCTCTTATGCTCATCTGATGAGATTAACTCAGCTGTGCCTGAAGAGTCTTTGTCTCTGTTATTGCCTGGGGCATTGCTTAGGGCATCACCTGAGGCAGAGGCCTTACAACACATCTCTGAATATTCTCAGGGCACATATCCACTACCCATTTTTCCTTCAAGACCTATAACTAGACTAGTGAGACTAAAGGATGTGAGCCAAGAGGAGGTATGCAATATTCCAAAAGAATAGTTTGACTTTAATATATTTAAATAGAAACCTGGGAATTACGTATGTCAATGGCTGTTAAGGGTGTGGGAAAATGATGCAAGGAACATAAAGTTGGATCAGTCTGAGTTTATTTATGTGGATCCTCTAAGCACAGGTTCTTCATTCAATGTTTCAATTCAAGAGATTAGAAAAGATCTAACAGTTTATTTGGTTGGTTTGGTGAACCATGGATTATGTTGTGGCCTACTGAATCAAGTTGAAGTAGCCTAACTGCCTTGGTATACAGTAATTTTAGGGACATTGACATGTTAGAGTAGATTGATCAGATAAGACCCACAGATTCACACATGCCTAAAGGGCATACCTTTCACAATGTTAAGGAATAAATTTGTGAAGGGAGCCCCAGAATCCTGGGAGACTATTGTGATGGTTATTTTATGTAAGCCAGATTAAACAGTGGGAATAGCCCTAACTGAATTAAGACACTTGATGACATACTGGAGCTGACTGGACCCTGCAGTGGGTCATCAACTGGTGAATGACACATAATCAACAAAGATAAAGAAGGTATGGCTAGTGAGTAGAGTCAAAGCAATGATCGGAATTGTTTGACACATGTGGATTTATGGCTTTGGTGATTTAGTCATGGAGCTTTTAGGAGTAAATTAGATGGGAAATCTATTAAATATTTACTGATATGTACAAACAGAAGAACTCTAGGCCAAGTAAATAGCAGTCTAACTCAAACTGCCAGAATACAGTCACAGCCCTTCAATCAATTCTCAGACTTTAGCTAGTTTATAGACCAACAGCCTCTTCCATGAAGAGGAAGTCAGGCATCCTTGAGGAAAGACCCAACTACACTGCCACAAATTTATACTTTCTCCTACCCTTCCCCAAAGGGGTCTATGGCCTTTTACAAAAGTAACTGCTCAATGTGGAAAAGGAAATAATCAGACTTTTTGGGGATTACTGGATACTGGATCTGAACAGACACTAATTTCAGGCAACTCAAAACATCATTGTGGTGTACTAGTCAGAGTGTGGACATATGGAGGGCAGGTTATTAATGGAGAGTTTGCTCAAATTCATCTCACTGTGGTTGCAGTTGATCTCCAAATCCATCCTGTAGTGATTCCCCCAGTTCCAGAATGTGATAATGGAATAGATAAACTCAGAAACTGGCAAAATTTCAAATTAGATCCCTGAAAAGTTGAATAAGGGCTATTACAGTAGGAAAAGCCAAGTAGACGCCATTAGAATGGCCCCTACCTGGGAAAATAGTAAACCAAAATCAGCAGTATTCCTGGAAGTATTGCAGTGATTATTAGCACCATCAAGCACTTGTGTGAATTCACAGGCAGTGATTCCTACCGCATCCTCATTCAACTTGTCTATTTGCCCTGTAGTGGGGGGTGAGGAAGACAAGCATCTCAGAGTATGATAGTTGAGGTCACCAGGTGGTGACTCCAATTGCAGCTGCTGTTCCAAGTGTGGTTTCACTGCCTGAGTAAATTAATACATCTCCTGGTACCAGGTATGGAGCTTTTTATCCAGTCAATGGCTTTTCCTAAATTTTGGTTTTGAAAGATCACCATAAGTACTATACCTTAAACTATTAAGGTTATTAATATTCCTTCACTATCTTACCTCAAGGGTTTATCAACTTTCCAGCCATATATCATAATTTAGGACCTTTATCTCCTTAACTTTCCTCAAAACCTTACACTTTTCTGTTGCACTTATGGCATTATATTGATCGAAGCTAGTAAGGAAGAAGTATCATTGCCTTTAGATTTACTGTTAGGACACATGCATTTAGAGGGTGGGAAATTAACCCCACAAAAATCGAAGCACTTTCCACCACAGTGAAATTTCTAGGGGTTCACTCGTGCAGGGCATGTTGAGCTTTTCCTTGTAAAGTGAAGTATAAGTTATTGCAGCTGTCCTTTTCTACAGCTTAAAAGAAGGCACAATGCTTGTAGACTTCTTTGGATTTTGGAAGCAATATATCCATCATTTGGATCTCTTATTCTACCCTATTTATCAAGTGAATGGAAAAGCTGCTAGTTTCAAGTAGGATCCAGAACAAGAGAAGGCTCTGCAATAAGTTCAGGCTGCCATGCTACTGCTCTGCCACTTGGGCCACTAGAGTCATATGATCCAGTGGATCCAATGATACTTGAAGTGTCAGTGGCAAATAGAGATGCTTTTTGGAATCTTTGCGGATCTCTGTTGGTGCATGACTGAATAGACCTTTACGATTTTTTAATACAAAATGTGCTGTCCTGTGCCGATAAGCAGTCTTTTGAGAAACAGCTTTGGATTTGTTACTGGGCCTTAGTTAAGGCTGAATACTTAATCATAGACCACAAAGTCACCCTGTGGCCCTATATGCCCATTATGAATTTGGTATTGTCCTACTTACACATCATAATGTCAGATGTGTACAGCAGCACTCTCATTAAGTGGAAATGGTCTACACAAGATTGGGCTTGAGCAGGAGCTGAAGGCACAAGTAAGTTGCTTGAGAATATGTCCCAATGCCCATAGTCTCCACTCCTGTCACATTTCTGTTCTCCTACCAGTCTGTACCTATACCTCATGGGAGTTCAGAATGATCACTTGACTGAGGAACAGAAATCCCATGCCTGTTTTACAGATAATTAAGCATGATATACAGGCACCACATGAAACTAGAGAGTGGCAACACTACAGCCCCCTTCTGGGATCTCCATGAAGGACAATGATGGGAAGAAATCCTCCCAATCGGCAGAACTTTAAGCCATACATCTGGTTGTTAATTTTGCTTGGAAGGAGAAATGGGCAAATGGGCAATTATTTACTTATTTATAGGCTGTGGTCAATGATCTGGTTGGATGGTCATGGACTTGGATTGGAAAACTGATGACAAGTTTGTATGGGGAAGAGGTATATGGATAGACAGCTTTGAATAAACAAAAGTGAAGATATTTTTGTCTCATGTGAATGCTCATCAAATGGTGACCTCAGAAGAGGAGGGTTTTAGCAATCAAATGGATACATGTTCTTTGGGATTCCTATCATTCTCCTTCCCCAGCCACTTTTGTTATTGCCAAATTAACTCAGGAACAATTTGGCCATAATATCAGGGATGCAGGTTATCCATGGGTTCAGCCAACATTGACTTCCACTCTCTCAGGCTGACTTGACTACAGCACTTGCTGAGTGCCCAATCTGTAAGCAATGAACAGTGAGTCCCCGATATAACACCATTCCTGGGGGTGATCAGCCAGTAACCTGATGGCAGCTTGATTACATTGCACCACTTTCATCATGGAAAAGGTAGCATTTTCTTCTTACTATAATAGAATCTTGTGCTGGGTAAGGATTGTCCTGCCTTGCATACGATGCCAAAAGCTGCCATCAGTAAACTCACTGAAGGGCTTATACGATATCATTCTCTCCAATACACAACATCACCTCAGATCAAGGGACTCACTTCACAGTAAATCACTTATAGCTATAGGCCTTGCTCATGGAATTCACTGATCTTTCATGTTCTCCATCATCCTGAAGTAGCTGGCTTGAGAGAATGATGGGATGACCTACAAAAGGCAGAATTACAGTGTCAAATAAGTGGCAACACTTTGTGAGAATGGAGTAATGTTCACCAGGAGGCTGTATATGTGGCAAAACAGTATCCAACATATGGTGCTATTTCTCTCATAACTAAGATTCACGATCTTTAGAATCAAGGGTTGGAAATGGGAGTGGCAACACTATCACCCCTAGTGACCCATTCTTAAAACTTTTGCTTCCTGTACCTGTGACTCTATGAACTGTGGGTCTAGAAGTCTTAGTTTCATAAGGAGGAATTCTAACACTTGGAGACATGTCACATATTGCATGGATCTGGAAGTTTAGAATGCCATCTGGCAAATAACAGTTGTGACCACATGAACAGTTGCAGAAATGAGGAGTAATTGTTACTAATATTTCTTCCGTATTTTATTATACACAAACACACACATAATGGTATGTATCAGGTAATGTCCACGATAAGTTTGTGAAATAGGACATTTTGTGATTTGGACATTGTGTAAATATCTGTGTCCACAGAATTTAGGACTCCAAATCATACTGGCCTGTGGTCTGCTCTTTGGTGCAACTCTCACTCCAGATACCTCAGATGAGCACTAAGCCATTTCTCACCCAGTGTTTGGGAATTAGCCTCCATTGCCGTAAACTAGGTGGATTCCTGGATGCACTCAACAGCCAGACATAAGTGAAGCTCCAACTTCAAGATGAGAATCTCGTATCCTGGCCTTAAGACACTTAGGAACCCCTGTCCACAGAGGTATATGCAGTCAGACAAGGTATATGCAGTCAGACGTTGCCTGAATGGACATTAGGTGACACAAAATTGTGTGTGTGTGTGTGTGGGTGGGTATGGCAATTATTTATGTTTTTTTCCCTCCCTTATAAAATATAAGATGTAAATAGGGCTAAGTGTGTTTTTGATTGTACACATTCTTATAAAATACAAAATGTAAACAAAGCTAGGGTGTTTTTGATTGTACACATGCTGGTGATCTCAAGTGTGATTTTGTAATTTCCTTTATTGAGAAATTGTGTTTGATATAAAGATGCCTAACTGACATGAGTCTGGTAGCATAGTGCCTAAGGCACTTGACTGCTAACCAGAAGGCTGGCAGTTCAAACCCACCAGCCACTCCTCAGAAGGAAAATGGGGCAATCTACTTCTGTAGTGATACTGCCTCAAAAACCCGAGGAGAGGTCGCTACGAGTTGGGTCCAACTTGACAGCACATAACAACAACAACTGACATGGAGTAGATGGTGATGGTTTAGGTATGTGCCAACTTCACTAAGCCATGATTCTAAATAGTTTGGTGGTTATATAATAATGTAATTCAGCAGTTATGTAATTATGTAATCTGTCTGTTATTTAATTATGTAATTTGGCAGTTATGTAATGATGCAATCATCTTCCATGGTGTAATCAGATGTGATCAGCCAATCAGTTGTAAGAGGAGTTTCTTTGGGGATATGGCCTGCATCAGATAGATGATAGATTATATAGATAGATGATAGATAGATAGATAGATAGATAGATAGATAGATAGATAGATACAGATAGATAGATAGATAGATGTATGTATGTATGTTCTAGAAAAACTCATTCACTTGCTCTTGATGTTGCATTGAACTTGTCATCATCTGACTTTCAATGCTTGGGATTTGTCAGGTTTTACAACCTTTGAGCCAGCAGCTTGTTGTCTTAACTACCTACCTTGGATTTTGCAGCTTCTGCACCTTATGAGACAGTTGCCTGCCATTTGACTTGCTGATCTTAGGTTTGTCATTTGTCATTTTCTATAGTTCTCCCTCTTTCTCTCTCTCTTTCACACACACATGCACACACACATGCTTTACTGGTTTTGCTTTGCTAGAAATCCAGACTAAGACAAAAATTCCAATTGTTTAATACAGATTTAGGTCTGAAGATAGCAATTAGAACAGATCACATGATAAAAAATGTTAGCTATTCATAAATTTGTTGATTATAAAAACAGACATCATGGCCCATAAGTAATTCAGGACTGTGTTTAAGATTTCGAATTATGCTTAACAAAGGAAGAAAATTAGTCTTTTATTAAAAATTATGTTTACAATAGTATTATCCATGATAAGAGTATTAAATATTTCAAATTTGCTTTTTTAAGGGAATTTAAAAGTTTAGGGGACAAAATAAACAATATTCTACCTCATATTAATTTTAACAGATAAATTTCTTATACTATTTTCCTACTGTATTAGCCACTAAACTGATGATGCTAATATGCTATGAAAAAAGGCATAGTATTGTAATTACTAAATTATTTAATAATGAGATTAACTTTAAAATAGTTTATATGAAGATGATATATAGAGTTGACTCATTAAAATTGTATTTACTTACAGATATACAAAAATATAAACTGTGAATCATATTATATATTTGAATGAAATATAGAAGCAAAACATAAATAAGTTGATTGAAATTCAAGTGAGATTTTTCCCTTCATAAGAACACCTTACTCTACAGGAACTGTCACTTAACAGTTCAGTTCATATGCATCAATAATTACCAAATTGTTGTGTATTTATACTCATATTCAATAAATATGCAAAATATTGGTAGGTGGTAGGATTCAGTTGTTTTAGTATTGGAGGGAGAAGCTATAAATAGGAAAGAGAAGTATCATTCATGGTAAATATAAATAAATAGGAAAGAGAAGTATCATTCATTCCTATAAATAGGAAAGAGAAGTATCATTCATGGTACTGATGGCTAGAAAAATAATTATAGATATGTGTGTATAGGTGGGTGGGTATACACATATATATTTCCTAGTTATCACTGAGAAAAGTGAACATAACTAGAAAATATATATATATATATATATATATATATAAAACAGTAAAAGCAAAAACACACTAGTAGCAACAAGTGAACTCACAGCTTTTATTTCACTTTATTTTTTACCATTCTCCAATAAAAGAAACTGGAGTTCTTTGGAGAAATATCTGATTCTAGGATAGGGGCTTGGAATATATAAGATGAGCCTAGAACATTGGTAATACCAGAAGTAAGGAAGTCCTGAAAATAAATGCAATTATGAAATTACAGAAAAAGACACAGACAAGAGAAAGATATCCCAGTGGCCAAACCTGGAAAACTTTGAGCAACAAAACAAATAACTAAGTATTAGATTATAAGACAAACTATAAAATTAATATCCATGAAACCATACATCATAAATTAATAATAGGATAAATAAACTGCAGGAATGGGAGAAAAGTTTCCTGTGGAGACTTTCAAATAGTTTTTACCAATACCCCCAAAATGTGGATTGTAACTTCCCACCCCTTAAATGTGGACTATTCTTAGTGTATTGCTTCTAAGATCACAGTAAGGAAAGGCAAAGGTGATTTCATGAGGCAAAAAGCTGGAATGTACTACCTCAGTCAGGTGATCAGCACATCAACATTGGTAGATTATGTTAATAACACATACACTTGATATGATACGATGATAATGGCATCTCTCCTCCACGGTCATATTGCCAAAAAACCCTAAGTGCAGCCTAACCACAATGAAAACCTCAGACAAATCCAAATTGAAACAAATTGTATAAAATTTCCAAACAATATTCCCTCAAAACTGTGAAGACTCTCAAAAATGAGGACAGTCTGAAAAGCTATTATTGCCCAGAAGAGCCTAAGAAGATATGATGACTTAATGAAATGAGATATTCTGGATATAACTCTGAAATGGGAAAAAAACAAAACAATACAGGGGTATTAGGGGAAAATTGATGAAATTAGTTTTTCAAAATTTGTCCAACACTAAAAAGTTACTTGAAATCTCCATGAGTAGTATATTTCTCTAAGAGTTCATCTTAGAGACCTCTTTGAGGAAGTGCATTCTATGTAGTTCATATCATCAAATATTCTAAAAATCTTGAAAACTAAAAAAAAAGAAAAAAAGACCATTAAAACTTTACTATAGTTTCATTACAAATTTGTAGCTGTCTTTGTTTACTAATTGTTTCTACATGTAAAATCATGTTACATTTAATATTAGTTTCCAAAAATATACATGTTCTTCTTAATATGCTTATGAGAGAACAGTATTGTGTTAGGTTTGCTCATTATCTAGTATAGTTATTTGACCTAGTAGAATTACAGAAATGCCAAAAAATAGAATATAAGACAGAATTTATAATACTGAGAAAGACTGTGGCCAAAAAAATAACCACTGCAGTACTGTACTTAAACCATTTTTATGATGAACAAACTGGCAAGGAATGATTCTCTGTTGTTGTGATCTGTTTTTGACTCTGTTCTTGCCTTCTAATATCCATAGTTCTCCATCCTCACTGATAAAATTTTCTACATTGTCATTTTTTTAAAATGGTGAATGTCAATGCTCAATAGATTTTTCAATTATTCTCAAATTTCTTCATTCTATCCTTTGTTTATCCTCCAGGAATATTACATTAAATATCCTCAAATCAGAAGCAATGACAATTAAAGAAGTTTCATAATATGAAATAATAAGATTGACATCAATTATCTACCTTACTCAAAGCCATATTATCTTGTTTATGACCCATTC
>NW_006921935.1:3249074-3254506 GCF_000298275.1 Orycteropus afer afer
TTTTAAAAAAATCTGTGTCAGATTCTGAAAGGATAATGTAGAATGAGTCTCAATGTCCTTGCCATTATTCCCTCCAAATCCTATCAAGTTCTGAAACGTGTTTGGGGTCAATGAACTTTGAAATATTGAGGGTGTCACATACTACTATCTACACAACTCTTAGCTTTCTAAGGGAGAAATTAGAGAGAGAATGTTTTCATGCTGGTTCAGAAGAATCTTAGGAGCTGTTGGAGGTTCACTGGCATTGATATAGATAAATCCAAGGGGTAGAATCAAGAGCAGGAGCCAGGTCTGCAAAGATGCATGTTCCCTGTGTCTTGGGAGCAGGAGATTGTGTATGTACTTGAGAGCTGTACAGATCAGCTAGCTTCAGTGGGGACCTGAGAAGTTTCAGGGTAGTCTCTTTTCCCAGAAGCTAAGTAGCATTGAAAGGAGCCCTGGTGGTGCAATTGTTAAGCACTCAGCTGTTAATGGAAACATCGCTGTTCCAGCCCACCAGCCCCTCCACAGGACAAAAGACCTGGAGATCTGCTCTTGTAAAGATTACAGCATAGGAAATCCTATGGGGCAATTCTACCCTCTCCTACAGAGTTTATGAGTCAGAATTTACTTGAGGCACACGCACACAACAACACTGTCTCTGTCAAGTTTTGTAGAGGGGATACCTAGAGAATGGGTTGCCAACTTGGTGACTGATAATCTGTCTACCCACCACAAAGATGGTGTTGCACTTTTTGCCAATGAAGGTTTGCTTTTGTCTAAGGCACACTCTAAAGCTGCACTAGGAGCTCTGGTAGCATAGTGCCTAAAGCACTGGACTGCTAACCAGAAGGTTGGTGGTTCAAACCCACCAACCATTGCTCGGAAAGATGATAGGGCAATCTACTTCTGCAGTGATACTGCCTCGGAAACCCAAGGAGGGGTCGCTATGAGTCGGGTCTGACTCAACGGCACATAACAACAATAACAACAACAAAGCTGCATTTGAGCCCCACGAAGCACGCAAATGGAAATCATGTGTCCAAGGAGAGTCAGCATAGCAAAGAGGAAAATACACAGATCATAGAAGCTGATCCCTGTATATACAGAAATATAATGTATAATAATAGGGCTAATTCTGTTCAGTGGAAAGTATGTAATAGTTTATACACACTGGAGCTACAGGCATCCATTTGAAAACACAGAACATACAATTCTGATGGATTAGCGTCAAATGGTAAAGATGAAAAAAAAGAAGGAAATACTGGAAAATATCTTTTTTTGTATAGATATTATAAAGTATTTATAGAGCAAAAAGGTGGAGTGAGTTTTTAAATTAAAATATAAACTTTAGATTCTATAAAAAGAAATACAGGTAATTTTATTATGCAAAAGATTAGTTATTGGATGTGAAATCATAGTATAAAAGCAATATATGGCAAAATGGAAATATTTAAAATATAAATGGGAATTGATAGTCATAATACTTACAGAGATTTTGGAATTTGACAACATAAAATGGAAAAAAAGAAAGTCTATGAACCTATTCATATTAACTTGTGTACAAAGTGCAAGATAACTGATGTTTCCTCACCCACATTAAATGAATATCAAACTGCCTCAGCACAATTTGTTAAAAAGGTTATCCTTTCACTATTGCTTTACTTTAGTGCCTTTATCAAATCTTTGCCATATATGTGTTAGTCCATTTCCTGACTTTATTTTGATCTATTGCCCTTCATGCCAATTGCAAATTTCACTATTGTATTGCTATTTTCACTGTTTTGATAACTGTAGATTTAGTGTAAGTTTTGAAATTGCATAGTATACCCTCCAACCAATATTCTTTTTCAATATTGCTTTAACTATACTAGATTATTTGTTTTTCCAAATACATTTGACAATCAGCATGCCAATTGCTTAAAAATACTTCTGAGATTTTTAATCAAGATTATATTGAATAAGTAAATAAATTTGGATAAAAGTACCATTGTAACAATATTGGGTCTATCTCTTCATTATTTAGACTTCTTTTATTTTCTTCAGCACTGTTTTGCAGTTTTAAGTGTATAGGTCTTGAACATATTTTATTATTTTTATCTCTATGTTTCTATGATTCCAATTTTAATGGTACCTTTTTTTTTTTTTTTTTTTTCTCTTTCCATTGAACACTGCTACTTGTGGACCCCAGGAATTATTTGATGAACTGTCTGGAAGTGGTTCTTTCTTTAGCCTTGGAGATTTATGTCATGCATGCACAGATAAGTACATTGTCCAGGACTTGAGGGCAAAGGATCCTATAAAGTGTTTTGGATCCTGCTTTCTCTGTGAAGATCTCTCATCAACCATATTCTGCTATACAAATTTATAGCCATTGCAGCTTCTCTGAACTCCTCATTCAGCAAGACTGCTAGACTCTGCTGGATTTCACATAGCCTTTGCCAGCACTTGGGAACTGACAACTAAAGAAATCTAGGGCAATTGTAGGGTTTATCTTATAAACATATGTGTTTTTTCTTCTACTAGGAATCACAGTCCAGAATTGGCTCACTGTTTGTCCAATATCTGAAAATAAATTTTTAATGTATTTTATTCAGTTGTTCAAGTGTTTATCATGGGGTTACAATTCCCAAAACAGTTAATCCTCTCCAGGATGTTTTATAAACTTCAAAATACATAAACTGGAATATATTCTGAGTTTTCATGTAACATAGTTCTGAGTTTTCATGCAACATAGTTGATACCTAATTTCAGGATTTAGTTCATATTTAGTTTTGAGAAAATAAATTTGCTTCTCTATATTTTATTAAAATATGATTATTTATTGCTTTCTACACTGGAGTATAAAACTGACATAGGTTTTCTCTGTAGTCTTGTCTACCTCCTATAACCAACAAATACCAACACACACTCACACACAAAATATACATGCAGACACTGCATATCCGAAATAAGTGAATACGACCTCAAATAGGTCTGTTTGAGGTCTTGAATGACATCCCTATTGCTAAATTGTCATCTCATCTGAGATGAAAGCTGCACTAGACATTGTTAATTACACCATGAAACCCCTTCTTAACTTTGCTTTTGGAACACCACCATCTCATGGTTTTGCTTTTTATTTTAGGTTGCTGCTATTCAAGTGTCTTCTTTCTTACTTTTTTTTAAAAAATTTTTATTGTGATTTGAGTGAAAGTTTACAGGCAAATTCAATTTCCATACAGAACTTCACATACATTTTTTCTTGTGACATTGACTGCAATTTCCCACAATCAACAGCTCCCCTCACACTACCTCTTCCCCGTGTCCTTCCCTCCATGCACTCCTGCCCCCTGAGCTGTCTCCCTGTGCATACACAGCCCTTCTATTCTCCCATGATTGATCTTTCCAAGGAGTGTACCTACCTAATGTAAATGTTCAGCTCATATGACTGTCTTTGTTTGGCTGGAAGCCACAGGAGTGGGTTCAATTCCAGACCCGAAGGGCAGCTAGGGGCCATAGTCTCAGTGGTTCCATCACGCTCTATCAGACCAGCAAACCTAATCCCTTTGGTTTTCCTTTGCTCTAGACAAGGAGAGACCCCTCATTGCATCTATATGGCCACTTGCAAGCTTTTAAGATACCAGTTGCTACTCACCAAAATAGGATGTGGAACAATGTTTTTGTGTAGTATGTTATGGCAGATGAGCTTGATATCCCCTGAGACTATGGTCCTGAGTAGCTGGCTGTGTACTCAGGTTTCTTTTTTTCTTTCTTTTTTTTTTTAATTTAATTTTTAAAATATTGTCTCAGATCTATTAATACCCAAGTGCCCAGAGACTTAGTCTGTGGCCCTCAAATCCTTTTTATCTGCTCTCAATCTCAGTGACCTCATCCAATCCAATTTTGTATTCATAAGTACCATTCACATGCCAATATCACCTACATTTTCACTCCAGCCAGATCTTTTATTTAAACTATAAACTCACATATTAAAATATTTTCTGAGCATCTCTAATTGAATCTCATTAATCTCACTAAGTAAACAAATTACAAGATGTGTGAAAGTGATCTTTTCTGTTCTTTCCACAAGAATATGCTCCATCCTGTCTGTTTTTCTATCTAATTTGATAGCACTGACATTCTTCCAACTACTCAGCAGAGAGAATGCCGGGTCATCCATAGTTTCTTACAGCTATTATTATTGTTATTTGGGTGAAAGTTTACAGACCAAATTCATTTTCTTTATAATAGTTAATACACATTTTGTTTCAAGATTTTGGCTGCAATCCCCATAATGTAACAGCTTTCTTCCCACCTCCTCCCTGTGGCTTACTTTTTCCCTGTGTCTTTCTTACAGTTTGATAGCCAATATCCAATTAGACAGAAATTATTATGGCATTACCCACATAATATATCCAGAGTCCAATTACTTCTCTCTGCCACTACTGTCACCACCTAATACTACTATGCCAGCATGATTATTTCTCTACTGCAATATATTTTTATTAAAAAAGAATATAGATTGCTCTAAGCATAGGTAGTTGAATAATAACAGTAATTTGATATTTCGTGTAAATCACATAATGTTTTAGCAATAGCCCTATCAACTGGGTATTATTTTATATTAGTCATAGTTTTATTGCAAGGGAAAATAAAACTCTCAAATAAGCTTAAGGACAAAATAAATATATTGAAAATATTTGGGCATTTCTCATGGAAATGAAAAATAGGAACAATAGTTTGAACACATCTTGGACTAAATGAGGAAGTGAAAAATCAGAGAGAAAGATCTTATTTTTCATAGCTATGAAGAAATAGCAAAACCACAAAACCAAACTCACTGTTGTCGAGTCAATTTGACTCATAGCGACGACTCCTTGGAAGCAGTATCTCTATGGCAGTAAATTGCCCCATCTTCCTTCCCAGGAGTGGTGGTGGATTTGAACCTCCAGCTTTCTGGTTAGCAGTCAAATGCCTTAGGCATTATGCCCAAAGAACTCAGTTTTTGCACTATTATTCTCTTCATTGTATGGCATTTTTACTGTAACCAGACCCCAGCCTCTGAATGTACGTGACCTCCCAGGTTCAGAGTACTTAATATCTTTATGTCATATTTAAGTTCATATAAAGATGAACTTAATAAATAATAATATGACTCCACAAAACAAGTGTGAAGCATTCTCTGTTGGGAATGTTCATATTTATTTAGTCAGTTGCCTTTAATGACTTAGAAAAGGTCACATAAAATATAAAGATAAACCTTCTTGGGCTGAGACTAAGAATATGGTAAGGGTGCATAAAGATTCAAAGGGAACTTTTAATACAATCATTATTACACCATTTGTTTAAAAAAAAAAAAAAAAGCTTCAGGAGCCCATGAAATTTTCTCAAGGTCATACAGCTAGTAAGTTGTGAGGTTGTAACTTATATTTATTAGACAATGAAATTTGAATTATGTATTTGATTTTGAG
>NW_006921935.1:3255221-3259624 GCF_000298275.1 Orycteropus afer afer
TTTACAAATTATTTAATATGTAAACATTAATATATTTATGTTGCTTTTGGCAAAAGTGTCCACCATTTGACCCTTGTTGGTATAGATTCTGTGTTCCTGTTGTTGCCTCTGTCATTGCTGTTGTTTCTATAAACATAGCACCATGTTCTCTTGTGAATGTATGTGCATGTGTGTGTGGGTATGTGCCTGTATACTCATGCTCACAAAGAATTTTGTAGTAATTAATTTTTTTATAGCCTGGTATGATGGTTAACTTTATGTGTAAACTTGCCCAAGCTATGGCACTAAGTTGTTTGGTAAAATACCAGTTTCTAGCTGGTATTGTCAAGTAAGTACATATGATTAAATCAGTTGGCCTTAAGACAGAGACTACCTTCCATAATGCTGTTTTTGTTGTAAGGTGCCTTTGAGTTGGTTTGGACACATAGTGACTTATCCACAACTAAGACTTCTTGGTCGTGTGTCATCCTCACAATCTGCTGTGCTTGAGCATCTACCAGTCACTGTGTCTAGCCATTTCATTGAGGGTCTTCATCTTTGTCACTGACCATCTACCTTACCAAGAATGATATCCTTCTCCAGGGATGGGTCCCTTCTGATAACATGTTCAAAGTATGAAAGGGAGTTCTCACCATCCTCATATCTAATGAGCATTCCAGCTGTACTTCCTCCAAGACAATTTTGTTCTTGTCTTTTAGCAGTTCATGCTACATTCAATGTTCTTTACCAACACAATTCAAATTCATCAGTTCTTCTGTGGTCTTCCTTATTCATTGACCAGCTTTCATATGCATATAAAACTGTTGAAAATACCATGGCTTTTGTCAGGCACACCGTAATCTTCAAAGTGGTATCTTTGCTCAGCAACACTTTAAAGAGATCTTTTGCAGCTGATTTGCCCAGTGGAATAAATACATCATCTGATTTCTTGACTGCTGCTTCCATGGTTGTTGACTGTAGATGCAAGTAAATGAAGCCTCTGACAACTTCAATCTTTTCTCCATTTATCATGATGCTGTTTATTAGTCCAGTTGTGAGGATTTTCATTTTCTTTATGTTGAAGTGTAATCCATACTGAAGGCTGTACACATTGATCTTCATCAGTAAGTGCTTCAAGTCTTCTTCATTTTCAGCAAGCAAAATTGTGTTATTTGCATATTACAGATTGTTAATGAGTCTTCCTCTAATCCTGATGCAGTATTCTGGGATTATTTTTTCAGTACATATATTGAATGAGTATGGTGAGAAGATACAACTCTGACATACACATTTCCTGATTTTAAACCATGCAGTAGCTCCTTGTTTTGTTCAAATGACTATGTCTTGGCCTACATAGAGGTTTCTCACGAGCACAATTTAATGTTCTGGATTTCTCCTTCTTCACAATTTTATCCATAATATTACTATGATCCATACAGTCAAATAGCTTTGCATAGTCAATAAAACACAGGTAAACATCTTTCTTGCATTCTTTGTTTTCAGCCAAGATTTATCTGACATCAGCAGTGATGTCCCTTGTTCGATGCTTTCTTCTGAATCTGGCTTGATGTTCCACCAATTCCTTGTCAATATATTTCTGAAACCATTCTTGAATTTTCTTCAACTAAATGTTCCTTGTGTGAGATATTAGTGATATTTGATAATTTCTTCAATTTGTTAATCTGTTGTTGTATCTTTCTTTGCAATGGACCCAAAAATGGATGTCTTCAAGTTGGTTGGCCAGGTAATTTTCCAAATTTCTTGGCATAAATGAGTGAGGGCCTCCAATACTACATCAATTTGTTGAAACATCTAAATGAGCATTCCATCAATTCCTTGAGCCTTGTTTTTCACCAATTCCTTCAGTGCAGCTTGGACTTCTTCCTTCAAAACCATTTGTTCTTGATCATATGCTATCTCCTGAAATGGCTGAACATAAAAAACTTCTTTTTGTTACAGTCACTCTATGTATTCCGTCCATCTTCTTTGAAGGCTTTTAGCATCATTCACTACTTTTGCCCATAGAACCCTTCAATATTGCAAATCAAGGCTTGAATTTTTCCTTCAGTTTTTTTCAGTTTGAGAAATGTTGAGCATTTTCTTTCGTTTGATTTTCTAACTCCAGGTCTTTGCACATTTCATTGTATTGCTTAGCTTTCACTTCTCAAGCTGGCCTTTGAAATCTTCTGTTCAGCTCTTTTATCATTTCTTCCATTTGCTTTAGCTACTCTCTGTTCAAGAGCAAGTTTCAGCTTCTCTTCTGACATATATTTTGGTCTTTTCTTCCTTACTTGTCTTTTTAAAGATTGTTTCCTTTTTTCATGTATGATGATCTTGATGATCATGTATCACAACTCATGTGGTGTTTGTTCATCGGTATTCAAAGGGTCAAATTTGTCCTTTGATGCACTCTAAATTCAGGTGGGGTATAATCAAAGTTATATTTTAGGTCTTATGGACTTGTTTTAATTTTCTTCAGCTTCAACTTGAACTTGAACATGAGCAATTGATGGTCTATCTATTCCACAGTCAGTCCCTGGCCTTGTTTTGATTGCTGATGTTGAACTTCTCCATCACCTCTTTCCACATATGTACTCAGTTTGATTTCTGTGTGTTCCATCTGGTTAGGTCCACATGTATATCCACCAATTGTGTTGACAAAAAAGGTATTTGTGATGAATAATTTTCTTGCCAAATTGTATCATGTGGTCTCCAAGGTCACTTATTTCATCAAGGCCATGTTTTTCAACTAGCCATGCTTCTGTTTTCAACTCTTACATTTCAATCTCTGATAACTATTAATGCATCTTGATTGCATATTTGCTCGATTTAATATGGTAGACGTTGGTAAAAGCTTTCAAATTTTTAATCTTTTGCTTTAGAGGTTGGCACATAAATTTGAATAATATTAACATTACCTAAATTTCCTGGGCAATTTACTTCCATAGTGATACTTCCTCAGAAACCCAAGGAGGGGTTGCTATGAGTCAGGTCTGACTCGATGGCATATAACAACAGCAACAACAAATTTCCTTGTAGGTATAGGGATATTATCCTATCACTGGCTCCATTGTACTTCAGGATAGATCTTGAAATATTATTTTTGACAATTAATGCAATCCCATTCTTCCTTAATTTGTCATTGCTGGCAGAGTAGACCATATTATTGCTTGATTTTTAAATGGCCAATACCCGTCAATTTGAGCTCACTAATGACAAGGACATTGATCTTTATGCATTCCACTTCATTTCTGAAAACTTCTAATTTTACTATATTCATATTCTGTACTTTCCTCATTCTGATTATTAATTGATGTTTGCAGCTATTTCTTCTTATTTTGGGTCATGCTACATCAACAAAAAACAGTCTCAAAAACTTTATAACATTCATGTAATTAAGGTTGACTCTATTTTGAGGAGGCAGCTCTTCCCTAGCCATATTTTGAGTGCTTTCCAACCCTGAGGGGCTCATCTTCTGGCACTATATCAGATAATTTTCCACTGCTATTCATAAGGATTTCAGTGGTCAGTCCTTTCAAAAGTGGACTGCCATGCCTTTTTCCTTGTCTGTCTGTGTCTGGAAACTCTGCTGAAATATATCCACCATGGATGACCCTGCTGGTATTTCAAATACTTCCAAACTTCCAGGATCACAGTAACAGGCAAGCCACCACAGTATGGCAAACTGACAGAGGAATGGTGTAACATAGGTGAGTTGTTTCCAATCAATTGAAGGCTTTACAAGTAAAAAGAGAGTTTATCTTAGGGTGTGTTCCACAATCAGTTTATAAATATATATCTCATCAGAATTCCTTCAGTTTTCTTTTCCTGTCACCTAATCGACAAATTTGGGACAAAAGAATGCAGTAATCTCTTCTCTGTTATCTGAACTGTGGATTTGAGGGCATAACTGATAGACTCTCCAGTCTGTTGCCTTACTTGGCAGCTCCTACAATCTTCTGAATCAATTCATTATAATAAATATTTCCTTTTCCCTTTCCGTCTCTTTTCACACACACACACACACACACATACACACACATCCTTCTGGTTCAGTTTCTCTAAAGACCCCTGACTAAGACACTGGTTTTGCAAATACAATTTGCAAATACTCTTTGTTCTGAGAGTATCTGGGCCTTCTTCTACCTGTGGATGGTACTGTATAAAATATTTCTTACATTTAAGATTTCTATTCCACAAAAGTAATGTGAATTTTACCCCAAAGCAAATTTGAGTAACTGAATACAGTGAAGAATTCTCAGAGGAGACAAATTGTCCTTTCAAATAAGAAACTATGACAGATGAATGTCCTTGTGGTTCCCCTTGTATAACAGACAATTTTATTATCTCTTCACTAAGTGTATAAGGAGCTCTCTTGGTGTAGGGCCTAAAGCATTTGACTGCTAACCAGAAAGCTGGTGGTT
>NW_006921935.1:3260609-3261252 GCF_000298275.1 Orycteropus afer afer
GCAGGCTGCTGAACAATGACAGGGCTACACGCAAGGTCCAAGCATGCCATAAGCTAGAGACTGTTTCCCTAGACTGCTGCCTATATATGGGAAGCAGACCACATCCCAAAAGCTGCTACTCAGCTGCTTGTGGTAGATCTCACCATAGAGTTGATTGCCAGTCTCATCATGGGGAATAACTACCACCAACTTCCCAGCCACTCAACCAGGCCAAGTAAAGTTGACATACAACTTTAATTTCCACAATGACCCTGACAAAAAGAACCAGACTGTGCTCAGTTCCCACTGCTGACTACTCTAAAAGGGATCAAAATAGGAGGTACCGGATAGAGTGGGAGAAAAATTTGAAATGAAACTCAAAATCATAAATAAGCCCAGGCTTACTGAATTGATAGAGACTGGTGAATCATTTGAGACTATGGCCATTAGACATCCCTTCAGCCTGGAACTGAACTCACCCCTATGGCTAAATTTTCAGCCAAGCATATAAGCCTATAAGTTCACTCCTTAGAACAATCAAGCATATGATATCAAAAGGGCAGGATTTGTCCAGGGGTAAAACTCAGAAATCAAGAAGGAATGTTGTTGTTGTTGTGGGCCATTGAGTCAGACCCGACTCATAGTGACCCCTCCATGGGTTTCC
>NW_006921935.1:3261675-3264605 GCF_000298275.1 Orycteropus afer afer
GATTTATTTATGTTGTCAGGATTTTTTTAAATTTTATGAATTCTATGAGCCTCTAGTTACCTACTTTTTCTATCAATTTCAGAAAAAGATATAGGAAAGTATCACATTAAGGTTGTAGATGAATGGATTGTTACATGGATAGATCAATAGTCTATCAGTTTGGTTAAAATAACTTTAAGTGATCTCATTAATGGCTCCCGAATAGCTCTAATAAGGATCTCTGGTGGCATAGTGGATAAGGCATTTGGTTGCTAACCAGAAGGTTGGAAGTTCAAAATCATCAGCTTCTCCATGGAAGGAAGATGAGGCAATCTAATTCTGTAAAGATTTACAGCCTCAGAAACCCTTTGGGGGTCACTATGTGTGGTAGTTCAGTTGTGTGCCAACTTGGCTGGGCCTCTTTTTGAGTGGCTGGGCAGCTGGGTGTAATATTCCCCATAATGAGACTGGTAATCAGCTCCTTGGTGGAATCTACTGTAAGCAGCTGATTATCTGCCTTACGGATGTGATCTGTTTCCAGTATATAAGAAGAAGAATTGAGAAAGGTCTTTGCAGCTTTTTGGCATGCTAAGAGCCTGAATGTAGCTGAGTCTTCATTCAACAGTCTGCCATGTTTTGGGCCAATCTTAGGGACTCTCTCTGAACTTAAACTAGTGCCCTGTTGTGTTGTTTGGTAATTCTGGGACTTTGCCATAAGGCATTTGATTGCTAACCAGAAGGCTGGAGGTTCAAACCCACCAGCCAGCCCTTGAAAGGAAGATTGGGAAATTTACTTCTGTTGAGGTACTGATTCAGAAACCCAAGGAGAAGTTGCTATGAGTTAAATTGACTTAATGGCAGTGAGTTTGGTTTGGTTTGGGGCTTGTTAGATTCAGCAGCCAGCAGCTGTCTGAGGGAAGAGGCATCTCTAGGCTCCAGGGGGTAGGGAGAAAGAGACAGAGCTGAAGGCCAAGGTCAAGGGCTTTCACCCAGCCCCTAGAGCTAACACTTTGTACTCAGGCTTCTAGCCTACAAAACTGTCAGAAAATCCCTGTCTGTTAAAGCCACCCACTTGTGTTTTTTCTGTTAGAGTGATACTAAATAAACAAAACAGAATATAGTACCAAGAGTGGGGTGCTGCTCTGATGGATACCTTACTTGCAGAAACAGGAGTGGAGTGTGTCCTTGACCTGAGACCCTGGCTGAGAAACGACTGTGAGAGAGATGAGAGACTGACATCAGATAACAGCAGACTTACCAGACCACAGAGCAAGAAAGCTGAGTGTCTTTTGTCCAGGAAGATTCCTGCCAGAGTGGGTTGCCTTCAGGTAAAAATGGTAGAAGCTGAGAGATGGAGGAAATGAGAAGCAGAACTGCCTCAGCCTCAAAAGGTAGGATCATGGCCGTGGAGATGGAGCCACCAAAACCTCCTAGGTTTCAAAGAGTCAGATTTTCACCAACTTGTTTCTAGAGTATGGGGTTGCTTGTTCATGTGAGACATTGGAATGGAGCCATATCTGCTTCCCAAAAGTGCAGGAGCAGTACCGCCATGCCCAAGAAGCAGAGGAACAGCGCCTGGCGGACCAAGAGTGTAAGGTCGCTAGTCAGACGAACTAGGGGCCTGGATCCACCCAGCGAAGGAAATGTGTATGGATGCCAAGTTGATAAGGGGTAGAATTGTGGTAGATGAGTTGTGTGTCAACTTGGCTGGGACTGGTTTTGAGTGGCTGGGTGGCTGGATGCAGTATTCTCCAGGATGAGACTGGTCAATTCCATAGTAGAATCTACTGTGAACAGCTGAGTAGCTGCCTTAGGGATGTGATCTGCTTCCAGTACATAAGAAAAGCATTGAGAAAGTTCTCTGCAGCTTTTGGACATGCTTGGACCCTGCACGTAGCCAAGTTTTCATTTAGCAGCATGCCATGTTTCCTGCCAATTTTGGGACTGTCTCTGGACTTGAACTAGTGGTCTGTCATGTTGTTCAGTAATATTGAGACTGTCTTTATTCTTTCTTTTTTTCTTTTCTTTTTCTGTTGACCTTGGGCTTGTTGGACTCAGCAGTCAGCAGCTGCCTGTGAAGAAACACCTCCAGTGGACAGGGAGCAAGAGGCAGAGCTAAAGCCCAAGGTGAGGGACTTTTACCTAGACCCTAGACCTGGCACTTTGAACTTTTACTTCTAGCCTCCTAAACTGTAAAAAACAAATCTCAGTTAAATCCACCCATGTGTGGCTTTTGTGTTAGTGTGGCACTGGATAACCAAAGCAATATGAAGCAGAATTGATATCATGGCAGTGGGTTTGGTTTTTTGGAATAGCTCATAATTTTGTTGTTGTTATGTGCCGTCGAGTCATACCTGACTCATAGTGACCCCTCCTTGGGTTTCTGAGGTGGTATCACTACGGAAGTAGATTGCCCAACCTTCCTTCTGAGGAGTGGTTTTTGGGTTTGAACCGCCAGTCTTCTGCTTAGCAGTCAAGTGCCTTAAGGACTATGCTTCCAGAGCTCCTAGCTCATAATAAGATCACTTAAAATTATTTTAACCCAAAGTGATAGGATATTGATCTATCTATGTAACAATCCAACCATCTACAATCTTAATGTGATACTTTCTTAAGACATTTTCTGAAATTTATAGAAAAAGGAGCCCTGGTGACACAGTGGTTAAACTTTCAGTTGCTAACCAAAAGGTTGGATCAAACCCACCAGCATGGCCGTCTGCTTCCATAAAGATTTACAGCCTGAAAAACCTATGGGAGATGTAGTACGCTGTTCTTCAGGGTTGCTATGAGTTATAATCAACTTGACAGCCATGAGTTTAATAACTTACTTTCTTGTCATCAATCCAAAAACTTTTTATCATTATGAACTATCTTTTTTGTTTTGTGTTTTGATTTCCTGGATTCTTTTTCCATTATTTATTTGTAAGAACCTCTTCTAAACATTGCATTGT
>NW_006921935.1:3264705-3275766 GCF_000298275.1 Orycteropus afer afer
TATCTTCTGTGTCTGTGTTAATTGGTTTCCCTTTTCTTTGTTGAAGAGGGTCTGTGCAATCCTTCTGCCTAGTCCGCCATCTTGCCCCGCCCCCCCGTCTTTAGCATTTTTTTAAAGTTCTGAGTCTCTTTGCATCCTATGTAAATGTTTATATACTTATTGCATTTTCTTTCTCTTCTCACAAAGCTTTTACCCTTTGTGAATATAGAGTATACTTCCCACACCTCTTCATATGACCCTTCACCTTTACCTCCCTCTTATTGGCCCTAATCTCCATAATCCTATTGATTATCCTAAAACACCTCTCTTTGTCTTATTCTCCTTTACTAATAATATTATCTGGTTTCAGTGACCGTTTGATACATTACAGCAATGCAAGACTCCAAAACATAAACACCAGGTCTGGTCCATTCTTCAGGCAGCCTTGGAGGAAAGCAGTGAGTAAAGTTCTCTTAGTCCATGGGGTTGGGGCAAAAGAGTGATATATACTATATTAAGATCCTAGTTGCAGAAATTTTCCCATTTGTAAATGGTATAATGGACTTTTTCAAATGCTGGGAAAATTTTTGATTCAAGACATTTATACCACTAAAATGTTATGTTGTTGTTGTTATGTGCCATTGAGTTGGACCCGACTCATAGCGACCCCTCCTTGGGTTTCCAAGGAAGTATCACTACTAGTAGTAGATTGCCCAACCTTCCTTCTGAGGAGTGGTTGGTGGTTTGAACTGCCAGCCTCCTGGTTAGCAGGCAAGTGCCTTAGGCACTATGCTACCAGAGCTCCCACTAAAATGTAAAGAATACTAATATAAGGGGTCTCACTTTTTTTTTGGAACCATTTGTTCAAGTTTATAACTTTAGAACTCACTACTCTCTGTCTCTGTCTCTCTCTGACTGTGTGTGTGTGTATCTGTGTACCTAAACCAAAACCAAAACCAAAGTAACCCCTCTTCCCTTATGTGGACCCTTGACATTATGCTCTTGCACTTTGGAAGTTTTATTCTGTCAAGTTATAAAACATCTACTTCTACATATGCTTTTCATGCACTGTGTGACATCAGAAGAAATGATAAAGCCATTGTTTATCTTCAGTGGTTCCAGTCTTGCCCTTTTCATCCCTCCTATAGTCAAAGATAAAACTTATAATTTACACCTGGGAAAGGATCTGATTCCAGCCATTTGCCCTTAAGGGTAAATCTGAGTGAACAGGTTATATATCTCATGGAGTAGCTACATTTTATGACATGTCCTTAACCGAGGGATATAAGACTTGCTCTCATGGAAAGGAATCCCAAGCCCCAGGAACAGGTGGGCGAGACAGCATGCTGCCGTGCTCACCCTGAGAGACGGCCACTTGGTTGAGCTTGATGTGGTACATCACAGAGCGCACCTTCCAGTGCTGCAGCACGGGGTATCCAGACACCTCGCTGAAGTTCACCATCCCTGGGGACAGAGGAGAGGTATGCTCAGTGTGCCAGGGGGTTCCACAAGCTCCAAATCTGAAACCATGCCTGATGCTATTAGGTTAAACGCTGTAATTGTGAGAAAATGATGAAGTGCTCTTTGATAGTGGGAATTTCTGGAATCATAGTAACGATGGCTATCATTTATTGAACGCTTAGTCTGGGCCAGGCATTTTGCTTAGCACTTCGCATATATTAACTCATCCAATCCTTGAGAGATAGGTGTTATTATTTCTGGTTTTTTGAATGAGGAAACAGGCTCTGAGAGGGTGTTTGCATAAAGGCCTTATGCCAGGTAGGGCCAGGATGGGATCCAGGTGTGTCTGAATGCAGAGCTGGTGTTCTTATCCATTCTACTATCATATCCTCTGAAAGAACTGATATTCAAACTCTAAGCTTACTATAACAAATCACATTTTAACTTTAGTTAATAGTTACAATAATTGACTCAGCTCACGTTCCTGATTACATTGATTTTTCTGTCCCATTTAAATGATTTGTGTCTGGTATTTAGGTTTTAATTACTCTGAGGCTGATAATATTTATTTCTTCTTGACAGGAGGGACAGTGTCAGAGTGGCTAAGTTATTAAGGGGCAGGAACAACCATGTACTGAGTGCCATCTCTGTGACAGGCAGTGTGATAGGCACTTCACTTTCACTGATGGGGAAACTGAGGTTCTGGCAAGTTAAATTAGTTGGCCAAGGTCACTCTCAGTAAACATGTCCTTGGGGACGTTTAGAGATGTGAGTAATGGGCATATCTTACTGAGCACCTTGGAAAAAGAATATTGCCCCATTTGATTCTAGACATTATTATCTATATATATGATGCTACAGAAACAAAATAATTAGGCCACAGAAAATAAAAATAAATCATGTTGCTAAGTTTAAAAGCCAATTTTAGCTTCATTTCTATTCCTAAGGTTTGTTATATGTGTAATTATAGAAATACATACGCATATACAGATGTATATGTGTAGGTATAAAAGTATATATATAAATATAAAGGCAATATATGTAGTGAATTAGTGAATATGTGTCTGTGTTATATATATATATATATATATATATATATAATGGCAAAATATGTATGTACTTTATTTTGTCATTTTTTTGTCATTTAGCATACCTGTCATTTAGTGTAGTTTTGTGGCTTTTTAAAATATCTACTTATGTTTTTGTCTATTTTTTTCTTTTCCTGGATTTTCTTGATTTACTTGATTTTCATTGTCTATTTTTGGTAACTTTTTTTTTTTTAGTAGTAATAAGTTAATTTCTCAAGTTGTATGTGTGTGTACATATGTGTATATTTATAAAATAATATAATCAGTAGCACACAACCCAAAAAATAAATAATATTCATATCTTTTATCAAAAATAGGACAAATACCTTAGCAGGTTTACTAATGCCCTTGTGTTTTCTGTACCCTCTAAAACTGAGGTAATCTGACATTATAGTGTAATATGCATTTTGCTTCATGCATCATTGTTGATGTATAAAATAAGAAATAAATTTATTTCTTATTACCTATTCATTGCATGTCTTCTCTTCCCTTTTTCTAATGAAATTAATTCCTTGAATATATCCCAGAATAATTATTTCAGAGTTTATTTCCTTTTTTATTCTTAGCATTTCATCCAAATATCTTTATATCATATTCTGATTTGAAAACTCATCTGCTCAAATTAAATTTCTTTTTCAAAGCATTTTTTACATTCATATATTTAATTTGCTATTTGACATTTCTTCCTGGATCATTCATCAACTCAAGATAATTATTTACCTAATGGAACTTTTGATTCATTTTACCTTCGCTCTCAGTTTTCTTTTCCCAAATGTTGCCAGTTTAGTTCATAACACTATGATCTGGCCAGTCAATTTTACCAGAAACTTGCTAGTTCTTCTTGATGCACAGCCAGCATGCTCCTTAGAGTGAGTGAGACTTCGTCTCATGTACTTTGGACATGTAATGTCCAAAGTCAGGAGGGACCAGTCCCTGGTGAAGGACAGCACTACCTGGCAAAGTAGAGAATCAGCAAAAAAGAAGAGTATCCTCGACAAGATGGATTGACATAGTGGCAGCAACAATGGGCTCAAACATAACAACAATTTTAAGAATAATGCAGGACTGTGTAGTGGTTTGTTCTATTGTACACAGGGTCCCTATGAGTTGGAACTAATTTGATGGCACCTAAAAACTACATTCTTGGTGCACTACTTTCATTCAACATTTTTATCCAAGAAAATGACAAGATTTATTACTTCCTCCATAAACAAAGCAAACAAGCAAACAAACAAACAAAAAACCCACTGTCATCCAGCTATTTCTGACTCATAGTGACCCTCATTAGGTCACTATGTGGTAAATCTTTACAAAAGTAGATTACCCTGTTTTCCTTCCATGGAACAGCTGATGGGTTGAACCACCAGCCTTTTGGTTAGCAGTCAAATGCCCTGAGCACTGCACCACCAGAGCTCCTTCAAATATGTACCTTGAATATGTGTCTTGAAACTTGCATGTAAGTATTCTCAAATTGAGTCCTAAGTGCAACATTCTACATGTTTACTGCTGGCATAGCTGCCTAAATGATCTTGCTACTGGCTCTTTTATAATCTATTGCTCTTCTACAATCTGTTCTTCATAAAATAAGCCAAAATAACCCTTGGAAAGAAAGCATAAATCACATAATACTTTTCCTATGTCTTCTCATTTCACTGAGAATATAGTCAAGCCTATTTACCTTGCCTTGCAAGTTACTTTATATGTCTCCACATTTTGTTGCTGCAATTACATCTTGAACTTCTTTCCTACTCACTGACTTCTTTTATTTACACACTAATGTCTGTCCTGTCTCGAGGTCTTTTTCTCTGTTACACTTTCATGAACGCTTACCCTATTGCTCAATACTGCCATTTTTTTTTTTTTAATTCTTCAAATCTCAATTTTCATGTCTGTTATTCAGAGTGACATTCTCTAGTAATCATATGCAGTGTGTCTCTCAAGTTGTACTTTTTGTCACTGTAGCCTATTGACTTTTTTATGGATATATTCTAATTATAGTCATTTTCTTTTTCTCTACTAAAATATAAGGCATATGAAAGTCAGGACTAGATATGTCAGTTTTATCACTGCCTTGCCTTCAATGTCTATTGTATAATGATCTCTTAATAATTATTATTTGAATATATTTCTAAACAGTTATGATCTGATGACTAAATTTTAAATACTGTGTAACTTACATGTTTTGGGAATTTGTAAGTACCTTGCCTTCAAGGAAAACACCATGGAGAATGGAACAAATTTCTGATAAGTTATAGATTAGGTTTAGGATCTCATTTAACTTCATGTTACCAAATAAATAATTCCTCATGCATATTTGTTTATTTGGTTGTCTTCTCTCTCTCTCTTAAAAGAAGCAAACAAAAACAGTGCCATATATATCCAAAAAAGTAATCATTAGAGTAGTATGAATCTGTCATAGTTGATTTGCATTCTTTTCTCTGCCATCTCTTAATATTGCATACTTATAAAGAAACTGGGGTTTCATGGATATGAGGTCAAAATACTCACATGGATTTTCTGTTAAAATTTATTTGGTTTAAAGTCATGTAACAATCTCAGTATGATTCCAATAAAAGCAGTAATTATTACAAGAGTACAGATATGACTGCATTTAATATCCTAGGAATATCAAAACCCAATGCCATCAAGACCAACTCCTAGGAATCCTATAGGACAGATTAGAGCAGCCCTAAAGGGCTTCCAAGGTTGTAAACATTCATAGAAGCAAACTGTTAAATCTTTATTCCACGGAATGGCTAGTGGGTTCGAACTGCGAACCTTTCTGTTAACAGCTTAACCATTTTAACCAATGCTTAAACAACTGCAACACCAGGGCTCTCTCTTTTGTAGCTTTTCTGTTCCCATTAAATTACTCTTAAAAAGCAGTCACCAACTGCAAATCTTTGCAACTAAAGCTTTCTGCTGTGTGTTACTGTTCAACATCTTGGTGAAACATCTGTCACTGTCAGGCCAAGTAGCTAGGAGATGGAAATCTGTATTAGTCAGGGCTCTTTTTGCTTGCAACATCCAATAAACTAATATCAGCTAGTTTACTTGTAAAAGAAAATATTAATGCCTCTCACAACATGGACAAACCAGGGCTAATGCTTATGACCATATTCAGAGACTTGTCTCTTTTCAAACTCTTTTGAAACAAGCTATATTATTTTTCTTATGGATCAATTTTTCAACAACTTAGATGATGAATCTGAGGCTATTATTAAGCTTGTATTTTCACATTTGTATCACTTAGGGAAAAGAAAAAAGAGCTTTCTTTTCATATTCAGTTTGAGAAGTTCTTGTAAAAAGAACTTGATTGACAAGGATTAAGTTGTATGGTTATTCATTGAAATCACAATTGTGACCATAAGGATAAAATGAAATAATTGCCTGTCCCCTCTAGAGTCAGACATTTGGAACTGAGAAGGATTAGTTACCCAAAATAAGAAGGTGAACTTCTAAGAGATGAAGGTGAAAAGATATCAATCAGACAAAATATAACATTTCTATTAAAAGATTTTATATGTTGTCCTTTAAAAGTGCTGAAGCTATTCACAGATAGGAAATGAAATGCATCTACTAAATGAGCAATGATGTATATTTGTTTCAATAAAGGATTTGCCAAAATCTCTCATTACATTTCTAAAAAAAGATGAAAAATATTGGCCAGAGAATGCTGTGGTTAAATGTAGTCATAGTTGGCAGGGACATCTAATTAAAGATTGTTGCTTAATAAAGATCTCTAGTGCAGTGTCCAGCGCTTTGTCCTTGGCCTTAAGTGTCCATAGTTTTTATCAATTATTGGTATTATTAATTACAAGACATAATTATCAAATGCACAAGTTAAATTAAAGCTTTTGTGGGCTAGTTAAAGTTATAGACAAATACGTTTAGTTTCTCTCCATTTGAGATCTATGGCTCAGATTGATTTTCACAATATAGTTTGACTTCCTTAATTTATCTTAATAGAGTTCATAACTTTATGTTGTTCTCAAACAGGTAGCTTTGAATCTAACCATTCAAATATACTTGTGTTCCTTAATCATACTGTGCTCCTCTACCCTTCTCGCTCAGGCTCTTTTCTCTTTTCACCAACTCCATCTCATCTAGCTGACTCACTCATTCCCCAGTGCTCAATTTTCATAAACCCAGTTGAATTTAAGTATAACTATTGTGTTCTTATAGCATCCTAAGTAAAAATTAAAGAGCCCTGGGGCACAGAAGTTAAAGCTCTTGGTTGCTCACTGAAAGATGAGAAGTTTAAACCCAGAACTCACCAGCCACTATATGGAGAAAGATAAGGCAGTCTGCTTTCATAAAAACTAAGTCCTGGAAACCCCATGGAGAGTTCTACTCTATTCTATAAGGTAATTATGAGTTGAAATAGAACTCAACAACAATAGGTTTGGTTTGTTTAAAGTAAAAGTTTAGTATAGCATATTTTTAGAAGAAACTCAACAAGATCTTTGTAATGTAGAATGTAAATTATAACAGATATATGTGTGATTCTAAACCTTGGTTGGTGTGGCAGCACTTTGTACAAAGAAAAGAATATGTAGGTTTTAGCTCACTTCACTCAGTATGAAACCATAGCTTGAAATGTTTCCTTATAAATAGGCTTTTTAAAATTTAGAATGTGTAATTAACTTGATGCAAAACAATAGTCCACATTTATTTCGTGCATAGTGATTTGTTCAGTAGAATGTTCCAGGTTTGGGGATGGATTGTCCTTTGTGCCAGGAAAACAAGCTGAACAGGACTCTGTCCTCAGTATTTTTACAGTGTTACGTGAAGATTGTCAATTAACATTCAGGATGATAAGGGCTAGGATTGAGAAAATTTCAAAATGCTGTAGGAGCACAGAAGAGGTGCTTGCTGCATTCTTTAAATGTCTGAGCAGGCAATTTAGTAAATGATTTTAAACTGACGCCATTTGGACAAACAGGATTAAGCTGGAGTGGAATAGAGGAACTAGAACTCTAAGCAGAAAAAATAGCTTTTGCAGGATCTTGGAGGTAAAAAGCATGGCCTGTTCAGGTTAAGTGTTCAATCTGGCTAGGACAGAAAAGATGAGAGAGGAAGTTGAAATGCATGTTCCTGTCAAATAATGACATATCTCTCTTAGATAGGGAGAGGCTTTATTCAGAAAGAAAGACCATTGTAATAGTAAGAACACTACAATCTCAGAGTTCTGCAAGTGTCTCCAAATCAAATTGAAATAGGCTTTTCTTTTCAAAAGGTAAGGAGGGATATGAAATAAGGAGGAAGTTGGATAGATAAGGGGGAGTAAACAGACTCATAACCAGGGTGCTTTGGCAGGAACAGTGTCTCATAGTGATCAGCTGATTCTTGAGCTAAGCTATTAGAATGCATTTAAGTGTTTGTTCAGACTTGTGGGCAGGAAAATTCGAGGGTGTATAGGGCATAAGAGAAGTCCAACCACAGTTTGACTAAGGCAAAGCAGCCGGTAAGAAATAGGTAATTGGGAACACCTGATCACTCCATTTTTTATAGCAAAAGCTCTCTCATTCTGATGAAGCTATAACACTGGAAAACTAGGTTTCACTTTTACAATATGTTTTATTTCTATTATTTTAACTCAGCATTTCATCTAAAGCCAGGTTATATTGTAGATGTGGTCTTCCTTCACACAATAGAATCATTTTCAAATGTGTCATACATGGACTATAACCACTGACTGACTAATATCTAGACAAGGGGTTTACACACATACAATGTACCTCCTAATTTTGCATTTGACTCATTGTTCATTTTGTTCATTCGTTCAACTTTGTCAGTATAGTGTTTATTTGCTTATTTTAATTTCTATGTGAATTTTTTCTTGTAGGCACCGTGATTTCCTACAATATCCCTACCACTTGCTGCCTTCTCACAATTGATAATATTATCATTACTTTTGAAGATCCTTAATTTCAGCTTGTCTTCTAAGTAGAAATATAGAAACAAAACTTTTTGGACACTTGAACTAGTTGTTTCACCTCATTGGTTAGTTTAATATTTTTTCTGGTTTCTGTCATAACTTGTTGTTGTTGTTGTTAGATGCTATCAAGTACGTTCCTAGTCATAGCGAACCTAAATGGTCAAATTGTTTTCAATGAAAAGAAAAAGCATGACTACTCCAAATAACCAAACCAAAAGCCCTGTGCTATTGAGTGGATTCCAAGTCACACCAACCCCATACAGTTTCCAAGGCTGAAAATCTTTATGGAAGCAGACTGCCTTTTCTTTCTCCAACAAAGGAGCTTGTGAGTTCAAATCACTGAACTTTTGGTTAGCAGCTGAATGCCTTTGCCAGGGCATGACAAAAGCTCCAAATAAAGTAGGTACTTTAATTGCTACTTCTACACATGAAGTGGGTCAAGGCTTTTATTTACACTAATCTGCATATTCTGTCTTCAGAAGAATGACTGGAGACTAAAACTCAATGGCAGAATGAGTAAGCAGAACTGTATTTCTGTTGAAAGAAAATCAGAGATATGCCAGAAATCTTTATATATGTATATATAGTCATATATATATATATATATGTTGTTGTTGTTGTTATATGTCATTGAGTCCGACCCGACTCATAGAAACCCCTCCTTGGGTTTCCAAGGCAGTATCACTACGGAAGTAGATTGCCCCATCTTCCTTCCGAGGAGTGGCTGGTGGGTTTGAACTGCCAGCCTTCTGGTTAGCAGTCAAGTGATATATATTTGCATGGAACAATCAAAGTTCTTATGCTAGAAAATGAATAGTTTCTGGGTATGTAATAACCCTATGATATCTGAAATTATATCAAGTGGAAGAGGCAATGGGGTCTCTCAATGATCTAAATTGTTGCTTTAAAATAGAAAAATAAAATAGTGCAAATTTATGTAAGGTGGAAGGTGATGTATTTGCATCCATAAGGAGTTTCTGTATAACTATAACATTTAGAGCAGTCAGGACATGAAGGATATCCTATGAATAGGGGAATACTAAGCCAGCAGCATTTAAATGTTGTTTTTTTTTTTTTTCCCCCCCTAGGAGTTTGACTAGATGTTCTCTACAGTCTCCTTCCTTACAATTCCTTGACTTATGCTAGTGTATGCAGGGGAAATGCAAGGAAAGACCACACAATAAAAAAATTATATGTCATCTTATCCTGTTAATCAGTCCTTCCTTGATTTCTTCTTTCACTTTCTAGAATCCATTTGAGATGATTTATAAAAAATTTACCCACGCTAAATAATTTCCATTTGCTCTTTAAACATTTATCTATAATCAGGCTCTCCTGAAGTACTTTGAACCTAATAATCTGTAGAATAACACTGTAGCTATGAGTTTAAACTCTTGAGATTCCTAGTTCATTCCAGTTACTAGCTAAGTGATTTTGGATAAGTTACTTAATATCATAAAGCTGCAAGTTCATCATTTGAAAAGTCAAAGCAATAGGTTATAATCTCAGGATGGTTGTGAAAATAAATTTTATATACAAATAACTTATTACAATGCCTAACAGAAAAATATTTTTTTAAAAACATATCTATTATTGCAGTGGTGATAATGAAGCATCTATATAATCTTATAAACTAATATTTGTTAATAAGTTAATGTTGTTGTTGTTGTTATGTGCCGTTGAGTTGGACCCGACACATAAAGATCCCCCCTTGAGTTTCCGAGGCAGTATCACTATGGAAGTAGATTGTCCCATCTTCCTTCTGAGGAGTGGCTTGTGGGTTTGAACCACCAGCCTTCAGGTTAGCAGTCAAGTGCCTTAGCCACTATGCTACCAGAGCTCCTAATAAGTTAATAATACTTGTTAATTAATGTTTTTACTAATATTATTACATAAATCAAGTTAAATAGTTATTTTTTAAGTTAATATTTCTTCATCTGAGAATTATTTTAAAGTCATATTTCAACTAATTTCAGTGTAAAAAGTGCCTTAGAAATCAGAATATACCATAGGCAACCAGATTTGGGGAAATAGAGTTATTGTGTCTGCAAGAAATTTTCTTTACCTTTGTAATGGTGACCATGTTTACAACATTACTACTAATGAATGGACTTAGCTAGCTTTAATTAACTTGTCCAGAAGCCAAGTTTGAAATTGTTCCATTTGATTCATGTTATAGACTATATTAAAGCTTCTTCACTGCACGAACTTGTTAAAAATTTAAATATCATTACATCAACATATATATATCTATGTATTATAGTTGGAAATGTTCATCCCTGCTATATGCATATTCTGATCATAGGATAAGACTCGTGACCACCCCATTTATGCAGAGAAGTACTGTACTTCACAAAGTTTTCTTGGCTTAAGAAAACTTACAAAAACAGACACCTATGTCTTTCTTTCACAGTATTACTGGATCAAATCAAACCACCAACCTTTCAGTTATTAGCTGAGACAAAATTTGCACCACCTGGTGACCTAAATATAAACATAGTCAAAAAATATGAACAATAACAAGAAAAATGTAATGATACTTATCTGTTTAAAATCATTTGCATATCTTTTTCTAGCTCTGGTGGCATAGTG
>NW_006921935.1:3276786-3278147 GCF_000298275.1 Orycteropus afer afer
TGTCATTGTAGAAATTAAATTTGGAACCATAACTCTACATATATGTAACTCATGACACAATTAAAATACCCTTGACCAATGATAATGGACAATTAATATTTTTTTAATCATAGAACAAAAAACATGAATTAGAAAGCATAATTTTGTCTTTCTATTTTTCCATCCCATCTTTGGAACAGGAGCTCTGGTGGTGTAGTGCCTAAGGTATTTGGCTGCAAACCAGCAAGCTGATGGTTCAAACCCACCAGCCACTCCTTAGAAGGAATATTGGGCAATCTACATCCATAGAGATACCACCTTGGAAACACAAGGAGGGGTTGCTATGAGTCGGATCTGACTCAACAACAGTGAGGTTTTTTTTGTTTTGTTTTGTTTTTTTGGTATGTTTAGAACACTCATTATTATTGGATTCATGAAAGCCTAAGACAATAGTTCTGAAAATAAAGTAATATCAATAAAATAATTGTTGTTTTATGCAAAAGTGTCCTCTACTTGAACACATTGTGATCAGAAAAAGTATCTAGAACTTATACCAACCCAACGTAGTCAAATGATTTCTGAAAAAGTTGTATTGCCAAGCATAAATGATTGGTGTTGAGTTGTTTACACATACTATCTTACCCAGAGATTAGAATTGATGCAAAGTTATTGACTTGAAAAGCAGAAAACAGATATTTGGCAAAGAAGGAATAAGTTTACATATGGTGAGTATGTATATTTTTCAAACTGTATGAATATTCTCCATTTAAAACATTTGGCAAGGTACCTTAAAGAGTATTCAGTGTTTAAGGGAAGACATAAATATCTGATGAATATAGAGCAGCACTTTAATCTCTTTTAGCATTTTTTTTAATCAAAATGTTAATGAATGAATGATTTCAAATTGCATTTGAACTGGAATAATCTTACCTGTGCTTGCACTTAAAAAGAAGGGAAGGGAAGAAAGGCAAGTAAAGGTAAGGTAAATGTACAAAAGGAAATGGAAGGAAGGAAAGGAGAGAGGGAGGGAGGGAGAATGGGAGGGAAGAAGGAAGAAAGGAAAGAAGTAAGGAAGGAAGGGAAGGAGGGAGGGAGGGAGGAAAGAGAAAGAAAAGAAGGAGGGAAGGAGAGAGGAAGGAAGGGAGGACAGACACAAGAAAAATCAGATTTTAATTGTGTGTAATAAATAAGCCATCCTGGCACATGTTGTTGTTGTGTGCCATTGAGTCGGAACCGACTCATAGTGCCCCTCTTTGAGTTTCTGACGTAGTATCTCTATGGAAGTAGATTGTCCAACCTTCCTTCCAAGGAGTGGCTGGTGGGTTTGAACCACCAGCCTCCTGGTTAGCAGTCAAGTGCCTTACTCATTACACTACCAGAGC
>NW_006921935.1:3279156-3279721 GCF_000298275.1 Orycteropus afer afer
AGTTTTATAATAGAAAAAAGAATAAGTAATGAGTATGTGAAATCTCTCAAAATTAAGAAACGGTTGACTCTAAAGGAGAAACAAAATGAGTAGAAACTACAATACAAAGCATGTGAAAATGAGGATTCTTGTCAAAGAGAATGAAGGTCCAGATATCCAAATCCAGAATAAATAAAAGCTATAATGGGGAGAGAGCCCAGGGGTAATCCACTGTAAAGGATGTAATGAAGAATCTGTATTTGAGACAGTATGATGTACTTGTAGTGGCATCCTGAATGTTTATGTTGAAAAAAAGTTTTGACATATTAAATTGTAGCAATATTTGGTAACATCTTACCATTTCCAGTAGTTCTTGGTGAAGGAAAAATAAATAAGTCCATATTAGGAAAGACAAATGAAAACTTAAAAGCTGCTCTTATCCTCTATTCCACCACAGCAACATGTTTGTTTACTCACTAATGCATCAGAAATCAATGACAATAATCAGAACTTTCATTTACCAACAGGTAAAGAAGGAATAAAAATATGAAACTGAGAATCACCAAATATATATATATATATATAT
>NW_006921935.1:3280000-3280588 GCF_000298275.1 Orycteropus afer afer
ATAGTCGCTATGAGTCAGAAACGAGTTTTGGATATTAAATACTACTTGAAGATTCACAGATATATGAAGTAATAAACCAAAACACATCATAAAATAGAAAGACATATTTAAAATGTTCAGTTTTAAAAGATAATAGAAGGTTGACTAACAGTGTTTTCAGCTCAAAAGTTACAACAATACAAGATCAAATCCAAATGCTTTGTCACTGAGTTCTACAATTTTGGTTAGCATCTGAGCACTATAACCACTGCACTACTAGGACTAGGCTGAACTGTGCTCAAAGTAGAGTCTTATGTGTTGAGGCCCAGGATGAGCAAACCAAAATCTAAGTTTCCAGTTCATGTGGATGCCTAGCTTTCCCAGGAGCTGAAATGCAAATCAATAAATCATCCTGGAAACAGAAACCTAAACTAGCCAATCAGGACTTTCTGCCATTATGAAAGCTTTTCTCCTGTACCTTGCTTGGGAACTTTCAGCCTGACTTCTAGACCAGACATCTGCTTGTTCATCAACTGGAAAAGAAAACTAACCGATTCATAAGCAAATGTAATACTGTGAAAATTTTATTTTTAACAAGAGCAAATTAAT
>NW_006921935.1:3280923-3282032 GCF_000298275.1 Orycteropus afer afer
GTAAAAATCCCCAAGAAAATTTTGAAGAAAAAAAGAAAAAAAGAACTAATTACAATAAATTGCAACTAATTACAATGTAATGATGTTTCACACAAAGAAAGAGAGTGAAACTTTAAAGTTTGCTGGAGAAATTTGGCAAAGTAACTAGTAAAGAAAAATAAGCAAAATTACATCTAGTATCCCATACCTAATCTGGGTGGTTGAAAGACTGTTAAAAATACAAATTTAGGAATTATTTGTGAATCTATTGTATTTCATTCCATGAAATCAAAGACACAGGTTTTATTCAAGCTTGGACTTCCATCATAAAGGAATTAACAGTTTTTTAATGAGATAACTTTATAGAAGATTTATAGATTACGGGTTGACCAGCACTGATGGGAAGTCTGAGAGACTGCTGGATAGTCAAAATGTTGTACAAATAATGGAGTTAGGTACAGTATGATCTTAGAACTGCTTTAGTGGGAATACCTGTGTAAATCAATTAGTGAGGTAAAGAGGTGTGGTCACAGAGCGTTACATTTATGAGGCAGAAGAAATATTGAGTTTATCATTTGTAAACATTTATTTCCCTAATTTCTAAAAGGTAATAAGATTTTGCAATTCCATAATTATGAGCCTTTTAGAAATAGAAAATAGAAAAAGCCAAATGTTAATTCTTTCCTTTGCTTTTTCTAAAGGTATAAATAATAGGATAGATAAGGATCCCGGAGTAGGAGGAAGGAGAAATTATAGCAAGACAGGTCAGACAATTTTTGGAGACTAGGAAGATGGTATCTGTGGTTTTCTCAACTTGTTACAGGAACCCACAGTTGACCTATGTTACCACCTAGGATACCCTCTTGGGAGCTCTGGTGGTATAGTGGGTAAGGCAC
The DNA here is from genome assembly GCF_000298275.1 of Orycteropus afer afer. Lineage (NCBI taxonomy): Eukaryota > Metazoa > Chordata > Mammalia > Tubulidentata > Orycteropodidae > Orycteropus > Orycteropus afer. The sequence continues at coordinate 3,281,799 of NW_006921935.1, forward strand.
CTGGCTACTAACCAGAAGGTTGATGGTTCAAACCTCCCACCTCCTCCATGGGAGGAAGATGAGGCAATCTACTATTGTAAAGGTCCACAGGTTTCTATTAGTCAGAATTAACTCTATATCAGTTTTTTTTTTTTTTTTAATTTGAAAATAACCTCTAGTGATAAATAGTTTAGAGGATATAGCCTTTCCAAGATTCTTTATTCTACAGTCATAACTTAGAGCAACAGAGTAGAC
>NW_006921935.1:3282749-3284545 GCF_000298275.1 Orycteropus afer afer
AAAAAAAAAAAAAGTTATGGCAAAATATTTCCATAAAGATTACAGTCCTGGAAACCCTATGGGGCAGTTCCACTTTGCCCTAGAGGGTGACTGACTGTGAGTTAGAATTGACTCAATAGCAGTTGGTTATATAAATCCATTGAATAAGAAAATTAATAGCAGATTTCCTACTTTGGCTTTAAGATTTTCCTATCCATAAAATGAAATATTAAACTTAAACTGGCTCATGGTTCAGGCCCACGTGAGTGGAGATCACCTGCTAGCTGCTTTCAGACGAGTTAGGAAGAGGCAACACACCATTTGGCCCCTTCCTGTGCATAGTCCCTGGGTTTGCTTTTGCACTCAAGGTAAGACTTACGTGTATTGGTTCAGGATTATGGATTCTATGTAAATCAGACTATCCTAACATAGAATGTCTCTGCTAGAATCAAAATAGGGCCCCATATGCAAATGCATATAGAATAACTGCTCAGAATAATTGTTATGTTCAATTTTGCTAAGTTTTCATTATTTTTAAGAAAACCAAGAATGAGAGTACCGATTAATTGGGCAACTCCAAGTTAGTTAAGTTTACTGAGTCTGATGAATTTACAGAAGAGTTGAAATAATCTTTAGTCTCATCATATAGAAATGCATAGGAATTTCTTCCTCATTAAATCCCATCCAGTTCATGATATCATATGTAATTTTATTTATCTATTTTCCGTTATACTGGGTTTATACTAGTAGTTTTATTGTTATATTAATTTGTGTTATTAAGATCAACAACATTTTTAAACATGTCTTCAAATACATATCAGCTAATGTGCTTTGTTTTTGTCCATGACTGATAGGTTGCAAATTGTTTTCTTCTGTGTTTTTGGTATTTTCCCCCTTGCTTTGTGGATTTCTTTTGCATGTTCAAAGTAACATTTACTGTTCTTTTGTTGTTGTTGTTGTTATGTGCCGTCGAGTCGACCCCGACTCATAGCGACCCCTCCTTGGGTTTCCGAGGCAGTATCACTACGGAAGTAGGATTGCCCAACCTTCCTTTGGAGGAGTGGCTGGTGGGTTTTGAACCGCCAGCCTTCTGATTAGCAGTCAAGTGCTTTAGCCACTATGCTACCAGAGCGTTCTTTTAAGAGGTGACAAATACCTGCTCTCATTTGTTTATTGCCCAGTCTGTATCATGTTTCCTTAGCACAATTCTTTATTTTTAAGTAAATCAATTCTAACATTTAAAATTTAATACTTGATATGTTCTTGTTACTTTTATTTTATATCAAAGAAAAAAATATTTTATTCCAAGTACAGATTAAATTATTATAGTATTTCTCTAAAATGCAAATGTTTCTTCATCAAAATCCTTAGATCTTTTTTCTTTATTGTCACTCAGTTTTTTCTCTTACTTAATAATTTAAGAATATTTTATGACTCCTTTCAAGTTATAAAGTAACAGTGCTCATCATAGAAATATGTAGTAATTAAGAAAATAATAGGAAAATATACATCCTATTCACCCAAAGTTATTACAATTAATATTTTAATTTCAATTTTTTTTTTCTACTCATACGTATTTTCTAGTACTTCCTTCAAGACATATTTATTCATTGTTCTGGCAATCCATGACATATTCAATATTCTTTACAAACACCATAATGCAAATGCATCAATTCTTCTTTGGCATTTCTTATTTTTTATCTTGATTTAGTATGCATATGAGGCAATTGAAAATTCCATGGCATGGGTCAGGTGAGCCTTAGTCATCGAAGTGACATGTTTGTTTTTTAACACATTAAAGGTTTTTGTTTTTGTTT
>NW_006921935.1:3285136-3286642 GCF_000298275.1 Orycteropus afer afer
TTTATTATATTCTCTAAAACATACAGTTCTTCTGGGAACAAGAGTAACTACCTCATATTAGGTTGAAAGGAAACATTTAGTATAATATTTAATATTATAAATATGTAAAGTCAACTTTCATAGACTTGATTTATAATTGCTTTCATTAAACTAATGTGGAAAATTGAAACCTTCAGAAAGGCTTATTTTCTATCCTTCTTGAATGCATATCAGCATTAGATTAAACCAGTGCAAATCCTTTCATGTAGATAAAAGATTATCTAGTTATATTATTTGCAGTGGAATGAATAGTATTACAGGGAAACAACTTATCTCTATGATCTTAGCAGTCAAATTACATTTATTAGAGTATATATAACAAAATTGATAAGGGGAAATTACAAGTGATTTTTGTCACACAAGAAAAATCTCTTTATCAGTCTATTAGTAAAGGTAAACATCACTGTCTGCCTATGATATAAAGCTATATATCTTCTACATTAGTGAAAGGGAAACCCAACTATGGAGTGCTTCATTTCAAACTTCTCTTTGTTTTGAAATACATTTTAATGTATTTTCTGTGTATAATTATGCATTGGAAGAACAATCTGAAGAAATGCTGCCAATAACCGGAAGGAATTTGTAATTTAATTTTACATGAACTTCTCAGGTTTGCTGCACTTTGAGAAACTAACCTGTGGTTTCCAAGAAATCAATAATGCTAAATCTAAGTATTAAATATTTTGTAATGTTAGTCAAAGAGAATTAATATAGCCTGTCTTAATTTTCAGTCCTGTGTAATAGAAATACCATAAAATAGCTTTAACAAACAGGAATTTATTATTTTACAATTTAGGAGGCTAGAAGTCTGAATTCATGCCCTCAGCCTTGGACTTAAGCTTTGCCTCTTGTTTCAGGTCTACTAGAGTTGGTGGCTTCTTCTGACTCACTCAGCTACTGGCTACTGAAGCTAACAAACCCAAGATCAGCAGGTGAAATGGCATAATCCCAAGAACAGCAGGCAACCCAACAGTCCACTGATCAAGTCCAGGAATAATCCAAAGAGCAGCAGGCAACACAACCCAAAATGTGCCCAAAAGCAGGCCACACCCCAAAGGTGACTTCTCTTCAATTGATTAGGTGCTTACAGCAAATTCCATCATGGAGGTTATTACAGTATCCTCATGGGGAGATGGCTACATGCAGCTTCAAGTACTCAAAACTACAGCCTAGCTATGCTGGTATCCAACCTTACCTACCACATGTCAAAAGCCAAAAAAACAAACCCACTGCCATCGAGTCGATTACGACTCATAGTGACCTCCATTGGTTTTCTGAGACGTCAAATCTTTACGCAAGTAGATTTCCCAGTCTTCCTTTCGAGAAGTGGCTGGTGGGTTTGAACTGCCAGCCTTCTGGTTAGCAGTCAAATGCCTTAGGCACTACACCACCAGAGCTCCTTTACCTACCACAGAAGCAATATCTTACTCCTTTCTAGGTCTCATTTTATCATTCCTTAGCAATAAG
>NW_006921935.1:3286862-3289554 GCF_000298275.1 Orycteropus afer afer
ACATCTGCATGGCTTATGATATACATTCTTAAGAAACGGTATAAGGAAGGAAATATATTTTTCACAATACCATCTGCCTCTATGTAGCTGTGAGTCAAAAGGAAACATTTGTGTCTTTTTATCACTCAGAGGCTTCCTCTATCAACAGAACTAAAGGACATGTTATTTATTTATTTTCTATAAATCAGCAGTGGAATTCCATTAGCAATAGACAAAAGAGATTTTGTCTTCAAATAACTCAAATTTAAATACTGAAAAGTAAATGAATGTATTAACAAAAATAAATGAGTTTATGAAAAATGCATTGTAGGGATGGAAATATTTTCCATTAAAAATATCTCTTAGGTGGGGGTGAAAATGAAGATCTCAAGCATCCCATGTAACAAACGTACTCAGGAGCAAAACAGTTTTACTGATATTCTGATATGTACCTGAGACATTAAGAAGCACAAACTATAAATGACAATTTCAAAGAACTTTCAAATGCAGTGTGAAAACAGAAATTGGTTTTATGACACATTTAAAGCTAGTACAGTACAAAGTAGAAAGAAATTCCAAAATTTATGGCATAGTGAACTGCTCAAAGAATAAACAGGAAAATTAATGTTTAAAACATAATTTCAGTATCATTGAATATCCAGATACATTTTTGTATTTTTCTATTGATCTAAAACCAAAATATAAATGTAATGCTTTGGTATGTTTGATAAATTAAGATAAAAAATTGTCATTTTCCTTCAAGTCAACATATTACAATAATAACAAATATTAAAATTAAAAATAAAGAGAAAGCTACAATGAAATATATAATGTATTATCCAAATACAGTATCATACTAAGTATTAAACTTTATATAGAAAATTCATGTGTGAGTGTAAAAGTCCTTCAATGACACAAACCATAAAACCAAACCTACTGTGATTGAATTAATGCTGACTCAGTAACACTAGAGCACAAAGTTGCACTCCTCCTCAGTAACATTTCTGCAGCTGCAAATCTTCACAGAGGCAGACTGCCACATCTTTTTCCCATGGAGCGGCTGTTGGATTCCAATCAGTGAACTTTAGTTTAGCAACTAAGCACTTTAACCACTACGCTACAATGGTTCCAACAAACATAAAAAGCCTCCAATACACTTAGGGATTCTTCCGGACTAGGGGCTAACTTTCTACAAAGCATTAGGAATTTCTTTAGCTGGTAGATTATGTATAAATGGTTTAGTAATTCTTTTGGTGTGTCAAATTCTGGAGACTTTGTCAAAAAGCAAATAATTGAATGAGAAATGGGCAGAAGATATGAAAGATGCTTCACCAAAGAAGATATTCATGCAACCAACAAACACATGAAAAAATGTTCATGATCATTAGCCATTATTGTTGTTATTATTATGTGCCATTGAGTCAGACCCGACTCATAGTGACCCCTCCTTGGGTTTCCCAGGTGGTATCACTATGGAAGTAGATTGATCAACCTTCCTTTCAAGGAGTGGCTGGTGGGTTTAAACCACTAGCCTTCTGGTTAGCAGTCAAGTGCCTTAGGCACTACCCTACCAGAGCTCCCCATTAGCCATTAGAGAAATGCAAATCAGAACAAACATCTCACCCCAGCAGTAATAGCAACGTTCACCAAGAGAGAAAAAAACAAATGCTGATGAAGATGTAGAGAGACTGGGACTCTCATACACTGCTGGTAAGACAATAAAATGATATAACTCTTGTGGAAATTTGAGTATTGGTTCCTTAAAATATTGGAAATAGAAATATTATATGACCCAAACCAAAAACAAAACTCACTGCTGTTGAGTCAGATCTGACTCATAGCCACCCCTCCTTGGGTTTCTGAAGCAGTATCACTATGGAAGTAGATTGTGCAACCTTCCTTCTGAGGAGTACCTGGTGGGTTTGAACTGCCAGCCTTCTGGTTAGCAGTCAAATGCTTTAGGCACTACACACCAGCAATTCCATTATTAAGAATATATCCTAAGGAAGTGAGAGGCAGGACATGAATAGGTATATGCACACCCTTGTTCATTGCAGCCCTGTTCACAATAGCCAAGAGATGGAAACAACCTAAGTGCCCATCAGTCAAGGAATGGATAAGCAAACGGATACATTCACACAATGGAATACTCTTCAACTTTAAAAAATAATGTATGATCTGCAAAACACTACATAACATGGAAGAACTTGGATGACATTATGCTGAGTGAAATAAGTCAATCACAAGAGGACAAATATTCTGTTAGTCCACTGCCGTAAAAAGTCAAGGAAAGGTTTATACATAGAAGGATATTGCTTTGTTGGTTACCAGGGGTATGTATATACACATACACACACACACACACACACACACATACACATACACACAAAAGCTTTTTAGTAGTTATCAGGGGTAGGAGGGAGGGGAAATGGGAAGTTTTTTCTGAGAGGCATTGAGTTTATGCTAATTGTGGTGGGTTATTTTGAAAAGGATAGCAGTAATGGTGGCACAACATGAAAAATGTCATCAATGTACCTGAGCTGTGAGTGTGGAAGTTGTTATGTTGGCAAATGTCTTGTTATGTAGGGTTTCACCACAATAAAAGTGCGGGAGGGGGGGGAACCTGTGTATCATTGACCAAAACAATTTATACCTATAATGAAGGTGCTCATCTCTTTCTATGAAGAACTTTTATGAAATTGAAAGGGATGTT
>NW_006921935.1:3289949-3290482 GCF_000298275.1 Orycteropus afer afer
TTTTTTCCATAAACATAAGAAATGCACATGTGCAACAAAAAATATAGAAAGTGTAATTACTGTCCTATATATTTGGATAATTGTGAAAATCTACTGGTGAAAAAGAGTCTTAAAATATATCTGCTTATTCATTTATATTAACTCCTTTAACTTAATCTACTAAAAATTAGGTACCAGAATATATGTCCCAATATACCTCAAAGGAGCTCTTGTGGAATAGTGGATAAGGCATTTGGCTGCTAACTGGAAGGTTGGCAGTTCAAACCCACCAGCTGCTCCATGGAAGAAAGATGGGACAATCTACTTCCATAAAGATTTACAGCCTCGGAAATCCAATGAGGCGTTACTATGAGTGCAAATTCACTAAATATTTGTTAAGGGTTACAAACTCTTATTGAAATAATGAAAAATGTAAACAAATATCTGGCTTTAATTTCCCATTTAATAGCAAAAATTTATCATCATTGGTATTTAGTCAAGCCTTAAATTCTAAAGATGCTCTAGACATCGTGATCATTGCTATCATAAAGACC
>NW_006921935.1:3294132-3298626 GCF_000298275.1 Orycteropus afer afer
TAAATAAATGTAAATCAAACAATTTAAAATATATTTAAAATGATAAAAGAAATATAATGAGAAATAAAGTGGAAAAAAAGCCATGATATTTGTGGAGGAATGAGAGAATAGAGCAAAAGAATAGTAAAGATAAAATGGAAAACTGCATAAAGGAAAACTAAGAATGGGAAGAATTAAAAGAAAGATAAAATAGGGAACCAGGGAAAGGGAAGAGAGAAAAAAAAAGAAAAAGAAAGGAGTAAGATATAAAGAATAATTTAAAAACAAAAATAAAACTGTGGGGGCTGGGTAGGTCAAGGCACCCAGGCTCTGTCAGGTCACAGAATGGGATGGAATTCCTGCTGGTCAAGAAGGTGGGTGGGGGGATAGCCATACCCCTCTATACAAAGAGGATGTGAAGTATAAAAGCAACAAAGGTAATGTCACACCTCTCCTGTCATTAGCCTCCAGTGCAGTTGCCTGTGGTGTCCTCAGCAAGAGGAGCCCACATCACTGTCTAAGTGAGAACACCAATCACATACATCCAAAATGGCTGGACCCACTACCCATGAGCATTCAAAATGGCTGCCCCCTCAGGACAGCCACTGGCAGCCCACAGGTCTATTTGTTGCCTTCCCTGCAATTTTCCTTTGTGTTTTTCAGGCACCAATATAGTCCTTACCCCTTCAGTCCTCAGTGAGCAGAGGTGATCCTCAGGTTGCTATTAGGGAATATTAAATATGGCTGTGCCCCCTAGAACAGTTGGAAGTCTGCTGCTCCATTTGTCTCCTCACTCACTGTTTCATTCAGATTTTTGTCCTAGTGGATATTTAACCCACTTCTCTATTTTTCCCTTCAATGCTCAGGTTCCAGGATGGTCTTCTGTTTTGGTTGGTTTCTCATTGCTTTGTCACAGAGGGTCTGTGTAGCTGGTCTGCATGTTCTATCATCTTGCCTGGACTCTCCTAAATCAATTTTACAAAAAAAAAAAAAAAAGTGACAAAGATAGTACAGAGAGTTTCCTCATACCCCATCCTTAAACCCACTGGCATTTCATCAAGTGGGTTCTCACTCATAGCAACCCTTTTTAGGTCAGAGTTGAACTGTCTCATGGGATTTCCAAGGCTATAAATATTGATAGAAGCCAACTGTCTCATCTTTCTCCTATAGAGCATCTGGTGGATTCCAAACACCAACTTTTGGTTAAGAGAACATTTCTTTAACTTTAGCTCTACCAGAGCTCCCTAGCCTCAGCTTTCTCTAACATTAATGTCTAACATTGGCATGTCACATTTGCCACAACTAGTGGACTAATACTGATGCATTATTTATTAAACTATATAACATCTATTAAACTATATCACATTAATATTAAATCATATAACATCCAAATTTTCTTAGTTTTTCTCTAATGTCTCTTTTACTTTTCTAGGATTCCATCAGGATAATACATTACTATAGTCATCACAGTCCACTTGACACAGGGACTAGACTGTGACAGTTTTTAAAACATTCCATATTTTTGGTGATCTTGACAGTTTTCAAGAATACTGGTCAGATATTCTAAAAAAATGTCCTTCAAATGGGATTATTTGATGTCTTTCTGGCAAGACTGCAATATTAAGCTTTTAGGAGGAAAGCTACAGAGGTGAAGTGAATTCTCATCACAGTATATCAAGGGTACATGGTATTAACATACTCTGTTCATGGGAGCCTTGATCACTTGGTTGAGGTAGTATTCATTATGTCTGTATTTTTTTTTCCTCTTTCTATATTGTATGTTTGAAAAGAAGTCCTTACTCTAAGTCTGCACTTAAGGGGTGGGGAGTTATTGGTGCTTTCTTGAGTGGAACTATCTACATAAATTATATGCACAACAGATTTCTATATGAGGAACTAGTCCCTGGAGAAGGACATCATGCTTGGTAAAGTAGAAGGTCAGTGAAAAAGCAGAAGAATCTCAAAGAGATGGATTTGCACAGTGACTGCAACATTGGACTCTAATGTAGAGGATGGCTCAGGATCAGGCAGTGTTTTGCTCTGCTGTGCAAAGTGTCACTATGAGTTATAACCAACTGGACAACATCTAATATAACAGCCACCTTATATTTATTTATTCAAACATTTACTTATAACTGTATTGATTAATATATCCACTTTTTGAGTATCTAATTATCAGATAATTTCCCATTTTCAACAATAGTAAAAAATCTACCCTTTTGTGCATTAACCTTGGTTTCCTCCCTGTGTCTGTCTCCAGGCCCTTAGAGAAACTCTTGTCTGTCACACTCCTACCTGAACCAGCTAGCTCTCCAGAAGGCTTCTTGCAGATCCTATTCTACTGCCAGAGCCACCGTTGTATCTCTGAGGTGGATTTTGGCAGAGCCCTTATAAAACTGGCCCATTAATGGCCAGAGGGGTGCAGGAAGAGTGGGGACCAGGGGAGGTTGCTCCTGCTGCTTCCTTCTAATCAAGAACTCTTGAGGAACCAAGCTCTTCAGCAGAAGTGTACTATGACTGAAGTAGAAGCCTCCATCCTCCACCTCTTCAACTGCAGCCAGAATGGCAGAGCTGGTCTTCTGAGCCTTTGTTAATTTCCAAGCTCTTGGCCTCAGATTCCAGCACCAGAGATCGGCAGCCATTACTAATTTTGCGAGTACCCCCCTGGCCTGCAAAGCAGCAGTATATGGCTGGGGTTGTGAGAGGGATAGCTTCAGGGAGCATGGACATTTACAGCAACTCCCACCAACCATCTTGACCCTCCTGGCACTGCAGGTTACCTGAGCCCAAAAGTTTCCAGCTGTGCCTACAATGCAGTCATGGGGCCCTAGATACACTCAAATGCCCTATCAGCAATGCTTGAGATCCAGAGCATAGGACCTCTGAACATAGCAATTGAACATAGCAATTCTCAGGGTCAGGCCTCCTGGCAACCTCTGTCCTCCTCTCATAACACAGATTTTGCATAATGACTTGGTCTTTGGAACCTGTCTATAAGTTAGGAATGTGTTTATGTCATATATATATAGTTGGGCAATCTACTTCTGTAGTGATACTGCCTCAGATACCCAAGGAGGGGTCACTATGAGTAAGATCTGACTCTATGGCAGTGGGTTTGGTTTGGTTATATATGTGTGTGTGTGTGTGTGTACACACACACACACACACCCAAAACAACATATATATATATATTTAATTATTTATTTGATTTTTGTTGTGATTTGGGTGAAATTTTATAACGCAGATTTGATTTATATTTAATAATTCATGCACATCTTGTTTTGTGACACTGATTACAATCCTGGTAGTATCATAGCTCTCCTCCCATTTCTTCCCTGTGATTATCCTTTCCCAGTGTCCTTCTTGCCTATGCATACTTGCCTCCCTAATTTTCTAAATACTGATCTTCTGAATTCCCATGGTTGATTGTTCTAAGGAGTGCATCTCCCAGGTGTAATTAGTAGGCTCATAAGGCCATCTATTGTTTGGCTGAGTTAAGCCACAAAAATGAGCCCAGTGCCATGTCTGGAGGGTGACTCAAAGCCATAAATTGCTGTGTAGTTGGTCTCATTTACAGACTGATTCCTCTGATTATTTTCCATTTAGTAAATTTATTTTATATTTGAGAATTATTTTCCTAGGATGCTGTTGTCATGTGTCTTCATCTTAAGTTGTTGTCTTCCATTGTAAGTTTTCTTTTGGAAGGACTCCTTTAGTATTTCTTGGAGAGGTCATCTCCCCCCCCCCGCCCCAAATTCCCTTAATTTCTTTTTGTCTTGGAATGTCCTTATTCCACCATCATATGTGAGGGACAGTTTTGCTGGATACATAATTGCTGATTTCCAATAATTTTCTTTCAAGATTTTGTATATGTCATCCATTGCCTTCTTACCTGCATGACTTCTGCTTAGAAATCAGAGCCTAGTTTTATAGATTGCCCTTTGTAAGTTACATTTCATTTTTCCTGAGCTGCTCTCAAGATTCTTTCTTTGTCTTTGGTTTTGGAGTTTGATTATGATATACATCTTGGTGATATTTTCTTCCTCTCCTGTGTGGAGTTTATTGGGTTTCTTGGATGTATATCTTTTCATCTTTCATGATATTAGGGAAACATTCTGCTATTACATCTTCATCAATTTTCTTTTCTTTCATTTTTTGCATCCTCTTGTTCTGGAATTTCAATCAGTCACGTTATTTCTTTTGATATCACATTCTTTTTTCTGATTTTTCCTCATACAAGCTTATGTCAAGGGATTTGTCTTCTATCTAATTGAGAAATGCATTCTTTAGCCAGTTCAAGTCTACTCTTTTGTCTTTCCTATGTGTTATCTATGTCCATAATTATTAAGTTCTTCTGGATATCTAATTGCTGTTTTTGTATGATTTCTAGTTATTTATTGATTGTGTTCTTGTATGATTATCTTAAATTCTCCACGGTTATTGTCTTTTTCTTGTCTCTGTTTATGATTTCCTTGAGTTCTTAGAAGGTTATATATATATAGATATATCTATATC
>NW_006921935.1:3298914-3302785 GCF_000298275.1 Orycteropus afer afer
CTGGATTGGTTGAATAACTGGTGGGAATGTGGTTGTGAGTCGCTGTTTGACATAAAGAGGAACTGCAGTTGAGATGAGCAGGTGTTGTTCATCATCTGTCATTGATCCAGTGGTGCAGGAGCTGATAGCTGTGTTCTTCTATTGGGTGAAATGGTTGGTGCAATAGGCATAGCTGACTAGTGGAGAGTTGATGCACTCCTCTTGTTGGATGGGGCAAAAAGAAAAAAAAAAAAAAAACAGGAGGAAGAACAACTTACGAAAAAGGAAAAGAGATAGAATTAAAATAAAAGATAAGAAATGTAGAAAAAAAGAAAGAAAAGGGTATGCGGTCAAGGTTGAATTCTACTGATATGTCTACACTGTATCATTATCTCCATGTGGATTCCATGACATTCAGAATAAGGATGATTTTTCTAAATACTATTTATGAATTAATAAGTAATGTACTAGAACTAAAGAAATATGGGTGCTTTAGACAGAAAATGCATTTGGCATATTCAAGAAATTTGTTTGGTGTATCTCAAAGGAGCAAAACTATGACAACAAAGTATATTAATAGCCCCTGATGCTCAATGATTTGTGCATAGTTATATAATTTTAGTTCCATTAATAGAAATCCAATTCAAGTGCAGTGGAACACTTGGCCTAGTTCTTTAACTACCTGCCACTACTTTATTCTTTTCTCAAAATAAATAAAACAAAACAAAAGATCTAAAGCCCTTTATAGCTGGGTTGTATTTTAAGTTTCTTTATTTCTCCTAAGCATGGATGAAGCTTTACTATCAATTTACCTTGATTCTCTTTTGCAACCCTATTTTTGTTTGTTTGTTTATTTGTTTGTTTTTATTGTGATTTCAGGGAAAGTTTCCATAGTAAATCCACTTTCCACACAGCAACTCACACACACTTTGTCTTGTGACATTGATGCCAATTTCCCACAATGATAAAGATCTTCTTCCACTCCCCCCCATAGTTACCTCTTCCCTGTGTCCTTCCCTCCCATGTACTTCTGCCCCCCAACCTGTCTCACTGTGCATACACAGCCCTTCTATTCTCCCATGATTTATCACTCCAAGGAATGTATCTACTTAATGTATACATTCAGCTCATATGCCTGTCTGTTGTTTGGGTTCAATTCCATACCTGAAGAGCAGCTAGGGGCCATAGTCTCAGGTGTTCCACCAGGCTCTATCAGACCATCTAACCCAGTGCCTTTTTTTTTTTTTTTTTTAATGGTTTTGAGTTTAGTTCCACACCCTCTCCCACTCCATGCAGCATCTCCTATATAGATCTCCCTCTGAATGATTGACAGTAGTAGCTAGGCACCATCTAGTTCTTCTGGTCTCATAGTCATATAGGCGGAGGATGGCATGGTATACAAGTTGCTTGGACTAATTTGTTTCCATGCATCTTTGATTTTCTTCCTTCTTCCTTGCTCTGGACAAGAAGAGAGCCATCATTGCATCTAGATGGATTCTTGCAAGCTTTTAAGATCCCAGAGCTACTTGCTAAGTAGGATGTGGAAACATGTTTTTGTGTAGTAAGTTATGCCAATTGAGCTTCATGTCACCTTTGTCTATGCTCTCGAGCCCACAGGTCCAACTACTCACTCCCTCTAGGTAGCTGGCTGTGGCCAAAAGTGAGTACAACCTTTTCCCTTGTCAGCTCCACTATATACCTGGAGATTCTTAAAGAACATACAAATACGCTTGTAGAAATGTTGTCTTGCAACCATATATATGGTCACGGGCACACTCCCTCCTGCATAGACATACCTAATAGTTCAGCCTGTCTACCCATCTATCCACCTGTACATCATTGTTTGCCTTCAGTCACAATATAGTACTCTACGTGCAAAAGGGTTCATCTTTGTTGTAATTCCCATGCACACGCTATGTCTTCCTCTTCCTCAATGCCACCATGATGATCACTCATATTTGGTACATTGCCTTTCTCTTCACCCAAATCAATACATGTTCCTACCTATCTAACAGTGTTCCCTACCCTACCCTCCCACCCCTGGTAACCAACAAAGAAAATTTCCTTCCTCATTTAAATCTTTCCTTGACTTTTACAATAATGGACTAATACAGTATTTGCCCTTCCGTGATTGACTTATTCTACTCAGCATAATGTCCTCCAAGTCCATCCATGTTAAACAGTATTTTGCAGATTCTACATTATTCTTTTTTGATGGGCACTTAGGTTGTTTCCATCTTTTAACTATTGTAAAAAGTGCTGTGATAAACATGGGTGTGCATATGTCTGTTCTTGTCATGGCTCTCACTTCTTTAGGATACATACCTAGTAATGGAATGGCTGGGTCAAAACTTATTTCTAATTCCAACTTTTTAAGAAATCTCCATACTGCTTTCCACAATGGTTGGACCATTTTACAGTCCCATCAGCAGTGTATGAGAGTCCCAATCTCCACATCCTTGCCAGCATTTGTTATTTTCTGTCTCATTGAACTTTGCTACTATTGTGGGAACAAGATGGTATCTCATTGATTTGCATTTCTCTAATGGCTAATGATCATGAGCATTTCTTCATTTGTTTGTTGGCCTCCTAAATATCCTCTTTAGCAAAGTGTCTATTCATGTCTTCTGTCCTTTTTTTAATTGGATTATTTGTCTTTTTTTGTTGTTGCTGAGGTATTGGAGTTTTCTATAAATTCTAGAGAAAAGTCCCTTATCAGATATGTCATTGCCAAATATTTTTTCCCAATCTGTAGGTATCTTCTTACTCTATTGAGAAGTCTTTGGAAGCACATAAAAATTTGATTTTTAGAAGGTCCCATTCATCTAGTTTCTGCTCTGCTGTTTGGGTTACACTTGATAGTCTATTTATGCCATGCCAAAACCAAACTCACTGCCGTCGAGTTGGATCCAACTCATATTTACCCCTCCTTAGGTTTCTGAGGTGATTTCACTATGGAAGTAGATTGCCCAATCTTCCTTATGAGGAGTGGTTGGTGGGTTTGAACTCCAGTCTCTGGTTAGCAGTCAAAATTTATGCCATATGTTCCAAAAAAAACTCACTGCTGTGAAGTCTGATCTGACTTGTAGTGATCACTCCTTGGGTTTTGAGTGAGGATCACTATGGAAGTAGATTCCCCAATCTTCCTTCCAAAGAGTGGGTGGTTAGTTTGAACTGCCAGCCTTCTGGTTAGCAGTCAAGTGCCTTAGGCACTATGCCATCAGAGGTCCTATGCCACATAGTGTTGTTGTTGTTATGTGCTGTCGAGCTGGACCTGACATAGTGGGGTCTCTAAATTTGCCCCTAGTTTTTTCTTGAGGAATTTCAGTTTTAGGTTTCACATTAAAGTCTTCAATCCATCTGGAGTTAGCTTTTGTGTATGGTGTGAGATATAGATCTTGTTTAGTTTTTCTGCAAATGGATATCCAGTTTTTCCAGCACCATTTGTGAAACAGACAATCTCCGCCCCATTTAATGGATTTCACCCTTTGTCAAAGATCAGCTGATTATAGGTGGTTGGATCTATTTCTTGGTTCTCAATGCTGTTCCATTTGTCTATGTGTCTATCATTGTACCAATACCAGGCAGCTTTGACTAATGTGGCTGTATGATAGGTTTTAAGATTCTGTAGTGTGAGACCCCCTACTTTGCTCTTCTTCTTCAATAATGCTTTGCTTATCCGTGGTGTCTTTCCTTTCCAAGTAAAATTTGTGATTGTTTTTTCCATATCCTTAAAGAATGTTGATAGGATCTGGATTGGGATAACATTGAATGTATAGATTGCTTTAGGTAAAATTGACTTTTTCACAATGTTCAGTCTTACTGTTCATGAGCATGTTATGTTCTTCCGTTTATGTAGATCTCTTTCTTGAAGTAGTTCTTTGTAGTTTTC
>NW_006921935.1:3303996-3311376 GCF_000298275.1 Orycteropus afer afer
TGGCTAGGATTTTGTTGAAGATATTTGCATCTATATCCATGAGGGACATTGTCTGTAGTTTTTCCTTTCTAGTGATGTATTTGCTTGGTTTTTGTACCAAGGTTATACTTGCTTCAAAAATGAATTTGGGAGGATTCTGTCTTTTTCTATGTTTTGTATTAATCTGAGTAGGATTGATGTCAGTTCTCTGAATGTTTCATAGAATTCTTCAGTGAAATCTTTTCCGTCAGGACTTATTTTTGCTGCTAATTTTTTTATGACCTTTTCAATTTCTCTTTTTGTTATGGATTTATTCAACTTTTCCACTTCATTCTGTGTTAATTTCTGTAAGTAGTGTGTTTCTAGAAATCTGTCCATTTCTTCCAGATTTTCAAATTTATTTTCAAGTTTATTGAAATTTATGGAGTAGAGGTCTTCATAGTGTCCTGATATTATGCTTTGTATTTCTGTTGGTTCTGTTGTGATATTGCCCATTTTGTTTCTTATTCATGTTATTTGTAGTCTCTCCTTCTTTTTGTTTGTTAAATTTGCCAGAGGTTTGTCAATTTTGTTAATCTTTTGACAAAAACAACTTCTAGTCTTGAGTTTTTCTATTGTCTTTCTATATTCTGTATCATTGATTTCTGCTCCAATCTCTATTATTTCCTTTCTTCTAGTGACTGTAGGTTTTTCTAGCTGTTCTTTTTCTAACTGTTGGAAATGTTGATTTAAATGGTTGATTTTGGCTCTTTCTTCTTTTTCGATGTATGCATGTCTTACTATAAATTGGCCTCTGATCACTGCTTTAGCTGTGTCCCAAAGATTTTGGTATGTTGTGTTTCCATTCTCATTTGATTCAAGGAATTTTTTAATTTCATTTTTTTTTATTTCTTCTCTTACCCAGTCTTTCTTAATGAGGGTGTTGTTCTCTTTCCATGTGTTTTCTCTTCTTCTATTGATCTTCCTATTGTTGATTTCTAATTTTATAGAATTGTGATCTGAATAGATGCTTTGTGGCATTTTTATGGAAAATTTTATATGGACTAACATATGGTATACCCTGGAGAATGTTCCATGTGCACTGGAAAAGAATGTATATTATGTTCTTGTTGGGTGAAGTGGGCTATAGATGTATGCAAAGTCAAGTTGGTGCCTTGTATTGTTTATCTTCGTTGAGTTTCTTTTCAGTTCCTTCTTTGATTGAAAGCAGTGTATTAAAGCCTCCTACTATGTGGCAGCTCTGATAGTGTAGTCCCTAAGGTTACTGACTGCTAGCCAGATGGCTGGCAGTTCAAACCCACCAGCTACTCCTCAGAAGGAAGGTTGGGCAATCTACTTCCATAGTGATAGTACCTCGGAAACCCAAGGAAGGGTTGTTATGAGTCGAGTCCAACTCCATTGCACATAACAACAATAACAACAAAAACTATTATTGTGGAGTCATCTATTTGCATTTCAATTTTGTTAAAGTCTGATTTATGTATTTTGAGTCTCTTTCATTGGGTCTATAGACATTTATTATGGTTATATCTCCTTGTTCAATTGATCCTTTAATCATTCTAAAATGTCCTTCCTTGTCTCGTATGGTGGTTTTTGTCTTTAAGTCAAATTGATCATAAATTAATATTACCACTTCTGCTATTTTTGGTTTCATTTTGCTTGATATACTTTTTTCCAACCTTCAATTTTCAGTCTATTTTTATCTTTTTCTCTAAGGTGTATCCCTTGTAGACAGCATATCGATGAGTTATGTTTTTTTATCCAGTCTGCAACTCTACATCCCTTGAGTGGTGCATTTACTCCAATGGCATTCAGTGTAATTATCAACAAGTATGAATTGATTGCTGTCATTTTGTTACGTGTTTTTTCATGATGTTCAAAGAAGCAGGAGCTTTCTTTGTTCCATATAATATTCTGGGATGACCTCATTTTGCTTTTGAATTGTGTTGTCATTTCCTTCATTGCTGTTGTTTTAGTATTTGGTAAATATTTGTGCTTGTCCTCTTTTTTATTGTGATGTGAAGGTTTATCATTTTTCTTTGTAGTTACTCTGTAATTTATAATTTTCTCCTAGACTTTAGAATAGTCCATTCTATCTTATGACTTTCTTGACTTCCTCGCCATTTAGAAGTTCTGTAAATACACTCTTTTTTCTGTTTTTTAGTTTGTAGTTTTCTTCATTTGCCATTTGATATATTTGGTTCCCTGCTTATGATCTTGTAAGCTTATTTTACTTTGGATACTTTTATAGCTGTGTTGGTTTCTGTGTTATGTCATTGTGTATATTCATGGTTGGATATTGTTTGCTATTATTGGTTTCCTGTTCAAAGGACTCCCTTTAGTTTTATTTAGACTTTGAAACATTTTTTTGTGACAATGAATGCCACACCATTCCTCTTCAGTTTGTCATTCCCAGCATAGTTGATCATATGGTTGTCTGGAGCTCTGCTGGCATAGTGCCTAAGGCATTTGACTGCTAACCCGATGGCTGATGGTTCAAACCCAATAGCTACTCCTCAGAAAGAAGACTGGGCTCTCTACTTCAGTAGAGATACCTGTTTGGAAACCCAAACAGGGGTCACTATGACTTGGAGTCAACTCGATGGGAGTAATTTTTTTTTTTTTTTTTAAATGTTTACCTCACTAATGTCTAGGATATTAATCTTTATGTGTTTCATTTCAGTTTTGAAAAATTGCAATTTTACTAGATTCATACTTCAAACATTCCATGTTCTGATTATTAATGGATGTTTGCAGCTGTTTCTTCCCATTTTGAATTGTCCACATCAGCAAATGGATGTACTGAAATCTTTACTCCATCCACTTCATGAAGGTTGACTCTACTCTGAGGAGGCAGCTCTTCCCATGTATATGAGTTTGTTCAAAGTACTATTGTTCAGGTCATGTGTAGCTTAGTTCTCAAAGTGGCATCTTTCCATTTTAACACTTTAAAAAGGTACTTTGCAGGAAATTTTCCTGGTGCAAAATATTCTTTGACTTCTTGACTGCTGCTTCCATAGGCAATGATTGTGGATCCAAAGAAACTGAAATCCATGAATTGTTGTCATTAGATAATGTTTTTAGAAATGATGACATTTCAATTGAACCTTCAAGTGTGATTAATTTTGTGTTAGGCAAAGATGATTGGGGAGTGGAGTGTCAATAATTTTGGAAATTAAGGTAAATTTAAACTTAGTTCTAATTATAATATTCTCATATGATAGTAAATAATCAGGCCTGAATGGATAGGATTAAGAACTAAGTGTAACAAAAATTTATGGAATAATGGATATTAGCATCAAATGTAGTAGTAATTGTGATATATTATGTCTTTACTTGAATCAAGAAGTGAGAAAGGTCTCCATCAAATTTCTGCATATTAAATCTAGATCCAATAATTTTCCAAAGAGGAAATATATATATATATATATATATATATATATATGTATTTAGAAATGAAGAATTTCTATTCCTACATATATTGCTTAAACTTTGCACAAAGTTTTCCTGGTAAGCTCTACTTTCCTGTGCCTTTCTTGGTTTTAAAACTTTAAAACTTAATTTTCTAATCAAGGAGAATAGAACTCTCTCAGAACAGATATATTGTGTGTTTTACAGTTGATCTCACTATTGTGTGTGTGTGTGTGTCTGTGTGTGTATTTAATCACTGCTTCCAAATCCCTTTTACATTCTGATTTAGTGACAGACAGCTGTGTCTACTTACAGCCTGAGAATTATGTGGAAGGACCATGTATAATTCTATGTTGTGTTAGGTATCTAGAGTAATTGTGACTCATAATAATAATGATGATAATAATTATTATTTTTATTCATTATTTCATTCTCTGTAGACAGAAACTACATATAATATGGTATTCTTTCTCTTTTGGTGCCATGTACTTCATCTAATTATAGGGCTTTTGATCAACTGGCTGCTGGCAATGAAAATTATCTTCTGCATAATTGGCCTCAAACCTGAACCTCTGTCTATATATCTTTTGTTTTGTCTCCCTTTCACACATTCTAATTCATGTGTATTATCAAAATCCTTTGTGGAAAAAAAAAATAAATTGCATGCTTAAAGAAGCATTTGAAGTTGCCAGCAATTAAGAATGACTAAATTATGTATACTTTTATATATTAATGATGACTCATGCAGAATTGAACTACTAACAATAATTTGAAAAATTCTTCAGGGAGATAAAAGTCATGCTGCATTTTTTGTTAATATTGGAAATAACTACTAAATCAATGATGGAACAAGAAAGTAAAATCTTGATGCATACTTCATAGTAAGCTGTCAAGATCTACATGCAGACTTAGATAACTTCTCTAGCTTGCAATGCTGCTACTAAGCTCTATTGTATAAATTTTGTGAGCTTTGATGTTTTTATATTATTGCTTATATCTTTTGCCATCTATTGTACCAAATCAAGTAAAGTTTCATATACCACACTCAAGCACTCTATTGTTCACATTTAATTGGGAAATCATGAATACTGCACTTGGCTCCTTTTTGATGCCATCATTTAAAACATTGGAGGGTCAGTGCTGTCTTTAGACTTTGAAAGAAGTCCTTGATTATCACATCAACATGCCAATATAAAAGATAAATTTTAGTCACATAAGGTGACTAAGATACATTAACAATTGAGCAAAAAGGAGTTACAGCAAAAAGGAACTTGAACTGAGTTTGCCACTGTGGCTAGAATATATGGTGCTGTGTCTTCTGAACTCTATGTAGGTATCTTCAAAGTTGTATCCCCAAATGAACTAAAAGGAAATGTTGTCTGTACAGATTGTTTATGCTTTCTCCCTCCTCCCTGCTTGTGTGGAGTAGTTTTGGAGGTATGTAGAATTGCCTGGCAATTCTGAATTGGAAACAGTAATGTGTAGGACATCTTGACCACCCAGAGTTCTTGGGGTTAAACTCCCAGCTCTCCTTCAAATTTTAGACAGGTCTAATAACTACCTGAGTTTGAGATCTGAGCTCACTATTTTCCATGAAATTCCATGTTATCACTCAGGACAAGGGCTGAGCACAAGGAGACAACATTTTTATCCTCTCAGTTGCAATGCAATTACTGGGAAGTATGATGCATGGACCTTCATGGGAACACAGGTAGGACAAGAGTTAAATTTATACATTTTATACATTTATACTATGATTAGAAGACTTCCATTTGCACTCTTGACCTGTGTTGTGGCAACAGCAGAATGAAACAGTATGGTGTATGCTGTGTCAAGATAATCATGAAAGGAGGTCAAATCTCCACATCATATTCTTAAAACATGTATAGAAATTGTGGAAAATATTGCCAAGTCAGTGGGCAGGAGAATTAAAAACAAGGTAGCAAACTATGCAAGAAGCAGACAAAAACTTCTAGGAAAGGACCAAGTTCATTCAGTGATGGGATTAGCCAAGTTATCTTGTATATCATTTTGTGTTTGTTTAGAAAGGGGCGGATGCAGCAGGTTAAAGGATTCACACTAAAGTAGACCTCTGCACAATGTAGCATTATTAAGTTTATGTATAAATAAATAAAATCAACAACGACCTATTGTTGATTTTAACAAGAATAATTCAAATATTTGTATGCAAATCTAGAAAGCTGTCTTACCACATCCCAACTTATGTTAGAACTCATCACTTTAATGCCATTTGTGAACACTTGGCAATCTTTTGCTCTTAGACCACATCACCACATCACTGTAGTAAAATTTCCTCAAACTTAGCAAAATCTAAGGAGAATCAGAGTGCGGAGAGTATATTTTCTATACTCCTGGAAGCTTCACATTTCACAGTTGTTGCCTCACTTGGTGAGGAGTCATAAAATGCTTGTTGGGTTTTCAAAAGTCAAAGGAGCTTATTTTATATAGCTCAGAGGAAAAAAAAGCTGAATTGATTTTGTCTGAGTTTTTTATATGGGATCAAATTGACAACAACTTACAACATTAGATGGGAAACTTAGGGGGCAAAGAGTTCATGGTAATGGGGAGGAACAACTCAGGAAGGGGTGTGAAAATGTTTGCATAGCTTGTAGAATGTAATTAATGTTATTGAATTATACATGTAGAAATTGTTGAATTGCTATATGTTCTATTGTGTATATTCTTAACAACAACAACAAAAACAAAATAAATTATAAAAAAGAATATAAGTCTGCATTCTTATGTAAATTCTGGCATAAATTTGCCTGTGTCATTTTAGGCAAAGCAATATCTTTAAAATCCAATTTTTTTTTCCATTCTCCTTCCCTTCCAATTTTCTTGACCATTCAATACATGTAATAATTTTACTGCATTAGCTTGTTTAAAATCAATTTTATTGACGTATATAATGCACATAGAATCAATTGTGTCCATATAAAGCATACAGTTCAATTAGTATATACAGTTTTATGTTTTTGTTAGGTGCTCTCCTGTGAATTTTGTCTCACAGATACACCATGTAACAGAGAACTGTTCCAAAGGGTTTTCTAGGCTGTAATCTTTGTGGGAGCCAGCTCTTTCTCCTGTGGAGCTGCTAGAGGGGTTCAAAGTGCTATCCTTTTTGTTAGTAGCCAAAGGCTTAACCATTGGTTGACCAGGGCTCTTTGACAGTTGTGTGCATCTGTTTAATTGACACTACAAATTAGATGTAGAATATTTTCATTATTATCAAAAGATTCCCTTGTGACTTTTTGTATTGCATTTTCACCATTGTTATTGTTGTTATGTGCTGTTGAGTCAGAACCGATTCACAGCGACCCCTCCTTTTGTTTCCAAGTCAGTATCACTACGGAAGTAGAGTGCCCCATCTTCGTTCAGAGGAGTGGCTGGTGGGTTTGAACCACCAACCTTCTGGTTAGTAGTCAAGTGCCTTAGGCACTACACTACCAGAGCTCCCATTTGGGTCAGTCAATTTTTGTCTCTATTGATGATTCTAGGATATATAAATGGAATAATCCTGTATAAACTCTTTTATACCATTAATCTTTTACCATTCATAATGATTTTGAGCTTAATTTACATTGTTCATTGGATGGATACTTTTTTTTCTTTTTTATTGCTAAGTAATATTCAATTAAGGAGCTCTGGTGTCTGAATGGTTAAGTTCTCAGCTGCAAACTGAAAGGCCAACTTTTGAACCTCTTAGTTGTTCTGCAGGAGACAGATATGGCAGTCTGGTTTCATATACATTACAGCCTAGGAAACCCTACTGGGCAGTATTTGTACATTTCTACTCTGTCTTAAAGGATCACTATTAGTCGAAATTGACTCAATGGCAACTGTTATTTCTACTCTGTTCTATAAGATCACTATTAGTCAAAATTGACTTAATGGCAACTTTTTTTTTTTTTTTTTAACATTCCATTCTATGTGGAATATGGAAATACCACATTTTGTTGTCTATAATTA
>NW_006921935.1:3311516-3314748 GCF_000298275.1 Orycteropus afer afer
AGGCAGTATCACTATGGAAGTAGGATTGCCCAACCTTCCTTCCAAGGAGTGACTGGTGGGTTTGAACCTCCTGCCTTCTGGCTAGCAGTCAAGTGCCTTAGGCACTATGGGTAAGTATACACTGAACTTTCTAAGAAATTGGCAACAGTTCTCAAATATGATTATTTTCCATGACAACACCTAATGTTCCTGGTTTTTACAATTTTGAATATTCTACTGAGTTTGGACTGGTGTCACATTGTTGCTTTAGTTTTAACCTCCCTAATGAGTGTCTAAGGCATTTGTCTGTTAACCAGAAGGTGGGCAGTTCAAACCCACCACCCACTCTGCAGAAGGAAGACTGGGCAATCTACTTCCATAAAGATTTACTTCCTCTGAATCTCAAAGGGGGTATGAGTAAAACTGACTCAATGGCAGTCAGTTTAGCTTAATGATTACTGATGCTCAGCATCTTTTCCTGTGCTTAATGGCAATTCAGATATCTTCTTAGATGAAGTGTCTTTTCAAACTTTATCTACAATTTAGTGGGTCATTTTCTTGTAATTATTACATTTTATAGTTATTTACTTATTCTGCTTACAAATTCTTTGAGAAATGGAGAAATTTTCCATTTATTCTGAGACCTGTTTTTAAAATGTTGTTTATAGAAGAATAAAATTCTTAATTTTAATGCAAACCAATATATCTTTTTTTTTTTTTTTTTTTATACATGTATACTTCATAAAGAATGATTACATACTTGAACCTCATAAAATTTTATCCCCTGTTTCTTTTAACAGTTTACAAGTCTTGGCTTTTCTATGTAGGTCTAAGATGCATTTAGAATTAAGCTTTAAGTGTAGTGAAAGTTAAGAGTTCTTTGTTACAAAAATGGATCTTGAAATATTCTAGCACCATTTGTAAGACTATCGCTTTCTTACTGAGTTTCTTTCATTGGAAACTAATTGAATGGATTTATTTAGCTCTAATTCTGAACTCCTTTTTCTATTCCATTGATGTTATATTTTTTTTCTTTCACCAAGATCTCAGTGTCTTAATTATTGTAATTTCATAATAAAATTTGAAATCTGGCAAGCCCTTCAACTTTGCTTTTCCTTTTCTAAAATAGCTTTGACTGACATAGATTATTTATATTTGTATATAAATGTTTGAGTTAGCTTGACAATTTTTACAAAGTACTTGTTAAATTCTGAGAGGAATGGCTTTGAATCAATAGGTCAATTTTGGACAAACTAACCAGTTAACAATATTGAGAATCCACAAAAATGATTAATTTCATAATGTATTTTAATTTTTTTTTATTTCCTCAGCAATTATCTGTAATTTTCAGTTAAGAAGTCCTGCATTATCTTTTGTTAAATTTATTCCTGAGTCTTTTTTGTGTTTTGATTCTGTTTCAAAAGGAATGTATATAATGTTATTTACCAATTCTTGACTGCTAGCATATTCAAATATAATCTATTTTTATATTCTCTAATCTATTTAAATTCACTTATTAATTCTAGTATTTCTGTAGTAGTAAGATTATGTGTGGATTCCAACATTTTGCAAAGAAAGACTCTTTCACTTCTTACTTTCTTAACATTAACTCTTATTTTTTTCCTTATTTATTGAAATAACTAAGTATTACAGAACAAACTTGAACAGAAGTGAAACTGGACATTCTTTTAATATTTATTTATTTATTGTGATTTAGGAGAAAGTTTACAGAGAAGATTTGTTTTCCATTCAATAATTCATACACATTTTGTTTTGTACGTCGATTGAGATTTCTACAAGTAATAGTACTCTTCACACGTCCTCCCTGGTATTTACCATTTCCCTTCATCCTTCTTTCCTATCCCTTCCTGTGCTATGGTCTTTTTTTTTGGGGGGGTGGGCAGGTAACTGTTTTCTTCACTCTTCTTTTGCAATGAAGGAGATACCAATAGCTGTACCTTACATGGCCATTCACAAGCTTTTAAAACCCCAGTCACTGTGCATAAAAGTGGGATGTGGAACATTGTCTTTGTGGACTATGTTATGCCAATTGACTTTGCAAGGCCATTTACAAGCTTTTAAAACCCTAGTCACTACTCATCAAAGTGGGATGTAGAATATTTTCTTTGTGGACCACATTATGGCAATTGACCTCAGTGTCTCCTGAGAGTATATAGTCCTGAAGCCTCAGACCCAGCAAATTATTCACCCAATCTCTTTGATTATGGCTAAGAAACTTTCATATTTTTGCCTCTTGTATACTATTTTTATGGGTGTATTTCCAGCTAGTATAAATACATATGTAGAGATATCTGTCAAACTTGTGTATATCTGTGGGTGTCATACCATTCATCTTCTCAGGCCTGTCAAGCTAGTGTGTCTAATAACTCATCAACTATTGTTATTGCTCTTATTGTAGGACTGTTTATGTGATAGTATTTACCTGCTTGCCTTTAACTCTTGTGCTTCTCCTAGTGGCTTCTTTGCCTCAATCATTTTGTGCTGACCTCCCCCTTACTGTATATTAACACACATTCCACAATTAACATTTAGTTAGCTTGTCATCTCTTCCTGTCCCACATCAGTAACCTTCAAAGAATAATTTTCTCTGTGTGGAAACATTTTCTTGACCATTTAGAGTATTGGTGTCATATAATATTTGTCTCTTTATGATTGACTAATTTCACTCAGAAAAGGATAGAATATTGCTGAAGTCATTTTATGAAGCAAACATAACCTTGAGAACAAAATTAGGCAAAGATATCACTAAAAAATAGAGAGAGAGATCAATATTTCCATTGAATTCTGATACAAAAAAAATTCTCAACAACATCATAGCTACAAGAAGCAAAATATAGATCATAAAAATAATATATCATGAACAAATTGGATTCTCACCAGGTATTCAAGGATGGTTCAACATTAGCAAAACAATCAATGTAATTCACCCCATAAATAACATAAAACAAACAAACAAACAAAAAACTACATGATCATATCAATTCAGGCAGAAAAGGCATCTGACAAAATCTAATAATATCTATTCTTGATAAAATGCTCAAGTATAGAAGGGAAATTTAGCAACATAATTAAGACCATATATACAAAATAAAAGGTCAACATTATTCTTTGTGGAGAGTGACTTGAAACATTTTCCATGAGAATGGTATCCAGACAAGGAGGCCTTTATCAGCACTTTCATACACTATTTTATTGGAAGTCTTAGCTATAGCAATAAAGCAAGAAAGGGAAA
>NW_006921935.1:3337612-3342957 GCF_000298275.1 Orycteropus afer afer
TCTTCCTCAGGGATGTGTTCTGGGTCTGTATCCTGCTCCCTTGTTTCTACCACTTTATCCTGCTTCTTTGTGTGGACTGTGATGGTCTGTTGTTTCTGAGCCATCATGATGTTGTTGTATTTAGATCTCCGTTAACTGTTTGTGAAGAGCAGCCAAGGGTGATTCAGGTTCTTCTTGGTGGTTTTTTTATCTTGCGTCCATTGGTGGAGAAGGAGGAAGTGCCTTTTGTTCAATAAGTGAATTTGCAGGAGGTGTGGGTGTAGTTGTGTCTTATGAGGACTATTGTCTCCCACTCAGTTAGACACAAATTACAATTGAATAACCATCACAAAACTAAAATGCTATGGATAAAAACACACCATGTAATCACACAGGAACAGTAACCAAAAAAAGAGAAAAGGGACAAAAAAGAAGAAAAAACAAGCAAATCTGCAATATCTGTGGATAAGGCACTAAGAAAGAAAGAAAAAAAAAGTAGGGAAGGAGAATAATAAATGAAGAAAAAATAGGAAAAATGAAAAAAGAGAAACAAGGAATGGGCTTAATCATGAGAAAAAAAGGAAAAAATAAAAATAAATAAATAAAAACCTTAAATTTGAGGGGGGTGGATTTCAACCAGGCACAGGGAAAGGAAAAAAATGCTGAAAACTAGGACCTTGTAGGGGAAGATTAAGAATAATAATAAAAAGGACAAAAGTATTAATAGTATTAGTTGTTTAAAACAGACAAGTGTAATCAAACTAATCACCAGAAAAAGAACGTGAAAAATAAAAAAATAAAAATAAAAAAAGAGAAAAAAGAAAAAAAAAAAAAAAATCAGTGGAGGGCAGGCTAGGGCACCCAGGCTCCGTCTGAGCACACAGACTGCAATGAAGTTCCTGTGGGCCCAAAAGATAGGTGGGAGTGGGGGGTGGCCACACCTCCATTCACCAAGCGGGTGTAGGGTGTAGTAACAAGAAAATGTCGTACCTTTTCCATCTTGCAGGCCCTGACTGTCGTTGGGGTTGCTGGAAAGCAGAAGTGTTCTTAAGCCCCAGAAATCTTCGAGAGCGCTGTCTCTTTAAATATCCACAATAGTCAAGCCGCTTTTTAATCCTTCAAAATGGCAGCGTCCTCTGGACCAGCAAAAGTCCACAGTTCAGCCCACCTTTCTCGTCACCTTCTCTGTTCCCCAGCCACTGTGCACAGTCCTCCATGCAGTCCCTGGCCAGCAGGGTGATTTTTAGGTTAATTCTTAGGTCCTACCACCACTCAGGAATCTCCAAGCTGTCTGTGCCATCAGGATCGCTCAGGATCACTGCCAGACGGCAGCTCCGTATGTCTTCTTTTTTGGTATTTTCATGAAAATTCTTCTGCTAGTTGGGGTTTAGTCCACTTCTATATACTTCCCTTCAAAGCTCAGGGGTCCAGGATCATCTTCTGTGTCTGTGTTAATTGGTTTCCCTTTTCTTTGCTGAAGAGGGTCTGCGTAGTCTTTCTGCCTAGTCCGCCATCTTGCAGGAAACTCTTTCTTTTTTTAATTTATAATTTTTTTTTTCATGTCTGTCACCTCTCCTTTCAGAACTTTACTTTCTCTATTTGCCTCATTTTTAATTGGGATATTTTTATATTTCTCATTTATGCAGTTTTTTTATCTCTCTTTTTATTGATTTCCTTTGTCTTGTTTTAAAGTGTTAGTTTATCATTTTCTTCAGCTTTGTGGGATTATGTTTTAGAGTTTCTTAGTCATCACTGGGGATATTTTTCTGCTCTTTTTGCTATTTTTCCTTGTAACTCTAAACTGAATTCAATCCTCTCTTTGCCCCACTCTGTGTTCATGTATAATAAAAGTGACAATTTTCTATATTCCATAAAGGAGAAATAGACTATGATAGCTTCTAAATTGCTTCAGAACTGAGATCTACTTCTTCTTCTCTCTTAGCTGGCACTTTTTTTCCTTGCTCTTAATTTTTAGCCCTGCTTTATTTGAATACATGACCCTGCAATTTCTCCTCAGTGTGAATCTTTGTGTAAGAGATATTTAGTTGGCTATTTCATGAGTTCATAGATCTCAGATGATTCAAGCACCATCCACATACTTAATGGTTTCTTTGTACATACAAACTAATCAGAGCTCACAAAATGAACTCCCAATTTTTTTTTACTCTCATTTTTTTTTTTTTTTTACACTGTTCATTCAGATTGACCATTCCAGTTTCCCACTTGAAGGTTTTCAGTGTTACAGAACTTACAAACTTTATTTGCTTTTCCCTTCTTCTTCTCTAACCACTGCTAATACAGAGTTTCTGAATGTTTGGATTTTTCTCCTGAGACTCTGGTGGTGCACATGGTTAAGGTGGTTACTATATTTAGCTGCTAACCACCTAGAGGTGCCTTGGAAAAGGACCTGTTAATCTACTGCAGAAAAGTCTACAGCCACTGAATGCCTAAAGAGCAGAATTCTACTCGGATACACTGGGCATTTCCATGGGTTGACATCAACTCCAGGGCTAATGATTTTTTTTTTTTTTCCCTTCACCTCTTAGAACTGTGAATAGTCACAGAGAAACTTTATTAGTTTTGTTTTAGATGTTTTGATATTTTTTTTGTATTATTATCTTAGTTGCTCTGTCTCTTTTGTGGTGGTATATGAAAGTATTAAAAATCTGTAGTCTGTAGTCACTATCACGATCTTAACAAATCTTCAGAATTTTAAGAATTGTATTAAATGTATCCAGTATTTATTTACTGAGTTTTACACATGGCAAGGATTATGATAAACACTGAATACAAAAATAGTTTTTGTCCTCATATAAAGTATATTTAAATAAAAGATTATAAACAGATATTATAGTATTTAATTATAGAGGGAAAGAGGGTTTGATATGTAAGCACAGAGAAAGAAAGCCACTTTCAGTGTGTGAATGTGTGTGTGTGTGTGTACTCATAGGAGAATGCAGCATTGTTTAAAAAGGCAATATCTTAGCTGAATGCTAAAGAAAGGAAAATAGTTGAACACAAACACACAATTAGTGATACAGAAAGGTACTTTTACTTAGTGCTTAGGAGAGAAAAAATACATAGCAAGGAACAAATTCTGGTGTGTGTGTGTGTGTGTGTGTGTATACCATAGAAATACACATGTTTCAAATGGCAGAAAGTGTATGGAGAAAGAAGGGCATATGGGCATTTTAAAGTTTCTGCACAATTTTTGCTTTAACCTTAAAACTTCTTTAAAATATAAAGTCTATTAAAAATTGATATGCTATACTAATTCTGTTTAAACAATTGCAAAACAATGACAACACTGCCTTGGAAATAAAAGCCTGTTAAATCTTACCTTCAAACCTGAATAAATTATGTTATTTTACTGAGCTTGTGATTTTATTATTTGAAAACTGAATTATAGTAACATGTTTAAGTCCACATGGTTTAAAAACAAAGATATCCGTTTAAAAAATGTATTGGGTATGGTGCTTAAGGCATTTGACTGCTAACCAGGAGGCTTGCAGTTCTAATACCATGAGCACTCAGCAGAAGGAACATGCAATCTACTTCTGTAAAGAATTAACCCTAGCTAAAAGCAATTTTAAAATATTCCAACTTTAGTGAACTCAACAAAAGTTATTTTCTACCACTAATCACATAGATAACTATTTTGTTTATTCAGTTGTTTATTTCTGGTTTTCATCATATAGAGTATTTTGAAGATATACCAAGTAAAACTAAATCCTGGTATTCCCCTTATAGATCTCTGTAAAATTGAAAAGATAGTTAATGTCTCTGAACTAGTTTCATCATTTACAGCAATTGAGACTATAAACAATTTGTCATGAAAAGTAAATAAGAAATGGTACATTAATATTTCCCTAGCACATTCCTTGGTTCCTACTGAAGACTATATGAAGATATTAAGTTTTAACATTGCATGAAATTTTAAGGTATCTGTAAGGACACATATTTTATTATCTATTTTAAAACATATACTGTATCAATTTTTCTACCTCTCTTTTTAAAATTAATAACATAAAAAGTGCTAAGAAATGTTATGGATGATACAGCTTGGGATATTGTGTTCAAGGAATGTGGAGTGAGTGAAACTTAATGAAGGAGAAAAAGACCACCTCTCTTTTCCTTGTCCTTCCCTTGTCTTGGTCCTATTTGATGGTACCGGATTCAAAGTTTAAAATATAAAGTAAGTTTGACCTTCACTATTCATATAAAACACAATCACAAGCATAGATATATATTTCTTCTAGAAAAAAAATGAAATTCATTTCAGCACTAAGGAAGTTCGTGGTAAGTGGAATGTGTGTAGCAGACATATTATTATTATGTTTGGATCTGAATATTATTGAAATAAGGTCTTCCAAAATTTAATAACAGTACTATGAAAAGAGAAAATACATCCTGGTTTAAACATCTCAAATGAGTATAGAGGTAGATAGTATATGTCAAAGAACAGGCTGGCAAGTAGATAGCAGCTGGTTGTTCAAAGAACAATTAGTCCTTTGCTGTAAACAATTACCTACAAGAATTTTTGCCAAACCCACACACATCCCCCAAACACACCCTTGTTTTTTCATTTTTAATGCCAGCTGCTCATGCCAGTTAGGTCACAGTTACAAGAAAAAATTGAAGCCCTAGTGAAACAATTAATTCCTCACATGTCCTATCCTTTATTTCTACCTAATTAACTATTTGGCTGATTGTTCACCAGTCATCTTTCGTATATTTTGAAGGAATAAAACACACTACAAGAATCCCAACATATAATGGATAAATAAAAGAAAATATGTTGTTTTTGTTATGTGCCATCCAGTTGAGTCAGACCCAACACATAAGACCACTCCTTGGGTTTCCAAAGCAGTATCACTACAGAAGTAGATTGCCCAGTCTTCCTTTCGAGGAGTGGCTGGTGAGTTTGAACTGCCAGCCTTCTGGTAAGCAGTCAAGTGCCTTAGGCACTATGCTACCAGAGTTCCCAAAAAAATTTATAGTATACACAAATTGATTAGTAAGATTCTGGTAGTTTGCATTTACAAGCACCAAAATTTATGATCCATATAATTATACAAAGATTTGAGGAAATAATTCAAATTTCCATGACCACACTGTTCAATACTTAACATTGTCAATGAACCCTTTGGTAATACATTTTGATATAAATTCATGAGTAAACTTAGTATAACCAACTTATTTACATATATAGATAGATAGAGATAGATAGAGATAGAGACATAGACACCCATATATCCATATATATATATGGATACATTGGGAGGTCTGGTAGCATAGTGCCTAAGGCACTTGACTGCTAAACAGAAGGTTGGTGGTCCAAACCCACAAGCCACTCCTTGGAAGGA
>NW_006921935.1:3344338-3349924 GCF_000298275.1 Orycteropus afer afer
CCTCCAATGGGGCATCCATTTGTTGGAATATCTCAATGGGTATTCCGTCAATTCCCGGAGCCTTGTACTTCACCAATTCTTTCACTGCAGCTTTGACTTCCTCCCTGAATACCATTGGTTCTAGATCATATGCCACTTCCTGAAATGGATGAAGATTGACCAGTTCTTTTTGGTACAGTGATTCTGTGTATTCCTGCCATGTTCTCTCCATGTTTCCTTTTGCTCATAGAATCTCTCAATATTGCAACTCGAAGCTTACATTTTTTCTTCAATTCTTTCAGCTTGAGAAATGCTGAACATGTTCTTCCCTTTTGGTTTTCAAACTCCAGGTCTTTGCACATTACATTATAGTAATTGATTTTGTCTGCTCAAGCTGCTCTTTGAAATCTTCTGTTCAGCTCTTTTATCTTGTCATTTCTTCCATTGGCTTTAGCTACTCTCCGCTCAAGGGCAAGTTTCAGAGCCTCCTCTGTCATATATTTTGGTCTTCTCTTCTTTCCTCATCTTTTTAGTAACCTCTTGCATTCTTCATGGATAATGTTCTTGATATCCTTTCACAATTTTTCTGGTATCCAATTGTTGGCGTTCAATGCATCAAAGCTATTCTTTAGAGGATCTCTAAATTCAAGACGGATATATTCAAGATCATATTTTGGCTCTCTTGGACTTGTTTTAATTGTCTTTAACTTCAAGTTGAACTTGTATAAGAGCAGGTGATGGTCTGTTCCACAATCAGCTCTAGGCCTGGTTTTGGCTGAAGATACTAAGCTTTTCCACAACCTCTTGTTACAGATGTAGTCAATTTGTTGTGATACTGCCTCGGAAACCCAAGGAGGGGTCGCTACGAGTCGGGTCTGTCTCAATGGCACATAACAACAACAACGACATGGATACATTAGGAAATATCTTTGCTGTATCTCCTTGTTGTTTTTAGTTGCTGTCAAGTTGGTTCCTACTCATGATGACCCTATGCACAACAGAACAAAACATAGCCTGGTGCTGCACTATCCTCATTGCCTTTGCTATACTTGAGCCATTGTTGCAGCCACTGTGTCAATCCATCTTGTTGATGGTCTTCCTTTCTTTCACTGACCCTCCACTTTACCAAGCATGATATCCCTCTCCAAGGACTTGTCCCTTCAGAAAACATGACCAAAGTATGTGAGCCAAAGCCTGGCCATTCATACTTCTAAGGAACTTTCTGGCTGTACTTCTAAAACAGTTTTGGTCTTTCTTCTGGAAGTCTATGATATTTTCAATTTTCTTCACCAAATCCACAATTCAAGTGCATCAATTCTTCTTTGATTTTCTTTATTTCTTCTCCAGTTTTCACATACATGAGATGCTATTGAAGATACTACACCTTGGGTCCTACGTACTTTAGTCCTCAAAGTAACATCTTTATTCTTTAACACTTTAAAGATGTCTTTTGCAGCAGTTTTGCCCAGGGAAGTATGTCCTCTGATTTCCTGACTGCTGCTTCCAGGGGTGATGATCATGTATTGAAATATAATGAAATATTTGACAGCATCAATTTTTTCTGCATTTATTGTGATGTTGGCCATTGGTCCTGTTATGAAGGTTTCTGTTTTCTTTATGTTGAGGTGTAATCTATACTGAAGCCTATAATATTTGATTGTCATCTGTAAGTGCTTCAACCCTTTTTCAATTTCAACAAGCAAAGTTGTGTCATCTGCATGTCACAGGTCCTGGTATAGACACTATTATATTCCAATATTATTTTTAATTGTGATCATGTAAATTATCTTTTTATATTGTTCAGAACTGAGGAATTTTAAGTGCAATTGATGGGAATCATAAGAAATATTTAAAACTTGGATATAACTTAGGACACAAAGATGAATAAGTGATTGCCAAAGGGGTAAGGAGGTGCATCTTCCAACCTCCCCTAACCCCTCAAGAGGAAGACAGAATCAACATCAATAGCCCAAGACCTATTCCTGTGAGACATGCTGCCTCCCTCCAGCCCTTCCACCAGCCCTGACACCAACTGTTCCTCTGCAGTACCCACCACCTCTCTGCTGGGTTTGATAATTTGCTGCAGTAGCCATACATAACTCATAGTTTATGGGGTTTTTTAGGGAAGCACGAGGCTACAAGTCAAGTTCAGGGAAAACTCTCAGTCTCTTTCAGCCTGCCATCTCTCAGCTGACAGTTTCTCTCAGTCTCTTTCCCAGCAATGCACATCTCTCGGTGTCTCTTTCTCACCAGCACATGTCTATCAGGAGTGTGTTTCTCTCAGCAGCATGTCTTTCACAGACAGCAGTCAGAGAGACTTCTGCATCGAGGAGGCCTCCTTTTGAGCTTGCAGAGTGGCCAAACTAACCAATCCCAACATCAGAATTCCATACACCTGAGAGAGAGTGAACTTCCCAGAAAATTACTGTGTGCTGCTCCCAACAAAAATACTTCAGGTGGATGAATAACAATCTGGAGCTACTTGTTGCTCATGGCCAATTCCACCACAGAGTTTGCAAAGTCTTATGGCTAGAAAAGCCATACCAGGTAATTTACTACTGCAGTGATATTTAAAGTACCCCCTTTTTAAGGTAAGGACAATACATTAATGAACAAAATATCTTAGAAAGCTGTACTCTGGGAATTATGTGTTGAAATATGCAAGAGAACTTGCAATACCTGTTCCCTGATAAATTTCACTATAGGATATCAGTTCTAGTTTATTTTGTACTTGAAAAAATATCTTAATAACTAAAGCTTTCATTTTCAGAACAGATGTTTTCATGCATGCTTCACTGCATTCTGAATAATATGACAAATTCAATTACCTTTCAAAATGCTGGAATTCTTGCCATGCAGAGATAGAAATAAGGATTCATCAAATTACATATTATTGTCTGATCTGCATGTCATGCATATATATTTCTCAATATCATCCACATTGCTTTGTTAGTCTCATCAAATTAATTGTATTGTTTTCAGCTGATTTTACATGAATACCTTCCTAGGAACTTTGTATTCAGTTTAGTACTTCTAATCTGTTGTAACATAAGTGCCATTATTTAAGAAAATATGGCTTGATATTTGATGAAAGAGAAATACTAAAATTGTTTCAACTTACTAAATTCCAAAGAGAATGATATTTTATAAACTTTAACAGGAAAAAAAATACCATTATTAATTTGATCTACGGTATTTTGAGTATTACTTTGTGATACATAAAATTATGTTACTATACTGAAAAATCAATATTATCATTGGTATCATGAATCACAGTTTGTATATGAAGCTTTGAAATACTTTTCTTTATATGCTATAGATAAGGAAAAAGACCTCAAGCCCAGAAATTTATAATTTTATGTATTTTCCTGGTATATGAAATCTCCAATCTTTATTATATCTCCTTTCTTGATATTGGCACTTGAGGATGAACTTTGATATCCTGAATGCCTTGTTTGTCTTGACTGAATTGTAGCTTTTTGGTTGAACTTTTTAATTCATAATTTTTATGCCTACTTTTGTCCCTAATGGCTTGATTTGTAAATATAGCAAAATGCTCTCTGAGAAATCTGTTCTAACATTATGAAACTTGCCATTATTTTTCTCTTTTAACCTAAAGATTATAATTCCTTAGAGTTTTATATCTAGGAATATTTCTTTTAATTGGGATATAATTCATATATCATAAAACTCACCATTTAATAGTGCACAATTCAGTGGTTTTTACTACATCGTAGGTTGTGAAACATCATCTAATTCCAAAACATTTTCAGCAATCCAAAATAAATCACATATGTATTAGCAGTGACTCCTTTATCTCCTCTTCCTTAATTTCCTACTATTATGTTTTCTCTTTCTATTTATTTACAGATTCTGAAATTCCATATAAATGGAATCATACAATATATAGCTTTTTTAGTCTCAATTATTTCAACAAGTATAAAGTTTTCAAGGTTTATCTATTTTGCAGCACATGTAAGTATTCCATCCTTTTTCAGGTTGAATAATATTCAATTGTATGATTATACTATATTTTGTTCATCTATTCATCAGTTTGTGGACTTTTGAATTGTTTCCATTCTTTCATTGCTATGATTACTGCTACTATAAATATTCTTGTAAAGGTTATTTTGTGTGAACATGTATGTGTTAACTTCTGTAACAAATTACCACAAAGGGAGTGGCTTAAAACAACAACTTTTTCTCTCACAGTTCTGGAGGCTGGAAGTCCAGACTCAGTTTATCAGCAGAACTACATTCTCTTTTAAGGCTCTAGGGGAAGATCTTGCCGTGTCTCTTCCAGTTTCTGGTTAGCTCAGGCATTCTTTGGCTTGTGGCAAATGCACTGCAATTTCTGCTTCCTTTTTAGCATGGCATTATTCTCCACTTATCTTTTTCTCTTCTTATGAAGACACCAATCATGACTGATTAGGGCCCAGCCTAATGATCTCATCTGAATTTAACTAATTATACCAACCATGACTCTATCTTACTTTTCTAGTGTTGCCATTAAAGAAATACCACAAGTGTGTGACCTTTGAAAATGGAATTTTATTGCCTCACAGTTTTGGAAACTGGAAGTGCACATGAGGACACATTCTTCAGGGGAGGGTCATTCTTTCAGTAGTTTAGTGCTTTTTTTTTTTTTTTTTTTTTTTGTCATTCTTTGGCTTACAGAGGCATTCTCACATGGTCTCTTCCCCCTGTGGTGTGTGTCTCTGTCTCTATTTTGCTTTTCTTCTTATCTTTTCTTTTCTTTTTTTTTTTACAAAAAAAAAAAAAAAAACACCACTCAGAAGATATTGAGATTAATTCTCACTCTAGCTCAATAGGATCTCATTAAAAAAAAAAAAAAAAAAACCTCTTTTTTCAAATACAGTTACATTCACAAGTACAGACGTGAAGAATTCAACATATGTTTTTTACGAGATGTAATTCATTAGGTAACAGACTCTATTTCCAAAAAAGAGACACTAATCTTGTGTTAAATGTGATGGAAAAATTCGTGAATGGTTAATGGTGATGGTTGAAAAACATGATAGACCTGGTCTGATAGAGCCTGTTAAGACCCCTGAGAAGATGGCCCTTAGTTACCCTTCAGATCTGGAACTAAACTCAGTTCTGTGGCTTCCAGCCAAACAGTAGACAGACATATAGGGTGAACATTTACACATGTAGATAGACTCCTTAGAATGATCAATCATGGATGAAAAGAAGGGCAGTATTTGCTCAGGGAGCTATCTCAGAGGGCAGAAATGCATGGGAAAGAAAGATACAGGGAAACTGTAATTATAGGGAGGAAATGGGAAGAGAGCTGTTACATTGTGGTGGTTGCAGTCAATGTCATGAAACAAAATGTGTGTGAACTGCTGTGTAGAAAATGGATTTGCTCAGTAAATTTTCATTCAAATCACAATAAAAATTAAAACAAAAACACTCCAGTTGTACCCCCCATTTCTTGGTGCTTTTCCTTTTTTGAACTTCTAATTCTATAGCTTCTCAGGGCACTTTGTCAAGAATTTCTTCACTTTGTGTTTTGTCATTTTTCAAAATACTCTTTCACCATAATAAACTCTTTGTGTTTCATTTTTTTAAAAAAGTGATAGA
>NW_006921935.1:3350029-3358951 GCF_000298275.1 Orycteropus afer afer
TACATTAATACAAACAACTCTGAAACCCAACAGGGCAAATTTCATTAGATTTCAAAGCTTAGGAATAAATCTTTGTTTCTTGATTTCCCCTCTGGTTCTTCAGATGCCCCATCAGTCCTGACCTCTGGGCTCATATGATAGCTTTCAATCTCTTAGCATTAACTGTAGGTTGAGAAGTTCTCAAGCTTTAGACTATAGTGCCAAACACACCCTCTAAAACTGAGAAAGTGGTCTCACCTTCTCAAACCTAGTAGACAACAGTCCACCCTTTGGAACAAAACAGGCAGTGATCTCACCCGCTGAGCCTTCACACTAATAGTCATTCTTCCATTCTCTTGAATAAAAATACATGTTCACAGCCAAGTTACTTTATTATCTTGATTGCTGTCCATAGAATGATATAAGGCCAACAATCTTCATTCATTTTGTTCCATCTATGTCTAATCAGTCCACACTGACTTTGCTTTTCTTGAGGTAGTTGGTTGGATTCACAAGTCACATATCTAATCTTTTCATTAAATAGTTACCCAGCTACAATCATAGTGTCCTTGCCAGGTCTGGTTTTCTTTTCTTTTTTTGTATTAACAGCATGTAATATGCAAGTGACATAACTATGCTTGGTGAAAGTAAACTGGACTGAAACACTTACTGATGAAGATCAAAGACTAAAGCCTCTAGTATGGATTACACACCAAAATAAGTAACGCGAAAATCCTCATAACTGGATCAATAAGCAACATCATGATAAATGGAAATAAAAAGATCTTCCATTAAGATCTACTGCTAAAG
The DNA here is from genome assembly GCF_000298275.1 of Orycteropus afer afer. Classification (NCBI taxonomy): domain Eukaryota; kingdom Metazoa; phylum Chordata; class Mammalia; order Tubulidentata; family Orycteropodidae; genus Orycteropus; species Orycteropus afer. Next base: position 3,350,819 of record NW_006921935.1, read on the forward strand.
ACCTTTCAATGAATTAAAAAACACATATGTTACTTTGAGGATGAAGGTCCACCTGATCTAAGCCATGGTATTTTCAATTGCCTGATATGAACATGGAATCTGGACAACGAATAAAGAAGAACAAAAATGAATTTATGTATTTTAATTATGGTGTTGATGGAAAATATTAGATACTCCATGGACAGCCAGAAAAATAAACAGATCTCTCTAGAAAGAAGTACAGTCAGCATGCTCCTTAGAAGGAAAGATTGTGGAACTTTTCTCACATATGATTTGCACATGCTATAAACAGTGTCCAACCAACCCCTGAAGAAGGACATCAGGCTTGGTAAAGAAGAAGCTTAGTGAAAGAGAGGAAGATCCTCAGTGAGATGAATTGACATAGTCGCTGTAACAATGAACTCAGACACAGCAACAGTTCTAAGATTAGTGTAGGACCAGGCAGCGTTTCCTTCTTTTGTACATAGGGTCCCTATGAGTTGGAACCTACCTGATGACATCTAACATCAACAACAGGTATTTTGGACTAACAGCCTCAGCTTGGTATCAAGAATGTAAACAACTTGAGGCCAATACACACAAGCCATCTTTAGCTCCTCTTTGCTTAACAATTCTTTCTTTCAGTGTTCTTTAGTTCTTTACATATTACATCCTTTATTTCCTCAAACTCACTTTAATAACTGTTAAAATATCTTTGTCTAGTAAGCCCACTTTCCAGGCTTCCTCATGGACAATTTCTGTTGATTGCTTTTTCAATTCTCTTATTTCTTTCGTCTAATAATTGGTGAAAACAGAGCAATTTCAAATACTATACTATAGCAACTCTGGAAATAAGATTCTCCTCCTCCAGAGAGTTTGCCAGTTTTTCTGTTTGTTTTAGTTGTCATTGTTTATTTGTTTAATGCCCTTTCTGATTTCATACTCTAATGTCTGTATATTTGCCATGAATGCCACTAAAGTTACTATTTGGTTAGTTTGTCATCAGCGAATGATTGGAAAACCAAATTCTTTAAATAATTTAATGGGGAATAATGAATCTTCCAATATTTTTGACAAGCTCTGTTTGTATTTGGGGTATGATTTCACCACTCATCCAGGCACTTTAAAGTTTTGCCTTAACCTTCACTTCTTGCTTGTGTAGAGCCTAAAGGTCAGTTAGAGGTGAAAACTTAGGTCCTACTCTGGTCTTTCATGAGCATGTTTACAGCCCAAAGCATGTGGTTGGCCTTTTAGATTACCAGGAATATGTCAGACTTTTTCTCAGCTCTCATGAACATCTCAAGGAGCCTTTGTGACATATTAGTTAAACACTTGACTGATAACCAAAAGGTTGGTGGTTCATGATGTTATGAAGTTCTACAAATCCTCTCTATAGAAAAGCTTTTAGCAACAAACTACTTTGATTGAAGTTGAAAAATGTAAGTCTTTCAAGTGGGGTCTTCCAAGGAATCACCAGAAAGTTCAGATAATATCTCTTTGGGAATGAGGCTTTGGAAGAGCTCTAGCCCAATTCATCTATCTCCAGAATCCAAAATGTTGTCTGCTATTTTTCAATATGGAACTGAGGAATGAGGGAGCAGGATTTTAACAGGTAAAAGTCCACAAAGGTTGCTGTTCTTACCACGATTCAATCATTGTTTCCTTTACTAAATGTATTGTTGTAAGCCTTTTGTTAATTTGCATTGTTATGAGAAAATTGTTGTTGTTGTTGTTATGTGCCATCGAGTCAGCCCTCACTCATAGCGACCCCTCCTTGGGTTTCCAAGGCAGTATCACTACGGAAGTAGGATTGCCCAACCTTCCTTCCGAGGAGTGGCTGGTGGGTTTGAACCGCCAGCCGTCTGGTTAGCAGGCAAGTGTCTTAGCCACTATGCTACCAGAGCTCCCATGAGAAAATTAGGTATTGCCAATTTTTTTCTTTCTTTTTTTTTTTTTTTTAGTATTTTTATGCTTTTCGGGGTGGGAGAGTGAACATATCTATGCGAATTTTAAACAAATATTCTAGCAGACACACCACATTTATTTTTTAATGTTTTAAGAAAATTATGGAATCATGTATATTTACTTTGTAGTGTATATATTGTTGTTGTTGTTATTTGCCCAACCTTCCTTCTGAGGAGTGGCTGGTGTGTTTGAACCACCAGACTTCTAGTCCTGTAGTGTATGTAGCAGTACCAAAACTTAGTGTTGTATGTATAGCACATTGAAGAGTTTATCAGACACTATGTATTAAATAGTTGTGTGTATGTATGTGTTTTCTAACAACATAAAATTGAAAATCATCCTATTTCAAATGTGCTCAGAATAGTCTGCAAAATATTTTTGTTTAATAAATGCTCATTTCATTGAAAAAAATTCATTCAACTAATAATCAGTATCATATATTTATCTATGAAAAAATATTACACAATATATACGGAATATTGAAAAAAGGTACACAACTATAGCTATCTTTCAGCTAAAAGGGACTTGAATAGCTTTTTCAACTGAAATCAGTCACTATAAATTATGTGCTTTTATAACTTGGGATTCCAGGAAGTTTGCAAGGCATCACACAATTTTAATGTTGATGTTTTTATGACATTTTTCTTAAAAATAGATGGCTACTATAGAACTCTTATGAAATATTTCTGATATATTCTGCACTGTAACTAAAAATGAACAAACTGATTAATATGAGTTCTCACAGGGTCATTCAGCCATTCATCCCCCTGAACACAGACATCAAACAATTTTATAGGTGATAGACTATTTTAAAAATGAAATATAGAAGTGTAGATTTTGAAAGATAATTTGTAATAATGTCTAAAGCTTTAATTGAAAGAGTTAAAATTAATTATATAAAATAATTTAAATGTTTTGAATATACAGTGTTGGGTTTTATTGAAAATAAAATAGAAAAGGGATAGTATATCCTTCAAAGCAATGATGTAAGAAACAATTATGTTCTCTAGAACAGAAGATATTTCTTGTTTACTAAACTAGAGTTTAGAGAGCTAGAGATAATCATCAATAAAATTAATTAAGAATTTGTAAGTTTAGAATCTAGTCATAAGTTATGCAGAAAACAATATAATGGTTATTACAGCAAATGGTGTGTATGAACATAATGTTTTCAATTTTTGGAATTATTAAATATGTGTCAATTTAGAATAGTGAACATTGATGACTAACCTCATATCTAAATTATTTGGAAGGACCAAGAACATTTCTGGTATAATTTTAGGAATATATACTGGGAAATTTACTAAGAAATTATTTTCTAATTTATCTATATCCATTTTTTAAGTGTCAATCATTTTCACACCATCAGATTATTCATATAAAGCTAGTAAAGCTAGTGTGTAAGTGTAATTCTTGTATTGAATAAGTAGGAAAATAAAACATCAGTGTCAAAACTCTCACAAAACATTAGTTTATCAATTTTTACAGTAAAATAATACTGTGCAGAATGAAACATTAAAAAAAAAAAAAAAAAAGCAGTTCTTTAAACTAATAGATGTTTTAGAAAAATGGGAAATTCCAGAACTTAAATCTGAACTTTTGTGTCAAGGGAATCTGATAATTGTATGTGTTTGCATGTATTGCATACCTGTTGCTGAGGCATGCCAAAATATATGGAGAGGGAACATGATTTCACATCTGGTCTCTTATACTTTTTGACCTATTTCTTTGTATTATTACACTCTGACAACTACATTTTGAGAAAAAGGTCTAGGAACCATAAGGTGCTACAATCATGCACTCTTTATGTAAGGCCAGATCTTACCACATATGCTCACTGAGAACTTCCATTAGTTGTGCCACTTCTGATGCCAGATTCTTCCTTAAGAAATTGTTGATGTTTGTTTGAATGATCCCTGTATTTCAGTATGGACTTTAGATTAAACCATTTGGAGCCCCAAAAACTGTTGTTTAAAAATAAGCAAAAATATACCTTCATGTAAAAATTATTTTAAATTTGAAAATAAAGCAAATGTCATATAAGGGTGAACAATTATCTGTTGTTATTGTTAGATGCCACAGAGTAAGCTCTGACTCATAGTGACACTATGCACAAGAGAACAAAACACTGCCTGGTTGTGCGCCTTCTTTACAATCCTTCCTATATTTGAACCACTTGTCAATCCATCTTGTTGAGGGTTTTCCTCTTTTTCATTGACCCTCTACTTTATCAGGCATGATACATTTCTCTAAAATAGTTCTTTCTGACAAGATGACCATAGTAGGTGAACTTCTTACAGGACAGAGTTGTTTGTTCTTCAGGTAGTCCAAGGTATTTTCAGTATTTCTTTGCAAATACCATAATTGAAAGACATCAATTATTCTTCAGTCTTCCTAGGTCAATATCATGCTTTCAAATATATATGAGGTGATGGAGAATACTGGCTTCGGTTGGGTGCAACTTAGTCTTCAAAGTGATTTGTTTCTATCTTAACTCTTTAAAGTGATCTTTTGCAGCAGATTTTCCCAGTGAAAGGTTGTTGTTGTTGTTGTTAGGTGCCGGTGAATCATTTATGACTCATATCAACCCCATGCACAGCAGAACTAAACATCGCCGATCCTGCACCAGCTCCATGATCCTTGCTATACTTCAGCCCATTGTCGCAGCCACCACGTCAATCCATCTTGTTGAAGGCTTACCCTTCTTTCGTGGACCCTCCACATTACCAAGCATGGCATCTTTCTACAGGGAATGGTCCCTTCTGACAACATGACCGATGTAGGTAACACGATGTCTGGCTATCCTCGCTTCCAAGGAACATCTTGGCTGCACTTCCTTCAGGACAGATCTATTAGTTCTTTTGGCAGTCCATGGTACGTTCAGCATTCTTTGCCAGAACCACAACTCAAAAGCATCAACTCTTCTTCGGTCTTCCTTATTCATTATCCAGCTCTCACATGCATATGAGGTGATTGGAAATATCAAGGGCCTGTGTCAGGCACAACTTAGTCCTCAAGGAGACATCCTTGCTCCTCAGCACTTGAAAGAGTTCCTTTGCAGCTAAACTGCCCAGTGCTATATGTCATCTAATGTCCTGACTGCTGCTTCCATTGGCCTTGACTGTAAAACCAACCAATGGGAATTTTTTTACAACCTCAATCTTTTCTCCATTTATCATGATGCTGCTTATTGGTCCAGTTGTCCTCACAACTTCTTTATATTGATATATAATCCATACTGCAGACTGTGTTCCTCAATCTTCATCAGTAAGTGCCTCAAGTCATCCTCATTTTCAGCAAGCAAAGTTGTATCGTCTGCATATCTCAGGTTGTTAATGATTCTTCCTCCAATCCTGATGCCATGTTTTTCTTCATATAGTCCAGCTTCTCGGATTATTTGCTCAGCATATAGATTGATTAAGTGTAGGAAAAGGATACAACTCTGTCGCACACTCTTCCTGATTTCAAACCATGCAGTGTCCACTTGTTCTGTTCGAATGACAGCCTTCTGGTCAAGGTACAGGTTCCTCATGAGTGCAATCAAGTGTTCAGGAATTCCCATTCTTCTCCGTGTTATCCATAATTTGTCATGATCCACACAATAAAATGCTTTTGCATAGTCAATAAAACACAAGTAAACATCTTTCTGGTATTCTTTGCCTTGAGCCAAGATCCATCTGACAGCAGCTATGATATCCCTCTTTCCACATCCTCTTCTAAATCCAGCTTGCACTTCTGGAAGTTCTCTATCAATATATTGCTGCCACCATTTAAAAATTATTTTCAGTAAGATCTTGCTTGCACGCAATATTAATGATTTTGTTAGATAATTTCCACATTCTGTGGTATAACCTTTCTTTGGAATGGGTACAAATATGGATCTCTTCCAGTCAGTTGGCCAGGTAGCTCTTTTCCAAATCTCTTTGCATAACCAAGTGAATGCCTCCAGTGCAGCATCCATTTTGTTGAAATATCCCATTGCGTATTCCATCAATTCCAGGAACCTTGTTCTTTGCCAATTCCTTCATTGCAGCTTCAACTTCTTCCTCCAGTACATTTGGTTCTAGATCATATGCCACCTCCTGAAATGGATGAAGATCGACCAGTTCATTTTGGTACAGTGGCTCTGTGTATTCTTTCCATCTTCTTTTGATGTTCCCTGTATTGTTCAATATTTTGGCCTTAGAATCTTTCACTATTGCAACTTGAGGCTTAAATTTTTTCCTCAATTCTTTCAGATTGAGAGATGCTAAGTGTGTTCTTCCCTTTTGGTTTTCTAATTTCAGGTCTTTGCACATTTTATTATAGTAATTAGCTCTGTTTTCTAGAGCTGCTCTTTGAAATATTCTGTTCAATTCTTTTATCTTGTCATTTCTACCATTTGCTTTAGGTACTCTCTGCTCAAGTTTCAAAGTCTCTCTGTCATCCATTTTGGTCTTCTCTTCTTTTGTTGTCTTTTTAATGACCTCTTGCTTTCTTCATGGATGATGCTCTTGATGTCATCCCACAATTCTTCTGGTTTTCAGTCATTGGTGTTCAATGCATGGAATCTGTCCTTTAGATGGTCTCTAATTTCACAAAGTATATATTTAAGATCATACTTTGGCTTTCCTGGACTTGTTTTAATTGTCTTCAACTTCAAGTTGAACTTGCATATGAGCAGTTGATTGTCTGTTTCACAATCAGCTACTGGCCTGGTTTTGGCTGAAGATATTGAGCTTCTCCATCGCCCTTGCCAAAGATGTAGTCAACCTGATTCCAATGTGTTCCATCTGGTGAAGTCCATGTGTACAGATGCCATTTGTGTTGTTGAAAAAAGGTTTCAAGAAAGTTTTCAACGAAAGGTTTGTGTTATTGAAAAAAATCATTGGTCTTGCAAAATTCTCCCATGCGAGTTCCAGCATTATTTCTGTCACCAAGGTCAAATTTTCCAATTACTGGTGATTCTTCTTTGTTTCCAACGTTTGCATTCCAGTCACCAGTGATAATTAATATATCCTGATTGCATGTTTGGGCAATTTCAGACTGCAGAAGTTGATAAAAATTTACAATTTCCTCATCTTTGGCTTTGATTGGTGCATAAATTTGAATAATAGTCATATTAACGGGTCTTCCTTGTAGGCATGTGGATATTATCCTATCACTGACAGCATTGCACTTCAGGACAGATCTTGAAATATCCTTTGTGATGATGAATGCCACACCATTCCTCTTTAAATTGTTGTTCCTGGCATAGTAGATCATATCAGTGTCTGATTCAGAATGGCCAAAACCAGTCTATTTCAGCTCACTAATGCCTAGGATATCAATATTTTTGTGTTCCATTTCATTTTTGACCACTTCCAATTTCCCTAGATTTATATTTTGTACATTACATGTTCCTATTATTAAGGCATGTTTTCTGCCGTTTCTGCTAAATTTAAGTGGTGCCATGTCTGCAAATGGAAGTTTTGAAAGCTTTACTTTATCCATATGAGTAAGGCTGATTTTACTCCGATAATGCAGCTCTTGCCCAGTCCTACTTTGAGAGCTTTCTAAGCTAAGTGACTCATCTTCCTTCTCTATATTGTACAATGTTCCCAAACTATTCATAGAGCTGTATACTAATGTATCAGATAGTGTTTCTCTGCTATTCAGAAGGTTTTCCCTGGCCAATTCTTTGAGAAGTGAATGGCCTCCTCCTTCTTCCTAGTCTGTCTCAGTCTGCAAGCCGAGCTGATACCTGTGCAACAGGTGCACCCCACTGGGTTTGAAACATCAGTGCCACAGCCTTGAGACTCACAGCAACATGTCACCACAGTAGGAAAACCGACAGACAAATTTGTCTCCCTTAGCTCTTGGATCCCTCCAACCACCCTTACCTGGGTCTCTGAAGCTGAGTCTTCAATCTGTTCTGGTCCTCTTTGCCTTTTCTGTCCCCTTCCTGCCTTCCCACCTCACTGCTTGTGGAGCGTGGCCTGGGTTCCCTCTCCTCACCTGGGTCCCTGCAGCAGACTTCTCTATCTGTTCTGATCCCTTTTGCCTTTTTCAGTCACTTATATTGCAATGTAATATCTGATTTCTTGACTGCTGCTTTCATGGGTGTTGATTGGGGATCCAAGCAAAATGAAATCCCTGACAATTCAATCTTTTCTCCATTTATCATGATGTTGCTTATTGGTCCAGTTGTGAGGATTTTTTTTTTTTTTT
>NW_006921935.1:3359816-3361224 GCF_000298275.1 Orycteropus afer afer
CTTGTGTTATTTAGTGTTTAGCTCACAGAAGCCTTCAATTTTGCAAATCGAGGCTTGAATTGTTTCTTCAGTTCTTTCAGCTTATGAAATGCTAAGCATGTTCTTGTTTTTTGGTTTTCTAACTCCAGTTCTTTGCATATTTCATTATATAACACTTTACCTTGTCTTCTCAAGCTGCCCTTCGAGATCTTCTGTTCAACTCTCTTGTCTCATCAGTTCTTCCATTTGCTTTAGCTACTCTCTGTTCAAAAGCAATTTTAAGAGTCTCTTCTGACATTTATTTTGGATTTTATTCATTTCCTGTCTTTTTAATGACCATTTGCTTTCTTCATGTATAATGTTCTTGATGTCATCCAAAAACTCATCTGGTTTTTGATCATTGGTGTTCAATATGTTATTTCTATTTTGCAGATGGTCTTTAAAGTTAGAGGGGATAAAACCAAGGTCATATTTTGGCTATCATGGATTCGTTTAAGTTTTCTTAGCTCCAATCTGAACTTGCATATGAGTAATTGATGGTCTGTCTCACTGGTGTATAAACACCTGGCCTTGTTTATACAAGATATTGAGCTTCTTCATCCTCTCTTTCCATAGATGTAGTCAATCTGATTCCTGTGTAATCCATCTGGCAAGGTCCACATGTATAGCCATAGTTTGTTGTTAAAAAAATTATTCCCATTCTGAATCATGCTTCATCAGCAAATGAAGGTCCCAAAAGCTTTACTTCATCCACATCATTAAGGTCAACTCTATTTTGACAAAGCATCCCTTCTTCAGTCATATTTTGGGTGCCTTCTAACTTGAGGGCACTCATCATCTGGCATTATATCACACAATGTTTCAGGGTTATTCATAAATTTTTCACTGTTATTCGTAACTTTTTCACTGGCCGGTTTTCACTGCTATTCATGGTTTTCACTGGCAATTTTTTTTTTTTTTTTTCAGATGTGGATAGTCCCATCCTTCTTCCTAGTCTGTCTTAGTTTGGAAGCTCCACTGAAAGCTATCCACCATGGGTGACCCTACTGGTATTTAAAATACCAGTGGTATAGGCTCCAGCCTCATGGCAAGACTCCAGCCACCACACTATGACAAACTGATGGATGAGTGGTTGAGACGATTATCTAGGGAAATATTATTTATTCAAGATAAAATATCCCAGGCTTAAATAAGTAATATGTTATAGAATTTTAGAGAGATGTGGATTTTTTAGAGATACAGATGATTTCTATTTGGTGGAAAAGATAACTGAAACATTATGATTTATGGTCGTATTGGACATTCGCCCACTTTGTAGGTAAGCAAGTTAATCCTGACATTGCCTAAATACATCCAGTTTTTCAAATGCTTTTTGAAGTTGTTTTACTATCTATCTCCTTGGTTCTTTTTAAAATTGAGTTCAATAAAG
>NW_006921935.1:3361629-3362211 GCF_000298275.1 Orycteropus afer afer
TCCAATTGTAAAAGTTTCTGTTGGGAGAGGCACAAAGCAATGTTCTGGGAGGTTTGCTTTCTCTCAGGTGCTTAGAATTCTGATGTTATGATTGGTTAGTTTGGCCACTCTGCCAGGCTCAAAAGGAGGCCTCCTAGAGAGAGAGTTCTCTCTCTGTCTACTGGATGAGAAGGATGTACTGCTGGGAAAGAACACACTCCTGATAGACACGAGCTGCTGGGAAAGATGTGCAATAGACATGCATTGCTGAGAGATGCACTGAGGGACACTCACTGCTGAGAGAGAGACTGTGAGAGACTCTTGGCTGAGAGCCAGCAGGCTGAGAGAGACTGAGCATTTTTCCCGAACTTGAATTCTAATCTAGTGCTTCCGTAATAAACCCCATAATGTGGGAGTTCTGTGTGGCCACTGCAGTGAATCATCGAACCCAGGAGAGAGGTGGTGGGTGCTTTGGGAGGAACGGTTGGTGAAAGAGCTGGAGGGAGGCAACATGTCTGGCCTTGTAGGAATAGGCCTTGGGGTACTGATAGTGACTCTATCTTCCTCTTGTGGGGTTAGTGGAGGTCAGAATATGTGGCCTCC
>NW_006921935.1:3362986-3369782 GCF_000298275.1 Orycteropus afer afer
ATATAGCAAAGTGTATAGAAAGTGTAATGCAATTGTTTCTGTTCATGTCACATTTAAGTATGTAGGTATTCAATTTTTTATTTTGGAGATAAAAGAAGAGGAAAAGGAAAAGTTGCCAGCTTCAAAGGATGCTATTTTAATGACTTTCTGGTGATCATGAAGAATTCATATAGGCGAGCATTGAAGTGGTTACCCTCAGAAAAAAATCAAAGCCTTGAAAGATGATATTTGAAAGAGACATATAAGGACAAGATGGCAGTGGAAGCCATGACACTTAGGAGCATGTTGGAATCATAACTTTAGTTTCAATAGCAAAGGGGCAAGAGCAAGAAGTCAGCCAGGCAAGAAGGAATATGATCTATAACAGAATCATTAAGGAGCTCCACTAGAAAGCTAATGATACGTACTATATCTAAATGTATTTAATTCATTTATCTTATTCTCTATGCCATCTTGATACCATTTAAAATATTTATTCCTTCCAATGTTCTAATCAAACACCTAGCTACAAAGGACAACAAACAAATAAAACAAACAAACAAAAAAATGAAATTTCACTTCACAACAGAAGTTAATACTGTCTAATATTAGAAGTGGTCTCACCATCTATAAGGCCAAAAAAAAAAAAAAAATTAAGCTAAGGAAAATCTACCCAGTTATGTTGATGTTTGCCTTGTCAGCCAAAAGCAATGGAGGAAATGTTAATTATTAATTATAGAATGTCTATATTTCTCATCAACTTTACTCTGATATGGGGGTCTAATGTTTATTTGTCAAATAACAATCCATACAACGCCTCCAACTCCTGGACACATTTTTTTCTATATCTAGTCAAATTCAAAATATGTGTGAAATAGTTACACCATGAAGGTGTTTGTGTCTATGTCTGTATATGAATTTTGGAGTGTGTGAGAGGCTGTAATGAGCATGAAGGAAATGTGTTTGAGGATATGTGTGTGAATTTGAATATGGGTGTGCACGTGTATTTTCTTAACAATAAGTATATGTGTGATTGTGTGGATGTAAATATGTGTGAACATGTGAGGGGTGATCATAATGGTACATTACTATCCTTATAACAAAATCATTGTCTATAGGATCATACACAGAAAGATCCCTTAAAATAACATAATCTTAGATTGTGTGTGTTTATTTGCATCTCATTATGAAAAATAAAAGTTCAATAGACCAGATAGAAGACATTCTACTCTCACCTCAGGAGAGTTGTACTAAGATAATGCCTTTTAAGGGGCATTGCAGAGCTGTGTGCTCTCCATTGTGGACCTGATATAGAAGTTTCTTTTGTTATCCAAGATCAGAGTCAAGAGAAATAAAATTTTCTTTTTTCTGAATATAATGAATTAATTAATGTCTCATTTCAAGGGAAAAGAAAGTTATAGGTCTGCAATAGTATAACCAAAAAAAAAAAAAAAAACCACTCACTGCCATCGAGTTGTTTCCAACTGATAGAGACCACCTTTGGGTTTCTGAGGCAGAAAATCTTTATAGAAGTAGACTGCGCAGTCTTTCTTCTGCAGAGTGGCTGGTGGGTTTGAATTACCAACTTTCTGGCTAACAGTCAAATACCTTAGGCACTATGCTATGAAAGATTTCTCTGACACTTTATACATACATATATATGTGTGTGTGTCTGTGTGCTAAAATTGAAAACATGAAATATATGAAAACATAAAATGTTTTAAATTTTAGCACAGATATTAAAGAACAAAATGACAGCTATTTCCTTTTAATATTCACCTTTTCCATAATGTGTCCTGCAGAATTACACTTATGGTGTTATCCATAAAGAAAGGTCATAATCAAAGTATTTAGGAAAGGAAAATAATAAATCTCTTAGGGTACTTACAGCAATTCAAATATTTTACCTATATTATTATCTCATTTAGTTTCCAAAACAACAATAGGAGATAAGTTCTAATATTGCTCTGATTTGCAAACTAAGAGACTAAACCATGTTTGAGGTGAGGGTCAAGTACTTTGTCCAGCCTTTCACATATATAATAAGGAGTATACCCAGAGCTGAAATCTAGTCAGTCTGGTTGCATATAATCACAGTGCTACAATTCCACCTTATGAAAGTCTGATGAATTTTGTGAGTAGAATGTTTTCCATGTTTTCTTTAGTATAGTAATTTATGTGTTTATCTATTCATTTTTTATGGGATAACATATATTAACATGCTTAGAGCAAGTGTTCATCATGATGTTATAAGTCCCTGCTCCAGCAGTTTGCAAATATACAGCTTCTTTTGAGCTCCATTAGTTAATATTGTCTTGGTTGGAATTCCCTGGGAAATGAATTATAAGATAGAGATTTTTCTGAAAGAGCTTTAGGGAGAATACTCTTGGAAAATACCTATAAAGTACTGAGGAAATCAAAACTAAGCTCAGGGAGAGAGTGAACACAATTCAATTGCAACAGAGGTTTCAGATAATCCCTTGGGAGAAATCTAGGTCTGTCATAACCTTTCAGACTTTACTCAAATTGAGTCAAAGGGACCAGTCTTTGTTTCCCTGTATTGACCATCATTAGATGTGGATTGGATTGACCCTGGGAAAGGGTGTACTCTTGTGTTGTTGTTGTTGTTTTTATGTGCCATCGAGTCAGACCCGACTCATAGCAACCCCTCCTTGGGTTTCTGAGGCAGTATTACTACAAAAGTAGATTGCCCATCTTCCTTCCAAGGAGTGACTGGTGTGTTTGAACCACCAGCCTTCTGGTTAGCAGTCGAGTGCCTTAGAAACTATGCTACCAGAGCTCCCAGGTGTACTCTTAAGCAAGGAAAAGACCTATAGAGGAGCTTTGCTGTGAACCATCAGGAGCCAATATTCCTAGCAGCTGAGGGAATGAGTGCCTTTATCCTGAAAAAGGGATCAAAGAAGAACACCATAGAATCTACTACAAATATCTGTTCTTAAAAAAAAAAAAAAAGCAGGTTTATTCATGATTGGTATTCTTCAAGCTGAAAGAACTGAAGATAAGTTTCAAGTTTGAGCTTCAGTATTGAAGAATTCTACAGGCGAAAAATTGAATGATACAGTATATGTTAAAAGAAGATAGAATAGTAATAATATAGGAATACAAAGAGTCACTGTATCTAAAGAGGATGTTAGTATTCAGGAGGTAGTATATGAACAAAAACTGCTGAGACTGAAGTAAGAACTTCAAAGTGACACTGAAGGCATTGGCAAAAAAATAAAGTATTGATGGAATGTCCATTGAGATGTATCAACAAGTGGATGTAACCCAGGAAGTACTTACTCATCTATCTGAGGAAAATTGGAAGACAGTTACCAGGCCAAATCATTGGAAGAGATTCATCTTTGTACCCATTCAAAAGAAAGGTGATTAAATGGAATGTGGGAGTTACTGAATATGAGAATTTTGTTGAAATCAATCATTGGAATGAAGCTACGAGAAGTTCAAACTAGATTCAGAAGAGGACTTAGAAAGAGGGATATCATTACTGTTATTAGATGGAACTTGGACAAAAGTAGAGACTACAAGAAGGATGCTTTTTTGGGTTTGGGAATTCTACGGTGTGGATCATAGCAAATTATAGCTAATATTACAAAAAATGAGAATTCTAGAACTCTTAATTGTGCTTATGAGGAAACTGTACATGGATTGAGAGGCAGTTTTTCAAACAGTACAAAGGGATCGTATGTGGTTTGAAATTGAAAAAGTGTGCAGGAAAAAGTGAAAGGAACCCTTTCAGTTTACTTATTCAATCTTTATGCTGAACAATTAATCTGTGAAGCTGGACTACAGGAAGATTAATGGGGTATTAAGACTGATGGAAGACTTATTAACAACCTGGAATATGCTCATGTGGCAAAGGTGCAGGGAGGCTACATCTTCTGATCTCTAACCACACAAAAAGAAGATTGAATCACTATCAGTAGACCAAGGTCAGACATGCTGCCTCCCTCCAGCCCTTTCACCAACCATTCCTCCCACAGCACCTACCACCTCTTTGATGGGGTTTGATAATTCACTGCAGTGGCCACACAGAACTCACAGATTACGGGGTTCACTAGGGAAGCACCAGACTACAATTCAAGTTCAGAAATGCACTCAGTCTCTCTCAGCCAGTCATATCACTAAGCAGCTGGCAGTCTTAGTAGCACATCACTCTCTCAGTAGTGCATATCTCTCATGTCTCTCTCTCAGCAGCATGTGTATCTCACATCTCTCAGGAGTGTGCCTCTCTCAGCAGCACATCCCTCTCAGCCAGAAGTCAGACTCGTCTCTAGGAGGGCTTCTTTTGAACCTAGCAGAGTAGCCCAAACCAACCAGTCCTAATATCAGAGTTCTACACACCTGAGAGAGAGTGAACTTCCTAGAAAATTACTTTGTGTTCCTACAGAAATACCCCAGGTGGATAACTTTAACAATCAGGAGCTACTCAGTTGCTCATGGCAAATTCCACCACAGAGGTTACAAAGACTTATGGCTAGAAAATCCACACTATGAAATTTACTACACCACAACATGACACAACTTTGCTTGCCAAGTGAAGATGAGTTGAAGCTTTTGAAGAACATCAAATATTCCATACAAAATTCAATGTGGATTACTCTGAAGCATAAAGAAAATCAAAATACTTACAACTGGTCTATACACGAGAGCTCTGGTGGTGTAGTACCTAAAGCATTTGGCTGCTAACCAGAAGGCAGGCAGTTCAAACCCACTGGCCATTCCTTGGAAGAAAGGTTGGACAATCTACTTCCATAGTGATACTGCCTCAGAAAACCAAGGAGGGGTCACTATGAGTCAAAATCAACTTGAGAACAATGAGGGGTTGTTTTTTTTGAATGGATGAATAATTCATTACAAATACAATTTTCAATAACATAAATAGTGACTACACAAGTGAATAAATAATGACTATACAAGTGAACCTCCTCATGTAGAATACATAGGAATCAGTTTGACTGAATCTATGGAAAGAGATGATGGAGAAGCTCAATATTATCTGCCAGAACAAGGCCAGGGGATGGAACAGACCATCAGTTTCTCATATGTCAAATTTAATTTGTACCTGAATAAAAGTAAAGCAAATCCTCAAGAGCCAAAATATGACCTTAAATACATCACACCAGGAGTTAGAGACCATTTCAAGAACACATTTGATGCACAGAGCACTAAAAACAGATGATTTGTGGGATGACATCCAGGACATCATATATGTTTAAAGAAAAAAGATCATTAAAAAGATAGAAATGGATGATATGACCACAATGTATGTCAGAAGAGACTCTGAAGCTTCCTTTTGAGTGTAGAGTAGCTAACACTAATGGGAGAAGCGATGACATAAAACAACTGAACAGGAGATCTCAAAAGACAGCTCAAGAAGAAAAAAGGATTCAAAATGGAGTCTTGCCAGTGAGCAGCATGTTTTTTTTTCCATCTGGCATCTAAGGTCTTAGACAACTAGGCACATCAGTTTGAATAAAGAACTTTGGTGTCTGAACAGCTCACTGAATCAGAGTGCACCAAACACAGAAGAGCAGAATTAGAGGAAAGGTACAGGGAGATTATTTAGGAAAGAGCTGCTGGCGGAGGACAGAAGGACACCAAGAGAGTCATTGGGAACTTTCTTGGGGAAGTGACTGTCTGTCGGGTGAGGGCGGCTGCCAGAGATCCACAGGACAAGAAAGAGGACATCTTGTAACAGCATACCAGTGACCACTCTAATATTCTAGCGGGCAGTGGAAGAGACCTGCCTCCCGAAGCTGATTTTGTCAGTAATTTGGGATCATCTGGGTGCTGGCAGACACAGGCACTTCTGCTGAGATCCGGTGGAGGACTCACAGTTGCGACAGGAAAGCTAGCTCCCTCCCTTCCCAGGGGATCACAGAGTGGGCTGGGGTCGGTCAGACTGGGACACTTCGTGCTTTTCTTTGTCACAGAGATCGGAACCGCAGGTCACTAGTAGGTACTCCCCTGCCTCCAACACATCTGAAATTGTGCTAATCTTTGGTGCCACAGGTGGGTGGTATCACAGACAACACCAGAGCCATCTATTAGTGGTCCGGCAGGATTGTGTCAGTACTGCAGGCAGATGGGACAGGGACAGCGAAGAAACCTCAGTCCCGGGAATTTGCCTTGGAGCTGTTTTTTGGCACTGTGGGGTCACGGAGGCAGGGTCTTTGAGTGTGCTGAAATTGGTGGAAAGTTGTGATGCTCTAACAATAGAAATCTTCCCTGAGGTTGAACCGTGGTCTTGCAAATAAATACGTCATCAATAATACCCAGCTCAAAGTCCTAGAAACTGACCCTAGCAACACCAAGCTTTCCTTCTTCTGCTCCCACCTTCTCTGCCAATAACTTCACTTATTCAATAAAAGAAACCATATTCCAATCACCATAAAAACTTTTGCTTCAAATTCAAAACCTTCTTTATGAAAAAGAGAAACATTTATCCACACTACACACATTGATTCCACCATCACAAAGAAAACAGCAGAACGACTCAACACATCTGAAAAAATAATAAAATACAACAAACCAGCTTCATGTTTTCAAAATATTAAACCATAAAACCAAGACAAAACAAATCAATAAGTAACCAGCAGCTAGAGACAACCTAAAGAGACAGTGCTCTACCAGATTCCAGGGGCTTAAGAAGAGATTCTGCTTTCCAGTAACCCCAAAAACTCTCCAGACCTGCACTGCACGACTGAAAAGGACCTAGTTTACACCTTCATTTTTTATTTTTTTTCTCTCATTTGTGGTTAACCCTGTTCCTTGTTGGTTTTTATTTGTTTGT
>NW_006921935.1:3376641-3385547 GCF_000298275.1 Orycteropus afer afer
CCAATGGAGCCTGCTGGAACCACTAAGACTATGGCCCCTAGCTGCCCCTCAGGTCTGGAATTGAAGACACACTTCTGGCTTCCAGCCAAATAATAGACAGTCATATTAGTTGAGCATTTACCTCAGGTAGATACACTCCTTGGAAAGAACAAGTATGAGAAAAAGAAGGGCTGCTCAGGCACAGGGAGACAGCTCAAGGGGTTGGAGTGCACGGAGGGATGGACACAGGGAAGAGGTAACTATTGGGAGGTGGTGGGAGGGGAGATGTTGTATTGTGCTAAATTGTGGTCAATGTCATGATACAAAGGGTATGTGATCTGCTGTATGGAAAATGTATGTCCTGTGTAAATCTTCACCCAAATCACAATTTAAAAAAAAAAAAAAAAGTAATGTATTATAATGAAATGTGCAAAGATCTGAATTCAGAAAACCAGAAGAAAAGTATATGCTCAGCATTTAGCAAACTTAAAGAGCTGAGGTGGAAAAAAAAAAAAAAAAGCCTCAGGTTGCAATATCAAAGGATTCTGTGAGCAAAATAATGAATGATGTAGGAAGCATCAAAAGAAAATGAAAGGAACTGACAGAGTCACTGTACCAAAAAGAATTGGTTGGCATTCAACCATTTCAGGAGGTAGCATATGATCAAGAACCAATGATATTGAATGAAGGAGTTCAAGCCAAACTGAAAGAATTGGTGAAAAACAAGGCTTCGGAAATTGACAGAATACCTAATGCAATGCTTCAACAAATGCATTCAACACTGGAAGCCCTCACTTGTTTATGCCAAGAAATTTAGAAGACAGCTACCTGGCCAACTGACTAGAAGATACCCATATTTTTGTCCATTCCAAAGAAAGGTGATATAATAGAATGTGGAAATCATTGAATAACATAATCAATACCAAACCCTAGTAAAATATTGCTGAAAATAATCTTAAAAATGCTTTCAGTAGTCCATCAACAAAGAACTACCAGAAAATCAAGCCAGATACAGAAGTGGGCTTGGAATGAAGGATATCATTCCTGATACGATTACACAATAAATCTTGACTGAAAACAAAACAAAAAAATACCAGAAAATGTTCACCCGTGTTTTATTGACTATACAAAGGCATTCATTTGACTATGCAGATCATAACAAATTATGGATAACATTGTGAATAATGAGAATTCCTGAACACTAAATTGTGCTTGAGGACCTGTATATAGACCAAGAGGCTGTTGTTTGAACAGAACACAGAGCTGCTGCATGGCTTAAAATCAGGAAAGGTGTGTGTCAGGATTACTTATTTGCATTGTGCTCATTCAATATGTATGCCTAATAAATAATCTGAGAAGCTGGACTATATGAAGAGGAATGTGGCATCGAGTTTGGAGGAAGACTCATTATCATACTGTGGTATGCAGAGGAAACACTCTTGCTTACTGAAAGTGAAGAAGACTTACACCACTTACTGATGCAGATCAAAGACTATAGCCTTCAGTGTGGATTACACCTCAACATGAACAAAACTAAAATCCTCACAACTGGTCCAATAAGCCACCATATGATAAATGGTGAAAATATTCAAGTTGTCAAGGATGTCATTTTACTTGGATCCACAATCAATGACCATGGAAGCATGAGTCAAAAAATCAAATGATGTATTACACTGAGCAACCTGCTGCAAAAGATCTCTTTACAGTGTTAAAGAGCAAAGATGTAACTTTGAAGACTCAGGTGCATCTGGCGCAAGCCATAGCATTTTTAATAGCCTCAAATGTATGTGAAACCTGAACAAGGAGTAAAGAAGACTCAAGAAGAAATGTTGTATTTGAATTGTGGCATTCGTGACAAATATTGAAAATATCATGGACTGTCGGAAGAACAAGCAAATCTGTCTAGGAAGAAGTGCAGCTAGAACACTCCTTAGAAGTGAGAACTATCAGATTTCATTTCTGTTGTTTCTGTTAGGTGCCATCGAGTCAGCTCTGACTCATAGAGACTCTATGTACATCAGAACAAAATACTGCTGTCATGCTTCATCCTTGCAATAGTTTCTATACTTGAGCCCATTATTATAGCCACCAAGTCAATCCTCAATCTTGTTGAGGGTCTTCCCTTTTCCACCGACCCTCTACTGACAACATGACCAAAGTAGGTTAGATGAAGTCTGGCCATTTGAGTTTCCAAGGAGAAATCCAGCTGCACTTCTAAAACAGATTTGTTTATTCTTCTGGCAGTCCATTGTATTTTCAGTATTCTTTGCCAATACCACAATTCAAAAGCATCAACTTTTCTTCAGTCTTCCTTATTCTTTGTCCACCTTTCACATGTGTATATGAGACAGTTGAAAAGACTATGGCTTACGTTCGGCACACCTTAGTCCCCAAAGTGACATCTTTGTTCTTCAGCAGTTTAAAGAGGTCTTTTGCAGCAGTTTTGCCCAGTGCAATAGGTTGTCTGATTTCTTGACTGCTGTTTCCATTTGTTTTGACTGTGGATCCAACTAAATTAAGTTTTTGACAATTTTAATCTTTTCACCATTTATCATGATGTTTATTGATCCAGTTGTGAGGACTTTTGTTTTCTTTATGTTGAGTTGTAATCCATACAGTAGACTATAGTCTTTAATCTTCATCAGTAAGTGCTTCAAGTCATCTTCACTTTCAAGATTGTGTCATCTCCATACCACAGTTTGTTAATGAGTCTTCTTCCCATCCTTATGCCACCTTGTTCTTCATATTGTCCAGCTTCTCAGATTTGCTCAGCATACAGATAGAATACATATGGTGAAAGGATACAACCCTGACATATATCCTTCCTGATTTTAAACCATGCCATTCTTCTATTTGAACCACATCATTTTGATATCTGTATAGGTTCCTCATGAGAACAAGTAAGTGTTCTGGAATTCCCATTCTTCTCAATGTTATTCATATATATATATATTTTTTTTTAATGATACACACAGTCAAATACCTTAGCATAGTCAGTGAAACACAGACAAACATCTTTCTGGTGTGTTCTTTGCTTGCAGCAAAGATCATCTGCCATCAGTAATGTTATCCTTTGTTCCAAGTCCTCTTCTGAATCCAGTTTGCATTTCTGGCAATTCTCTGTCAAAATACTGCTGCAACCATTTTTTAATTATTTTCAGCAGAATTTTACTTGCATGTGATATTAATGATATTTTTTGATAATTTCTACATTCTGTGGGATCACCTTTCTCTTCTCTGTTACTTTGGTCAGTTTATCAGAACTAATCAGTTCCCAGAGAAAGATATCATGTTTGATAAGACAGAGGCAGAGAGAAAGGGCAAGACCCGCAAGGAGATGATTGACACCTTAGTTGCAATAATGAGCTCTAGTATAGTAATCATTATTAGGATGGTTCAGGATAGGGCAGTGTTTTGTTCTGTTGAGCATAGGGTCCTTATGAGTTGGAACTGACTTAAAGGGAACTTAGAACAACAACAATATATCCTGCAATATTTCAATATTTATTTATTTATTATTGTTAATAATTATGAGTATGTATTTTTTTAAAAGTTTTTTTATGGATTGAGTGAAAGTTTACAGAGCAAATTAATTTACTATTCAATAATTTATACATATTTTGTTTTGTGATACTGGTTACAATTCTCACAATATAACTGTATTTTTCCCACTTTCTGCCTATTTCCTTATTTGTCCACTTCTCCTGATCCTTATTTGGGCAACTACTCCCCTTTTAGTTTCATATGTTTTATTGTTTTGAGGAGTTAAGTTCCTTCCAAGCATTATTTTTTGTGTGAGTATTGCTTAGGATCTTCTATATATAAGACCATTTTCAAATCATTTGAACAAGATAATTTTACTTACTTTCCAATTGGATGTGCTTTATTTATTTTTCTTTCTTTTTTTTTTTTTTTTTGTCTGATTGTCTCTGCTAATACTTATAGTAGGAGCCCAGATGGCACAGTGTCAAGTGCTTGGTTATTACTTGGAAGGTCAGAGGTTTCAACCAACCAACTGCTCTTCAGGAGGTAGAGCCAGTCTGCTTCAATAAAGATTAACAACTTTGGAAAGCTTATGAAACATTTCTGTTCTGTGCTACAGGGTCACTATGAGTCAGAATTAACTCTACAGCAATGGGTAACTCTTATAGTTCTCTTTTGAATAAGACTGATGGAAACTGGCTTCCTTCAGTTTTCTACCATTGAGTATGAAGTTAACTGTGTTTTTGTTTTTTTATAGATACTTTTATCATATTGAGAAAATTTTGTTCTATTTCTAGTTATTATGTTTTTTTTTTTTTTTTATCATGAAAGGGTATGGAATTTTGTCAAAGGCATTGCCTGCATTAATTTAGATGATCACATTTTTTAGTTTTTTGTTTCTTTTTCCTTCATTCCAAAGAGCTGTTGAGCCAGCTCTGATTCTTAGGAACTTTTTGTTGGAGCCATCAACAAAATTATTGTTATGTTTGAGCCCATTGTTATAACCACAGTGTCAATCCATCTCATTGAAAATCTTCCTCTTTATCAGTGATCTTCTACTTTGGAAAGCATGATGTTTTTCTCCAGCAATTGGTCCCTGAGATAACATATGCAAAGTAACTGAGTAAAAGTCTTACCATCCTTGTTTATAGGCAGCATTCTGTCAGTACTTTCTCCAAGACAGGATTGTTTGTTCTTCTGACAATCTATGAGTATATTCAACATCCTTCACCAACTCCACAATTAAATCCATTCTATTAATATAGTTCATTATATTGTTTAATTTTCATATGTTGAATTACTCTTGCATTCCTGAGCTAAATCCTACTTGCTCATAGTATGTAATCCTTCTAATATGCTTTTGAATTTGGTTTCCAAGCATTTTGTTGACAATTTTTGCATCTATATTAATATTAACTTGTACTTTTCCTTTCTATTATGTCTGTGCCTGGCTCTGGTATAAAGGTAAGACATATCAATAGGTAGGAAGGGACATTTCTATTTATTTATTTATTTAAGAGTTTGTGAAGGACTGCAGTAAATGCTGGTAAAATTCATTAGTGAAATTATCCTGCTTTGAGTGTTTATTTTTGGTGGCTTTTACTTTACTTAGTCAATCTCCTGAATTTTTAAAGATGTATTTAGACAATTTCTTTATTCTTATGTTAATTTTGGTATTTGGCATTTTTCTAGGAATTTTTCCAATTCAAATAACTCATCCAATTTGTTGACATACAATTGTTCATAATATTCTTTTATAATCATTTTTCTATAAAATCAGTAGTGATGTCTCTCCACTTTCAGTTATAATTGTATTATTTCCATATTCTTAGTAAAAGATTTAGGAGCTCTGGTAGCATAGTGCCTAAGGCTTTTGACTGATAACCAGAAGGTTGGGGGTTCAAACCCACCAACCACTCCTTGGAAGGAAGATGGGGCAATCTACTTCCATAGTGATGCTGCCTCGGAAACCCAAAGAGAGGTCACTATGAGTCGGGGGCCGACTCAATGGCAGATAACAATAACAACAACAGTAAAAGATTTATCATTCTTATTCATCTTTTCAAGGAATTAACTTTTGGTTTTCTTCTGTTATTTTTCCCTCTCTTTCTCTCTCTTATATTTGTCTCTGTTCTGACATGTATTTCCTTTCTTCTGCTAGCTTTTTCATTTGCTCTTCTTTTTTCTAGGTTTTTACATTATTAAATTTGGTTGTTGATTTGAGATTTTAATTATTTTTTTCACATAGATATTTATAGCTTTAAATTTCTCTCTTAGTCCTGCTTTCACTGTATCCCATGGATTTTGGTAGGCTGTGGTTTGTTTTCATTTTTATCTTGATTTGTTTTATTTTCTTTCTCTGGTTTGTCTCTCTTACTTATCATCCATCAGTTTTCTTTTGTTTTTTTAAGATAGTACTGTGTTTACTTTTTGGTATATTCAGTTGCTCTCTGATACTCTCTTCTTCCTGTTCTAATCTGTTGTTGAAGCTACCCCAGTGAATTTTTCATTTTAGCCATTACATTTTGAGTTATAGAATTTAAATGTGATTTGTTTCTTATGATTTTTTTCTCTTTATTGATATTCTCCTTTTAGTGTGCATTACTTTCTACTTTCTTTTAGTTCTTTGAAAATGTTTTCCTTTAGCTCTGTGAGCATATTTAATATAGCTGATTTAATTTATTTTAGTGGTAATGCCAATATCTGTTCTTTCTCAAGGACAGTGTCAAACTTCTACTTTTCTGTATATAGGCCATGTTGTCATAAATCTTTGCATGTTCTGTAATTTTCAGTTGAGAACTGGACATTCTGGGTACTGTAATGTAATAAGTTAAGAAATCTAATTCTGCCATTTCTTAGTGATGCTTTTGTTACTTAATGAAGGCTTAAGTCATATGTTTGTTTAATAAACTTGCGCTTTATTTTTACAAGATGTATATTTGCGTGTAGTCACTGAAGTTTCTGATCTCTGTTTTTGCAGTAGCCTCCAGCCTGATATCACACACACATACACACACACAAAAAAAAAGGTAAGAAAGAAAGAAAGCTCTTTAATATGCTGTGAACCTGATTAGTTTTAGCCAAAAGGCTTAAACTCAGGCAATCATCTGCACCAGTCTCTCAGGGTCCCACTAGACCATTTCAAATATGCCTGCTAAATCCTTGGCATGGAAAAGCCTAATAAATTCCTTCCATAATGATTATAGCCAAGAAATTCGTATAGGGGAGTTCTGCTCTGTGACATATAAAGTCACTGTGAATTGTGATAGACTCAATGTCAATAAGCTTTTACCCTCCAATGTACCAGCCAGCTTTAAGAACACAGTGTCCGCACCACTGTAATGAGATTGAGTGATGGAGGATGGTAGTCAGTTTGTGCTTGTGTCTCACTTATAAAAAATCAGTAACCTGGAACTTAATAAAGCACTTCTTTTGGTGAAACATAAATCAGATCAGGTATCAGAGTTTTGTAATAATTTTTTACCATTGTCCTTTCCAGTTTACTTATTTGCGTGAAGAGATCAAATCTTAGAACTTCCTACTCTATCATTTTGGTGATGTAAATTTTATTCTAACTTGTAATAGTGTTCATTTTTTAAGTTTTACATGAAATGATTGTGAATTTATTCTAGAATGTCTTTATTAAACATTAATTTTACACATTTAAGATTTAAATGACCAATCACTTGTATATGTATTATTTTCATATCTCTTTTTGTCTCTGTATTCTGGAGGAACTTGTTTAAGTAGTCTTCCCTAACACTGATTTCATTTCCTTTAGTATTGACTGTGCCTTTAATTTTACTAAGGTAGATTTTATCTTCATTGTTTTAGTTTCCACAGGTGATTTCAATCTTTTAACAAGCTCCACTTTTATCTTGGTTTTGTGATAATTCTTCAAACTTTCAAAAAAAAAAAATTTAAGCCAAGACTCCAAACATTATCAAGGGAGATTGAAAATTCAAAGCATACAGTGTGAAGAATATTTTTTGATGTTTTGTTATGTATTTTGGGGAAAAGAATATTATGTTCTTTTCTACACATTTTATACAGGATATTATTTATCACCTTTATTTACTTTTGCTTGAATGGAAATCAGTTCATACCTAGCTGATGATGAAAAAAAAAAAAAAAAAGACTAGTTTTTTTTAAACATTCTAAGTGTCCAAGTGGTATCCATTAACATTACTTCTGAAACCATGAGGAAGAATTTTGGCTAATGTTAATTTTGACAGTTAGTGCAATTATCCAGCATCAAGAGCACATTGGCAGGCATCCAAAACCTTAAAAAGTCATTTAGATAAGTTTCATATCCATATAATTTTTTCTTTCTGTTTGGTGATAGTGCTGCACTGGAGACCAAATTTTCTCAGAGCCAGTATCTGTTTAGTCCAATTAAAGTACAAGTTGCTTTCTTCTGCTTCTGTCTTCCATAACATTATACTATGCTTGGAAGGAGCCATGCTCCATCAAGAAACAGTTTTCCAATGGCAATTACCTGAGGGTACTTGTATGAAAAGCCAAAGGTCTCATAGGTTAACTACCATAAAAGTCACACCTGGGAAAGGGATACCACTGAGAATGCTTCCAGTTTTTTCTTAGGTTCATTCTTTTTTTTTTGGCTTCTAAGGAACATTCTTTTTCTTTTTTTTTTAATTGTGATTTGGGTGAAGATTTACAGAGCAAATTCACTTTCCATACAGCAGTTCACATACACTTTGTCTCATAAAATTGACCACAGTTTACCACAATGTAATAGCTTCCCTCCCACAGCCTCCCCATAGTTACTTCTTCCCAGTGTCCATCCCTCCATACTCTCCTGCCCCCTGAGCTGTCTCCCTGTGCATAAGCAGTCATAAGCAGTCATCCTTTCTCCCATGATTGTTCTCTCCAAGGAGTGTATCTACCTGAGGTAAATGTTCAACTCAAATGCCTGTCTTTTGTTTGGCTGGAAACCACAGGTGTGGATTCAATTCCATACCTGAAGGGGAGCTAAGGGCCATAGTCTCAGCGGTTCCATCAGGCTCTATCGGACCAGCAAACCTGGTCTCTGCCTTTTTTGTTTTTTTCTCCAAATGATTTTGAGTTTTGTTCCACGTTGTTCTCCCTCTCTATCAAGGATCTCCTAGATAGATCCCCTTCCACATGGATGACAGTGGTAGCCAGGCACCATCTAGCTCTTCAGGTCTCATAGTCATATAGGCTGCACTTCAGATAGTGTACAAGTCACTAGGACTGATTGTTTCCATGAATTTTGCTTTTCTTCATTCTTCATTCTTCTTTGCTCTGGATGAGAAGAGACCTATCATTGCATCTAGATGACAGCTTGTAAGCTTTAAAGATCCCAGTCTCTACTCACCCACGGAGGAAGTGGAACAATGTTTTGTATAGTATGTTATGCCAATTGAGCTTGATGTCCCGGGCAACTATGATCTCAAGCCCAC
>NW_006921935.1:3387594-3388161 GCF_000298275.1 Orycteropus afer afer
TTTGTTGGCCGCTTGAATATCCTCCTTGGTTAAGTGTCTATTCATGTCTTATGCCCATTTTTTAATTGGATTGTTTGTCTTTTTGTATTGAGGTGTTGTAGTTTTCTATAAATTCTAGAGATAAGTCCCTTGTCCAATATGTTATTACCAAATATTTTTTTCCCAGTCTGTAGGTTCTCAATGATTTTTTTGGAGAAGTCTTTGGAAGCACACAAAAATTGAATTTTTAGAAGGTCCCAATCATATGGTCTGTCTTAGGCTGTTTGTGCAATTGCAGTTATGCTTTATGGTCTATTTATGCTGTATATTAGGGCCCCTAAAATTGCCGCTAGATTTTCCTTGAGGAACGCTAGAGTTTTACGTTTCACATTTAAGACTTTGATCAATCTGGAGTTCATTTTTGTGTATGGTATGAGGTACAGGTCTTATTTCATTTTTCTGCAAATACATCTCCAGTTTTGCCAGCATCATTTATTAAACAAACATTCCCTTCCCATTTAATGGATTTTGGGCCTTTGTCAAAGATCAGCTGACTATAGGTAGATGGATCTAGTTCTGGGTTCTCAA
>NW_006921935.1:3392665-3396000 GCF_000298275.1 Orycteropus afer afer
TCTCCTTTTTTGGTATTTTCAAACAAATTCTTCTGCTGGTTGGGGTTTAGTCCACTTTTGTATCCTTCCCTTCAAGGCTCAGGGATCCAAGATTATCTTCTGTGTCTGTGTTAATTGGTCTCCCTTTTCTTTGTTGAAGAGGGTCTGTGCAGTCTTTTTGACTAGTCCGCCATCTTACCGGAACTCCTTATGTTCATTCTTGTGGCTCAGTTTAGAATGTATACTTGTAGTTGTTACAGTGGTCCCCTTTGGTGTTGTGTTGCATTCTTAGTGGGAAGGAGAGTAACACAAACTTTTTGTAAGCTGGTCTTTTTTGCTCTGCAATTAACTGCCTTTCTTGTAGTGCTACAGAATTTGTTATTCCTTATAACATTATGTTGGTCATTTAAATATCAATAAATTAATGCCTGGCTTAATTCACCTTGAGTCATCTTTGTTTGAATGATATTACTTTCAGACATTAACCAAATCAGATTCCTTTGAGCTGTATTTAATTATTTCATTTCCATGTGCTTAATAAACAAAAGTTCCATAATGTTCTACTATCATTATAGTCATTGTTTATTTTTCCATTTCACTATGCTATTGTAGATAATATCTGAGACATTTTTGCAAGTTATTTTCACCATGTTATAACAATTATAGACTACATGGCTTCCTACTTCAACATATGCATTCACATAACCTATTAATTTTCCTATTAGCTCCAAGTTTGTTTGTTTGTTTTTTTTTAATATAAAATGAGCATACTCTCATTGAAAGGAGCATTTCCTAAAGGAATACATATTAAAAATATTATCTTTAATGTAGCCACAAAGATAATATTGCTTACATTTTTATAAAATTTATCTTATTTTTAAAATATTATTATTTTTAAAATTATTGTATACAAAAATATGTAACTGCTTTTGTCATATATTTTAAAATACATTTTTCTTAAACATTAGAACTTAGTATTAAAATATTTAACTTTGTATAAAATATTTTTGGTATTGTGTTATATAATTTTGGAAAGTATGACAACTCATAATGCTTTTTGTTCACCAGTTATATTATTTTAGTATTATCTCTATATATCTGTTTTTCATTACACTTTGGAATACTTGAAATCAGAAATTGTATTTTAATAATCTTTTTATTCTCCTTATATATTTTGAGGCTGATATATTGACTATGTAAAATAAAAAATTGTGGAAAGAATTACATAATACATCAACATACTGACTCTCAATAAAACTTCCTTAAGCATCACCAAGTTTTTTCAATATTTAAATTTTCTCATCTTTGCTATTAAAAGTATTCTATCCTTAGTTGTTTCCTTTTTCCTTGAAAGTAAAAGAGATTAATTTATGGGACTTTATGGGTAATGACAGGAAAATTAAAGTCATTAAGCCTTAAAAAATTGTATCTTGGTTTTATTTTATTTTTTTTTTGTTTTTCAATACAATTTTAGAGGAGGAAAAATAATTTGCATTTTGATTTGCCAGTAGTTTTGTAGTTAATTTTAAAATTTCTAAAGTTTCTAAAAGCTGCTTTAATAGTCATTTTCAATCATCTAAATTAAATAACATAAACCATCAATACTATGAAAAAAATCACCTACTGAATAACCAAAGGAGAAAATTTGAGAATTTTATTTTTAGATTTATGAAAATGCAAAGGTTGACTTGCAGTAATCATAAAACACTACTACAAATTTTGTGTAACAGACTTGAATCTGTTGTAAAATATTCTGTATAGCCTCCAGTGCTTTTATTCTTTCCTGAATTAAGTTTTCAACTGGATTATCATAATTACTAATGAAAATGGAAGTAATAGTTTATGGAGAAAGGTAAATAATTAGATATTATTTTTTTAAATATGCAGTATATGTCCAGTCTAAATTACTTTTAAGTTCATTAAGAACAAATATAGGGCAATAAAACATTTACCATAGGAACAATGGCTAGGTTCATTGTAATACAGGCAAATTTACAAATTACCTAAAAGTAAAATATAAATGACCTTTAATAAGAGGATAATGACAAGATGCACTTAAAGTCATTGAAAAACACCTACACAACAATACACACTCACACAACAACAGAGCTGGCTGGCTGGCTGTCACTTCCATCAAGTCAGATCCAACTCTTTGCGACCCCTCCTTGGGTTACTGAGGCCGTATCACTACATAAGTAGATTGTCCAACATTCCTTCTGAGGAGTGGCTGGTGGGTTTGAACTACCAGTCTTCTGGTTAGCAATGTAATGCCTTAGGCACTGTGCCACCAGAGCTAAAATGGTGATCCTCATGAAATCAATACTGATATAATTATTGCAGTTACTTAGACAGAGGAATTAATGGAAAAGCCTTGGAAAGGCTTTAGGTATTCAAGATTTGATAAGCTAAGGGTATTATTTTTTACCCCTTGAAGAGTAGAGCGGATGTTGTATTTATGACTCATGAGAAAAAGTGTGTTCCATTTCTCAGTATAAGAAAACTTCTAGCTAATTTTGATTTTTTTTTAAGTTTGTATTGTGATTATGGTGATATTTTACAGAGCAGATTCACTTTACATTCAATAATTCATATACACATTTTATTTTTTTGTACTGGTTACAGTCCCCACAGTGTAACATCTCACCGCCCACTTCATCCCTGTGGTTACTCTTTCCCAGTGACCTTGCCTGCATTTCTCCCTGTGCAAATCCTGCCTTCTGATCTCCCGTGGTTTAGTGTTCTAAGGAGTGCATCTCCCTGGTGCAGGCATTCAGCTTGTAGGACTGTCTATTGTTTGGCTGAGAGTTAAGCCTAATCGGTGAGATCAATTTTAGGCCCAAAGGGTGACTCAAAGCCATAGTCTCTATCAGACCAGTAAGCCTTGTCTTTTCTATGATTTTGAGTTTTGATCAACATTTTTTTCTCACACTAGAAAAGATTTCCAATTTTGATACCTAATCTAGGGGCTGGCACCAAGTAGTTATTTTCTTCTCTGGGTCACATAGGTTGAGGTTCTCATAGTTTATCAGTACTTTGGACTGTTTCCTTGCATCTTTGATTTTCCTCACTCTTCTTTGTCCAAACAAGGAAAGATCAATAGTTGCCACTTAGACGGCCACTCATAAGCTTTTAAGACCCCAGTGGCTACTCACTGAAGTAAGATGTTGTGATAGTTGGAGCTGTGTGTCAACTGGGCTTTACCACAATTCTGTTTGGTTTAAGCTATTGTGATGTGGTTATTCCCATGATGGGATCAGATGATTATGTTTGAGCAGGCAATCTGTTGAAAGGGAGTTTCCCTAGGGGTATGGCCTGCTTTCAGTATATCCAAGGATATCCTGGGAAAAGAGACATTC
>NW_006921935.1:3397135-3398314 GCF_000298275.1 Orycteropus afer afer
AAATAGAAAGTATGACTGAAGAGGTGCTATGCTATACCCGAAAAGACCTACTTGATTTTGCTAACATGTACAGACAGAAACCTGGAGAATATGTATGGGAATGGCTACTGAGGGTGTGGGATAGTGGTTCAAAGAATGGAAGATTGGTTTGAGTTTATTGATTTAGGCCCAATAAGTATGGATTGTTCATTCAATGTTTCAGCTCGAGAGGTTAGGAAAGGATCTAATAGCTTATTTGGTTGGCTTATTGAGGCATGGATTATATGGTGGCCTACCTTAAGTAAAGTTGAAGTACAAGACCTGCCTTGGTATAATGTGGAAGAAGGTATCCAGAGGCTTAGGGAAATTGGCCTGTTAGAATGGATTTCTCAGATTAGACCTCTAGAGCCAGAAATGGAAAGTCCAGAAGACATGCCTTTCACCAGTACCATGAGGAATAAATTTGTGAAGGGAGTTCCACCATCCTTGAAGACTGCTATGACTGCTATTTTATGTAAATCTGATTTGACAGTGGAAACTTCCCTAATTGAACTAATACACTTAACTATGATGGGGCTGATTGAACCCCGTGGTAGTAGGGGCTAAGCGGCAGCAGTTAATTGACAAAGGCAAGGTGGGTGAGGTTACCATAATGGACAGTAGAGTCAAAACACTAATCAGAATCATCTGCCATGTGTGGAATTATGGCATTGGCTACTTGATCATGGTGTTCCTACTAGTGAAATACATGGCAAGCCTACTAAATATTTACTTGATCTGTATAGACAGAAGAAATCTAGGTCATGTGAACAGTAACCTAGATTGAATCACCAGAATACAAAGTCATGACCTCTCAATCAATTCCCAGACTTGAGTCAGTTTACAGACCCATAACTCCTTGAATGAAGGGGAGGCCAGGTCCCTTTGAGGAAGGACCCCACTACATTGCCAAAAATCTATAATGTCAGTCTTTCTCCTAGCTTTCCTGAAAGGGATCTGAGGCCTTTTCCAAGAGTGACTATTCAGTGGCAAAAAGGAAATAATCAGACTTTTTTGAGATTACTGGACACTGGCTCTGAATTGACACTAAGTCCAGGAGACCCAAAGTGTCATTGTGGCCCACCAGTCAGAGTGGGGGCATATGGATGTGAAGTTATTGATGGAGTCTTAGCTAAGGTGCATCTCACAGTGGGTCCAGTG
>NW_006921935.1:3399578-3407846 GCF_000298275.1 Orycteropus afer afer
CTGCTTTTGAGAAACAGCTTTTGGTTTGTTACTGGGCTTTAGTAGAGACTGAACACCTAACCATGGGCCACCAAGTGTCCATGTGGCCTGAGCTGCCCATCATGAAGTGGATGTTGTCTGACCCACAGAGTCATAAATTTGGACACACACAGCAGCACTCTATCATTAAATAGAAATGGTATATCAGAGATTGAGCTTGAGCAGGACCTGAAAGCATAAGTAAGTTGCATGAGGAAGTGGCTCAAATGCCTATCACTTCCACTCCATTCACATTACCTTCCTTGTCCCACTCTGCACCTATGGCCTCATGGGGAGTTCCTTATGATCAGTTGACTGAGGAAGAGAAAACTCGTGCCTTGTTTACAGATGATTCTGCACGATATGCGGGCACCACACAAAAGTGCACAGCAGCGGCACTGCAGCCCCTTTCTGGGACTCCCTTAAAGGACAGTGATGAAGGTAAATCCTCCCAATGGGCATAACTTTGAGCCATGCATATGGCTGTTCACTTTGCATGGAACAAGAAATGGCCAGATGTGCGATTATATATGGATTCATGGGTTGTGGCTAATGGCTTAGCTCGATGGTCTGGGACTTAGAAGGAGCATGATTGAAAGATTGGTGATAAGGATGTATGGAGAAGAGGTATGTGGATAGATCTCTCTGAATGGGCCAAAGGAGTAAAGGTATTTGTGTCTCATGTGAATGCCCACCAAAAGGTGACCTTGGCAGAGGAGGACTTTAACAATCAGGTGAATGGGATGACACATTCAGTGGAAACCAGCAGTCCTTTTTCCCTAGTTACTCCTGTCATTGCTCAATGGGCTCATGAGCAAAGTGGCCATGGTGGCAGGGATGGAGGTTACACATGGGCTCAGCAACATGGACTCCCACTTACCAAGGCTGATTTATCTACCACCACTGCTGAGTGCCCAATCTGCCAACAGCAGAGATCAACACTGGGTTCATGATATGGAACCATTCCTTGTGGTGATCAGCCAGCAACCTGGTGGCAGGTTGATTACATTGGACAACTTCCATCATGAAAGGACAGCATTTTATTCTTACTGGAATAGATACTTACTCTGGATAAGGATTTGCCTTCCCTGAACACAATGCTTCTGCTGAAACTGCCACCCGTGGACTTACAAAATGCCTTATCCACCATCATGGTATCTCACACAGCATTGCTTTGAATTAAGGGACTCATTTCACAGCAAATGAAGTGTAGCAATGGGCTTATGCTCATGGAATTCTCTGGTCTTACCATGTTCCTCATCATCCTGAAGCAGTTGGCTTGATAGAATGATGGAATGGCCTCTTAAAAACAAAAATATGGCACCAGCTAGGTGGCAATACCTTGAAGGGTTGGGACAATGTTCTCCAGGAGGCTGTATATGCTCTAAACCAGTGTCCAATATACTGTTTGTTTCTCCAATAGCCAGGAATCATGGGTCCAGGAACCAAGGGGTGGAACCAGGAGTGGTACCACTAACTATTACCCCTAGTGACCCACTCAAAAATTTTTGCTTTCTGTCCCTGATACCCTATGCTCTGCGGGTCTGGAGATCTTACTCCCAAAGGGAGGAACACTCCTACCTGGAGACACAAAACTGATTGCATTGATCTGGAAATTATGAATGCCACCCAGCTATTTTGGCTTCCTCATGCCTCTGGACCAACAGACAAAGAAGGGCATTACTGTACTATCTAGTGTGATAGATCCTGATTACCAAGGGGAAATTGGATTGACTTTACATAATAGAGGTAAAGACAAATATGTCTGGAATACAGGAGATTCTTTAGGATGTCCCTTAGTACTGACATGCCCTGTGATTAAAGTCAATGGAAAATTACAGCAACCCAATTCTGATATGAGTGCTAACAGCCCAGAGCCTTCAGGAATGAAGGTTTGGGTCACCCCACCAGACAAAGAACCACAACCAGCTCAGGTGTTTGCTGAGGGCAAGGGAAGTACAGAATGGGTAGTGGAAGAAGGTAGTTCTGAATATCAGCTATGACCATGTGACCAGCTGCAGAAATGAGGACTGTGATTGTTATATTTCTTCATTGTATATGTGCATCAAACATTTTTGTTTCCTTCTGTTATGAACGGTGAAATGTAAATAAGGTTAATGCATTTTGGTTGTACGTGTGTTAGCGTATCACATTGGGTGCAAATATGACTTCATAATTGTCCTTATTTAAAGATTATATATGGTTAAAGAGATGTGTACAACTGCCAAGTTGACAAGGGGTAGACTGTGATAGTTGGAACTGTGTGTCAACTTGGCTGGACCACAATTCTGTGTGATTTAAGCTGTTGTGATGTGATTATTCCCATGATGGGATCAGATGATTATGTTTGAGCAGGCAATCTGTTGAAAGAAGTTTCCCTAGGCGTGTCACCTGCTTCTAGTATATCCAAGGACATCCTGGGAAAAGAGACATTCTTCTGTGGATCGGGATTCTGCTGTGCTGCCTAAAACTGTCCAGGAGTGAACAGTCCACCATTTGGCCTGGAGATCTTGGATTCATCATTCGTTGGAGTCAACAGCTGGTGAACTGCCTGCCAGCCTTGAGCTCCACAGCCCCTGTGGTTGCAAGAGTTGAAAAAGCCTCCAGCTTGACGTTTTATTAGGAACTTTGGACTTGTCAGCTTCTATAAGTGTGTGAGCCATTTTCCTATGATAAATTTCTCTATATATACATATATATATATATGTTAGCTTTACTGATTTTGTTTCTCTAGAGATCCAAGTCTAACACAGATGTAGAACAATATTTTTGTTACCATGTTGTGCCAATTGAGCTTGATGTCCCCTGCAACTGTGGTCCCTAGCCCACAGGGCCAGTGATTTACTCTGTCAAGGTGCTTATTCATGGCTAAGAAGTTATCCTAACTTTGCCTCTTGTTATTTTAAACTGCATATGGACATTTACACAGCACATACAAATATATATGTAGGAATATTGTCACCTAAACTTATGCATATTGTTGTTGTTGTTATGTGCTGTTGAGGAAGACCTGATGCATAGTGACCCCTACTTGGGTTTCTGAGGCAGTATCACTATGGAACTAGATTGCCCAACCTTCCTTCCGAGGAGTGGCTGGTGAGTTTGAACCACCAGACTTCTGGTTAGTAGTCAAATGCTTTAGGCACTATGCTACCAGAGATATGGTTGTTGGTATATTCCCATTTACCTATCAAAACCTCTCTACCTATGTATGTATGTATGCAATATTGTGTCTGCAATAACATTTTCCTTTAGTGTCTACATCTCCTACATGCCACTCTGTGTCTTCTTTTCCTTAGTTACATTGTACTAGTCACACACTTTTTTTACATAGCATTTCCTTTCACCCATATCAAATCTCTCTTAATTCCCCACCTATTTTCCCTTCCTTTCTCTCACCTCCCATCCCTGATAACCAACAAAGAAAGTTTCCTTCCCTGTACAAAACTGTCCTTGAGCATTTTGCAATTATGGACTCATGCAATATTTGTCCTTCTGTGATTGACTTATTTCACTAGCACAATGTCATAAGTTCATCCATGTTATGAGGTGATTTGCAGTTTCTTCATTATTCTTTAATGTTACATAGTATCTTATTGTGTGTATATAGGTTTTTTTTTTTTTTTTAATCCATTCATCTGTTAATAGACACTTAGGCTTTTTCCATCTATTTGCTATTGTATATCATGCTGCAATGAAGATGGATGTGCATATATCTATTCATGTCTTGGATCTTACATATTTAGGATATATTCTTAGTAATGGGATTGCTGGATCAAATGGTATTTATGTTTCCAAATTTTTAAGGAAGTGCTACACCATTTCCCACAGTGATTTTACTATTTTACAGTCCCGTTAGCAGTGTATGAGTGTTCCAATCTCTCCACACTCCCACCAGCATTTTTTATTTTCTGTCTTGTTGGCTTTGCTATTTTTGCTGGAGTGAGATGATTACTCATTGCTATTTTGATTTGCATTTGTTTAATGGCTAAAGATCACAAACTTTTCTTCATATGTTTGTTGGTCACCTGAATTCCTTCTTTGGTGACATGTCTATTCATATCCTTTGACCATTTTTGAGTTGGACTTTTTTGTCTAATTTGATGGTGAAGTGTTGAAGCTTTCTATAAATTTTACCGATAAGTTCTTTGTTCAATATGTCATTACCAAATATTTTTCCCAATATGTACATTTTTTATTTTTATTCTTTTGAAGGAGTCTTTTAATGCACACAAGAATTCAATCTTCAGAAAGTCCCAGTCATCTAGTTTCTCTTCTACTGTTTGTGCAGTTTGGGTTATGCTTGGTAGTCTATTTATGCTATAAATTAGAGTCCCTTTGTTTGCCTCTATTTTGTCTTTAATGAACTTTAAGTTTTGGGCTTTTTGTTTTGGTCTTTGATCCATCTTGACTCCATTTTAGCATATGGTGTGAGGTATAGATCTTGTTTGATTTTTCTGCAAATGGATATCTAGCATCATTTGTTGAAGAGATTATCTCTTCCACATTCAATGGGTTTTGACCCTTGTCAAAGATCAGCTTCTCATAGGTGGATGGATCTATTTCTGGATTGTCAATTCTGTTCCAATGGTTTATATGTCTACTACTGTATGAATAACAGGCTGTTTTGACTACTGTGGCTGTATCGTTGGGGAGTGTGAAACCTCTTTGTTTTTCTTCTTCAGTAGTATTTTGCTTATCCTTGTTCTTTCCTTTTCACATAAAATTAGTGATCAGTTTTCCCCTGTCCTTAAGGAATGTTTACTGAATATGAATTGGGATTGCATTGAATCTACAGATTGCTAAGGGTAGTAGTGACTTTTTAATAATGTTCAGTCTTCCTTTGCATAAGCATGCTCCTTCATTTATATAGGTAACTTATAACCTCCAGGCAGCAGAAATCAGTAGAAGAGAGGGCCATCAGCTGGAACAGGAAGGGAGAAACCCAGGAACTGAGCAGAGTGGTTGGAACAGCTAAGGGAGACAAACTTGTCTATCGGTTTTTTGTAATGAGGTGGCTTGCATGTTGCTGTGAGGCTTCAGGCTGTGACAAAAGGTTTGCCCATAGCAGACCAGTGTTGGTGGAGCTTCTAAATTGAGACAGAGTTGGGAGAAGGAAGAGGTAATCCATTTTTCAAAGAATTGACTAGTGAAAACCTTATGAATAGCAGTAAAACACTGTCCAATATATTACTAGAAAATGTTATGAATAGCCCTGAAACATTGCCTGATACAGTGCCAGAAGATGAAACCCTCAGGTTGGGGCTCAAAAAATGACTGGGA
Source organism: Orycteropus afer afer (assembly GCF_000298275.1). Lineage (NCBI taxonomy): Eukaryota > Metazoa > Chordata > Mammalia > Tubulidentata > Orycteropodidae > Orycteropus > Orycteropus afer. The sequence continues at coordinate 3,404,880 of NW_006921935.1, forward strand.
AAGAGCTGACTCATCAAAGTAGAGCCTACCTTAACGATATGGAGAAAGTAGAGTTTTCAGGACCTCCGTTTACTGATGTGACATGAATCAGTATGAGAAGGAACAGCTGCAAGCATCTATTAATAATCAGAACATGGAATATACAAAGTATGAATCTAGGAAAATTGGAAGTTGAAAAGATGAAATGGAATGCATGAAGATTGATATCCTAGGCATTAGTGAGCTGATATAGACCAGTTTTGGTGATTTTGAATCAGATAACCATATGGTATAATGCCAGAAAGACAAATTGAAGAGAAATGGCATGGCATTCGTCATCACAAAGAATGTTTCAAGATCTATCCTGAAGTACTATGCTGTCAGTGATAGAATAATATCCATATGCCTACAAGTAAATACTACTATTATTCAAATTTATGCATCAACCACCAGTGCCAAAGATGAGGAAATTGAAGATTTTTACCAACTTCTGCAGTCTGAAATTGACCAAACATGCAATCAAGATGTGCTGATCATCACTGGTGATTGGAGTGCAAAAGTTGGAAACAAAGAAGACTCATTGGTAGTAGGAAAATTTTACCTTGGAGACAGAAATAATGCTGGAGATTGCATGCTAGAATGTTGCAGGACCAATGACTTATTCATTGCAAATACCATTTTTCAACAACAGAAACAGTGGCTATATACATGGACTTTGTCAGATGGAGTACCCATGAATCAGATTGAGTACATCTGTGCCAAAAGATGATGGAAAAGCTCAATATCTTTAGCCAAAACAAGGCCAGGAGCTGATTGTAGAACAGTCCATCAACTGCTCATATACAAGTTCAACCTGAAGTTGAGACAATTAAAACAAGTCCATGAGAGCCAAAATATGACCTTATGTATATCCCTCATGAATTTAGAGACCATCTAAAGAATAGATTTGATGCATTGAACACCAATGACTGAAAACCAGAGGAATTGTGCAATGCCATCAAGAATATAATCCATGAAGCAATGAAAAGGCCATTTAAAAAATAGGAAAGGAATAAAAGACCAACACTGATGTCAGAAGAGACTCTGAAACTTGCCCTTGAATGGAGAGTATCTAAAGCAAATGGAAGAAATGATGAGATAAAAGAGCTAAACTGAAGATTTCAAAGAGCAGCTTGAGGGGACAGAATCAATCATTATAATGAAATGTGCAAAGATATCGAGTTGGAAAGCCAAAATGGAAGAATATGTTCTGCATTTCCCAAGCTGAAAGAACTGAAGAAAAAATTTAAACCTTGAATTGCAACATTGAAAATTTCTGTGAGCAATATATTGAATGATGCAGAAAACATCAAAATAAGATGGAAAGAATACAGAGTCACTATAACAAAAATAATTGGTTGATGTTCTTCCATTTCAAGAGGTGGAATATGATCAAGAATCAATGGTATTGGAAGAAGAAGTAGAAACTACAGTGAAGGAAGTGGTGAAAAATAAGGTTCCAGGAATTGAAGGGACACCCATTTAGATGTTTCAACAAATGGATGCCATGCTGTAGGCACTCACTTGGCTATGCCAAGAGAATCAGAAGACAGCTACCTGGCCAACTGACTGAAAGAGATCCATGTTTTTACCCATTCCAAAGAAAGGTGATCCCACGGAATGTGGAAATTATCAAACAATATCAATAAAATCACATGCAAGTAAAATCTTACTGAAGATAATTCAAAAAATGATTATAGCAGTATATTGACAGAGAATTTCCAGAAATACAAGCTGGATTCAGAAGAGGACATGGAATGAGGGATATCATTGCTGATATTTGATGGACCCTGGCTCAAAGCAGAGAATACCAGAAAATTGTTTACTTTTATTTTATTGACTATGGAAAAGCATTTTATTATGTGGATCATAACAAATTATGGATAATACTGAGAGGAATGGGAATTCCAGAACACTTAAATGTGCTCACGAGGAACTTGTACATAGACCAGGAGGCTTTTGTTTGAACAGAACAATGGGATACTGCAGGTTTAAAATTAAGAAGGGAGTATGTCAGTGTTGTGTCATTTAACCATACTTATTCAATCTGAATGTTGAGCAAATAATCCAAGAAGCTGTAGTATATGAAGAAGAATGTAGCATTAGGATTGGAAGAAGACTCATTAACAACCTGCATTATGCAGAAGATAAAACTTTGCTCACTGAAAGGTGAGGAGAGGCAACTCAGGCCCACCCAGAATAGCAGGCCGGAAGAGCAGGAGAAAGGGGATAAAAAGCCAGGAACTCGGAGAGAACAGTCATCCCCAGGGTTTCAGGTGAGGAGAGACAAATCAGAGATGCCCAAAGTAGCAAGCAGGAAGAGCAGGAGAAAGGGGAATGAAAGCCAGGAAGACAGAGAGAAGAGCAATCAGCCGAAGGGATTAGGTGAGGAGACAAACTCAGACCCAGCCAGAGTAGCAGGCCGGAAGAGCAGCAGAAAGGGGATAAAAGCCAGGAACCTGGACAGAGGAGCAGTCAGACCCAGGGATAACTCAGGGATGCCCAAAGAAGCAGGCCAGAAGAGAAGAAGAAAGGGGATTAAAAGACAGGAAGACAGACAGAGGAACAGTCAGTGACAGGGACCCAGGTGGGGGTGATACGAGAGGTCTCCAACAGCAAGACAAACTGGTCTGTCACTTTGTCCTACTGTGGTGACATGTAGACGTGAGTTTTGAGGCTGAGCCTCTGGTGTTTAAAACCCAGCGACATGCACCTGGTGCACAGGTACCAGGCCAGCTTATAGACTGACACAGAATAGGAAGAAGGAAGAGGCAGTCCACTTCTGAAAGAATTGGCCAGGGAAAACCTTATGAATAGCAAAGAAACACTGTTTGGTACATTACTGTGCACCTTTAGGAATAATCAATTTAGGCTAAAAGGCTCTCAAAATAGGACTGGGAAAGAGCTGCAACATCTGAGTAAACCCAGCCTTACTCATATGGAAAAGAG
>NW_006921935.1:3409651-3424246 GCF_000298275.1 Orycteropus afer afer
AAGATATCATATTACTTAATTGTACAATTGACTCAAATGGAAGCAGCAGTCAAGATATCAAGCATTGATCAAATCTACTGCAAAGGACCTCTTTAAAGGGCTGAAGAGCAAAGATGATTCCTTGAAGACTAAGGTGCACCTGACACAAGCCATAGTATTTTCAATCACCTCATATGCATGTGAGAGCTAGGCAATGAAAAAGGAAGACTGAAGAAGAGTTGATGCTTTTGAGTTGTGGTGTTTGTGAAGAATGTTGAAAGGACCATGGACTGGTAAAAGAACTAACAAGAGGTGCAGCTGGAATGCTCCTTGAAAGAGACAATAGCCAGACTTTGTCTGACCTACTTTGGTCAAGTTGTAAAAAGGGACCATTCTCTGAAGAAGAATATCATGCTTGGTAAAGTGGAGAGACAATGAAAAAGGGGAAGGCCCTCAATGAGGCAGATTGACACTATAGCTGCAATGATGGGTTCAGGTATAGGAAGGATCATGGTGCTGGCTCAAGACCAGGCAATGTTTTGTTCTGTTGTACATGACATCACTATGAGTTGGAGATGACTCGACAACACCTAACAACAAGAACAACTTAGAGTTTCTTGTAGTGGTGTTTTGTAGTTTTCTTTGTATAAGTCATTTGTTTCCCTCGTAAGATTTATTCCTAAGTATTTTATCTTCCTGGTAGCTGTTGTAAATGGTATTGTTTTCCTTAATTCCTTTTCAAAGATCTCTGAAAATGTAGAGGAATTCAACTGTTTTTTTGTATACTGGTTCCGTATCTTGCCACTTTGCTGAATGTTTCAATTATTTCCAGCAGTTTTCTTGCTGAGTCTCTCATGTTTTCTATGTGTAGGGTGATGTCATCTGCAAATAGAGATAATTTTACTTCTTCATTGCTAATTTGAAAGCCTTTTATTTCTTTTTCTTGTATTTTTGCCTTGGCTAGGATTTCCAATGTAGTGTTGAATAGAAATGTTGATAGAGTGCATTCTTGCCTGGTTCCTGTTCACAAGGGCAAAGTTTGAGGCTCTCTCCATTGACATCAGCCTTGAAAACTCAGTGGTCACAGCAAGTTGGAATTGACTCAACATAAACTAAAAACAGTTGTGTCTAATGCACTTTGCCTGTATTTTCCTCAGTTTTATATTAAAAATATTTAATTTTGCTTATTTTACATGATAATTTGACATTGGCTTATAATTATGTGTTTTCTAAATGAAAGATTGTTTGGGCTTCTAAAGATGATATTTTAGATTTTTTACAACATTAAAAAAAAAAAAAAAAAAAAAAAAAGCTCACTGCCATCTCACCGTGACCCCCTTTTGGTTTCTGTGGCAGTAAATCTTTGTGGAAGTGGATTGTCCCATCTTCCTTCCATGGAGCAACTGGAGTCCTGTAAAAATTATATTTTTATTACAACCAGTGTGTTTAAGTAAGTAATGGAATTTGGAATACAAACATCCTGAAATGAAATAAGACTTATTATTTAAGCTCTAACACCATTTAATGATGATAATCCTAAACAGAAGATACTAAATTTCTGAAGTACTAACTGAGCCTGTGTGTAGCACGCCATTGAATTTACTCATATTTCGTAAGGAAAGTAATAACACAGCTTTTTTTTGTTGTTAAAAAAGAATTAGATTATAGAAAAGTATGTAATATTATGGCAGGTACACTAAATTAATTAGAGAAATGCTTTTAGATGATTGAGTTGAAAATAATTCTAAAACGAATATAATATATCCTTAGATTTTTTAGTTTAATTAAGAAGAATGCAATCCATATATTATAGAAATTTTTTATTGTTGTATGTAGAATATTTTGAGAGTGCATTAGAATATGTGATTTGGAAAGGGTAATAGAATCACTGTATGAAAACTGTGGTACCTCTTCAACCTAGTAATGAGGAATCAAGAGCAACATGGTAAGCAGTACCAATAAACAATAGTGATGGAGGCTGATATGACGTAAATAGATGAATTGAGGAACAGTGATCAATTCAGATCAACATAGGTTCATTTATACAGTTGTTTGATACCAGACTTTAATTATCAAAACAACATCAAAGAAAAAAATAGCATTTGGGGTAGTCACAACTAAAGCCAGCCAATCACAAAATACTGAGAAAACCAGATTTCTGAGAATATAGTTTTTGAATAGGCTATTAACTAATATGGGAGCTCTGGTGACTTAGTGTCTGAGGCATTTTACTGCTAACCAGAAGGCTGGTGGTTCAAACCCATAGTACTTCATAACCTTAAATACATAGAAACAGTAAATGATTTAGGACTGAGTAGTGAGTGAGACATATTCTACTTTTCAAATTAGCACAGAAACAAATGAAAAATCTTTGTAAACATATGCATGCATTAAGGTGATTTATGTAAGGCACTGGAGGCATTCAGCAATGACCTTCAGTGGAACTGTGTTGCATGTAGTCAGGAAATTAGAAATTTGATATTTCTAATTCATGTTAACATTAGGCACACTGATCATTGAAATAAAAATATTTTATTTAAATAAAATAACAGAAAATACTATATATATATGTGCACTCAAATGGACAACTTTTAGGCTGTCATTTTCTATAAGAAAGTATTGGCTTTTTATTTTCAAAGCTCTGATCTGTAAAGTACTACAGTGCATGACAACAAATCTAGATACTGAATATATGGTGAAAGTGAAAAATCAAGTGAGTGTATCAGTGAATGATGGTGAGAGAGTTTATGTATGCATACTTTTGTGGGCCACTGAGAGAAAAATAAATGTAGAAAGCAGCAGTAATAAATTAAAATCTTCCATTTGGAAATAGACTGATATATTTATTTTTATTCATTTGTAATTACATTTACTTATTGAGTGATTATGCACATGAATTTTAAGTAAAAATTCTAAATGGAATGATGAACTTATAATGCTATTATCAAGTCATGCTATTTTTAAAAGAAAAAAAGTTTTAATTTACACAAAATAAATGTAAATCAGCTACTCTATGTAGAGAGATTTATGGGCTTTCCTGTATTTCCTGCAGCAACAGGCTTTTAGCATAATAATAAGTCACTATAATTTTTCCTCATTTTCAACAAAATGCTGGACCATAACCTAAAGGTATTTACCCCTAAATCTGACTGTGTATCACAAATTTTAGTTTATATTATGTTCTTTTAAGTGTAGAATGACTTACATGTGTTCATATTACAGTAGATAAAAATCTTGAAGGGAATAAATAGACACAGCTGAGTTCAAATATGGGGTTTGCTCACAAAATATGAATTACATTAGGGAATACCCTCAAATTTTAAGAGGTTTTTTTTGAGACTGGTAAAGTATGAATATATACAAAAACAGATAATATTGTATAATCTAACCCCATCTATTTGTCTCTGAGTTTCAACAGGCTTTAATTTATGTCCAATTTCATCTATATCCCCCAAATTACTTTCTACCACTGTTGTACCCAATAACCTTGAAACTAATTGTAAATATCTAATTATTTAGTCTATGTGTTCTATAATGTAATGATTTGAATGTTGTTGCTGTTGTTGTTAGGTGCCACTGAGTCAACTCCAACTCATAGAGACCCTATGCACAGCAAAAGGAAACACTGCCTGTTTGTCCTCCATCCCCACAACCCTTGATATACTTGAACACATCATTGCAGCCACTGGGTCAGTCCATCTTGTTGAAGACCTTCCCCTTTTTTGCTGAACTTCCACTTTATCAAGCTTGATATCCTTCTCCAAGGAATGGTCCCTTCTAACAATATTACCAAAGTAAATGAGATAAAGTCTGGCCATTCTCACTTCCAAAGGACATTCTGACTGCACTTCTTCCAGGACATATTTATTAGCTCTTCTGACTGACCATGATATCTTCAGTATTCTTCATCAACATCACAGTTGAAAGGCATCGACTTTTCTTTCTCAGATGATTTGCCCATTGCAATATGTCATTTGATTTCTTGACTGTTGCTTTTATTGGTGTTGATGGTGGAACAAAGTAATATGAAATCTTTGACAACTTCAATCTTTTCTCCATTTATCATGATGCTGCTAATTGATCCAGTTGTGAGGATTTTTGTTTTCTTTATGTTAAGACTGTAGTCTTTAATCTTCATCAGTAAGTACTCCAAGTCATCTTCTCTTTCAGCAAGCAAGGTTGTGTTGTCTGGGTATTGCAGGTTGTTAATGAGCCTTCCTCTAATCCTGATGTCACATTCTTCTTCACATAGTCCAGCTTCTCAGATTATTTGCTCAACATGCAGACTGAATAAGTATGGTGAAACGATACAATCTTAAGATACATACATCCTGATTTTAAACCATGCATTATCCCCTTATTCTGATCAAAGGACAAAAAATAATTTGAATAAGAATAAAAAATAAGTTCCATATTGCAATCTATTAATTAGTCCAATTTTTTTTAATGTAATGTGCCAGTATTCTCTCTTCTTTGTCCTAGCAATTTATTTATTGAAAAACCAAGTAATTTACCCTGAAAATTGCCCCACAATCTGAATTTTGTTAACTGTCCTCCTGTTTTCTTAGTCTATTATTTTATATTTTTTTTTTCTGTAATTTAAGTTAATTTGTCTGATTTAGCATTAATTTTTTTCACAAGAATACTTACTGTGCACTCTCATTATGAGGAACATGATATATCTGTAATTATTTTCTTAATTTTGGTGGTACTTAATTATCATGCATGATCAATTAATTTGTTGATAGTATGCTGATTGGTAATAGTCTAATTATATTATTCCTTTTTTATTTGATACTTGGAATTATTATAAAAGTAGAAAATTTTCCTCTTCAACAATTTGATCACCTTGAGAATAAAAGCAAACTACATACTTAAAATTTCTGTGTTTGTTAGTTCTCAGAATGAGTTGACACCAGAGTCCACCAAATTTGAACAATGTGTTTTATCTCTTAGTATTATTGTAATCTAATTGATTTTAAAATATTTAGTGTGTTTCCAACTTTTGTAGTTATTCACTACTTCATTCAATCCATCGTTCATCAGTAGAAATCACTCCAAATTGTTGCCTATTTGCTCTTGAAAGAATTCTAGCAGTGATAGACCTCATTATTTCTGATTTTATAAGGTCTACCAAACTCATCTTTTATATAGGACATTTTTTTTGAGTATTTTCAGATCCAAAAAATAACCTACCAAATCATACCAAATAACAAATTAAAACTAAGATAACATGAGCATAAAGCAAAATGAAGAACAATAACATAAATAGACAGCCTTATAAAGTAGAGATAATGCACCAGAAGTAGAATCCCACATATTCTCCATGTAGTTTTGGTTGGACTCATGAGAAAAATGATAATTAGACACCAAAATCTGGATAAATAGGTGCTCGTTTCTATGAGCAAGTTTATTATTTCAAATTGTAATCATGGTCACAGAATATAGTTTTTGTATTTGCAATTAAATTTAGGATTGAAGAACTTTCACTTAAATTATTTATCTCATATTTCCATTCATTCCAAATAGTTATCTCCCTGTTTTTGAAAGTACGTGTTATGCTACTTTGCTTTTATGAGAGACCCACATTAATACCTATTTTTTGTTGACAAAACCAAAGAGGGTTTTCACATTTATGAAAAAAGATGAAAGCAGAAATAGCATTCAAGATTTTTTTTGCAGTGAACTATTTAAGAGGCAGCACATACCCTGAGCAGCAAGAGTGAAACTACCCTGTGTATACATTATCTCTACTTTGTAAGGCTGTCTATTTATGTTATCATTCTTCCTTTTACTTTATGCTCGTGCTATTTAGTTTTTATTTGTTATTTGTTATGATTTGATGGGTTATTTTTTGGATCTGGAAATGCTCAAAAAATTGTCCCATATAAATTAAGGGCAATATCTTCTTCACTTTACAGCATTTTGGCTTACAGAAAGTTTCTTAGAGAGACTCTAATTTGGATAGTCGGGGAAAACTGTCCTTACTTTTTTGTTTAACCCATCAACTAAAGACTAAAGAAACCCATATTTGACTACTATTGACACACTGGAGAATACTTCTCAGTAAGTACCTGGTGATATTTTTTGTTGTCATTCAAACATTTCCTTGTATACATTGGTGAAACCATAAGGGTAATTAGACATTGATGAATTTAGTCATGTTTTCTCAGAAAGCATGTTTTCATTCAGTATTGATGTATATGCTGTCTTTGGAATTTTGGGTTTGCTAATCTAGCTGTTTTTTATTTTGTTAAGGGGTTGGAAATTCAAATTTGTGTCCTTGTTGCTATCTTGCATCCCTGAATACTCTTAAGAAAAAGAAAAAAAAAAAAAAAACTCACTGCCGTTGAGTGGAATCTAACTCATAGCTACCCCTCTTTGGATTTCTGAGGCAGTATCACTATGGAAGTAGATTGCCTAGTCTTCCTTCTGAGGAGTGGCTTGTGGGTTTGAACTGCCAGGCTTCCAGTTAGAAGTCAAATGCCTTAGGCACTAAGCTACTAGAGCTCTGGAATATCCTCAATTGATGTCAGAAAAAGTAAAAAAAAAAATAATGTAGAACGAGTTTGAGCTGGGTTATCTCTAATATTTTTCTTAAATCATTACTATGAACAGGATTTCAGTAAACCTCAGAGAATGAACAGAATACTCTGTATACTGCAAGCAGTATCAATTTGCTGAGATTGAAAATAAAGCAGATTCTGGTTCAGATGAAGTTACCACACATTACATTGTCTCTGTCAGTGAACATTAACTAAAAACACAGACAGAATGCATAGAACAGTTACCTGGGAACTCTGAGAACTAAATTGAACTAGGCATATTAGGGAAGGAAACCAGAAATAAAACTTTGAATGACCTGTGGTCAATATCACAGGATTTCTGCCCCCTCCCTTATTTCATAGCATAAGCACAATGATAATGCAAATCCTGGAGCTACACTCTGGGAAAAACTAGAAAACATTTCAAAAATAGTGCCATCTGAATGGAAGAGTATGAAGACAGGCCTCTATGGAGCATTGAGAGTAGGGGGAAACCCCAATTTTGTTTTCATTTTTTTCTATGCAGTCAAATGCCAAATCTGAAATTGCAATATAGTGAAGCTGTGGCTTGTTCAGGCATTTAAAACTTCAAGGGAAAGATCTTCCTTTTTGACCGAAGAATCTGAGATCCAAAATGTGTGGAATAGATCACTATTGCTATTTTCTCTATATATCCTCCTGCCACCTGGCTCCAGAGACAGCAACAGTTACAGGGAGTATACACTAGAAGAGGAGAAAGAGTACAGTCCAGCTTCCTAACAATAGACTAGGAACGTGGGACTCTAGGAGTGGAAGAATACTGGAGGGAGCGCAGTGAAATGAGATCATGAAAAAGAAAAAAAAAAAAAAAACTTTAAATTCTGTATTAACTGCTAGGCTCATCCTCAATCTTTACATTTCTGTATCTGATCCTAATCCCCATCTGATATTAGTTAAGAACTGACTTAATAATCAGACATGGCTAAGGTCTCAGACAGAGGTTGGTCTCTGGGTGGAACATAGGCAGGACAGATATGAATAGCAGTGAAAGGTCATTGAACTGAACTGACATTCAAATCAGAATGCACAGAAAGTGAGTTGAAACTTGTGATACAAACCCAAAGGAATTGATTTCCTGCTAAAACAAATAAACAGAACAACACAAACTGACCAAAATATAACCCCCTTATTCTTCATAGGATTTAATCAAATTCCAAATTCTCATAATATTCAAAATACCCTGTATACAATCTAACGTTACTTGATATACGAAGAATGAGGAAAGTCTGCCAAATTATCTAGTGACAGACAAGCAGCAGATGCCAAATGTATTATGTACTAGATGTTGGAATTTTCAATAAAAGACTCTGAACCAGTGGTTATAAACATGCCAAAGGACTTCTGGTGTCCAATTCAGCTTGAAATTGGAACACTTCTTTCAGGTCCTCACAAGAAAAAAGCTAGATAATGGAAAATCAGCAATTCTTAGATCCATTAGAGAACACAGTCACAGAACAAACTACTGCATTTATTAAAGCTCATTCTAAAGTTTTCATATTTATAATATCCTGGAAAAGACACTATTTGCAATTATTTAAAAAAATAAAGCTGATGCAAATTTATGATGAAATATGCCTATGTGTTTCCCTTAAAAGCAACACTTGTGAAGAAATGGAGACAATGACACAGCAGTGATAGAGTCCATTGTTAATTGGTGAGGTTTGTGAATTATAAACATGGCAAATATTGCTGGATAGCCCCTGAGTTGCCATGTGTAATACGTCTCAATTTTTTCTAACTGTTTTACAGGTGAAAGTTGCCCCCTCACACTGCACATACCTAGGCAAACTCAGTAGTGCCTATAAAGCCACCTCACTTATACTATAATAATATATTGTATTATATTATTATATATTGTTGCTGTTATTGTGTTGATACAGTATAACATATTAATTATATAGTATATAATATATATTATTAATATGTTATACAATATTAATATATTGTAACAAATCTATGTATCTGTCTGCAATTCCTAGGCTGCTTTGGTTATTTGTGTGATTATTTATTTGTTGAGTGACTAACTGGATTACTTTAGTGAAGTATGTTTCACCCTGCCTCCCCAAAGTGTAAAGCTTCTGGTATTGTTCCTTAGGAAAGTGCAAATTTGGGTATGCCCATAGTGACCTTGGGATGTCAGTCTATTTCCATGACCCTATACACCCAACTAATGGCTGGCTATTCACTTTATTATTTTCAACAATATTCTGGGGAATACAATGTTGTACAAATTAATCCAGTAAAGTTGTGGCCTCTTTGAAGGTGCAGTTTGAAGGTATCAGTGTTCGATATTTGTTCTGATTCCTGCCAGCTTTCTTATAACACTGTTCTGTCCCACAAAGTGGTTGACAAACAGTCTAAATTACATTATCATTCAATCCACAAATTACCTCCCAATTGCCTTTCACCAGTACTTTAGTATTTTGTAGGTGCTCTGAGACTTGATCTTCTCCATTTTCTACTGCAGATGAGTAAATTATTTTAGGAAAAGATTAAGAGCTTCCTTTTTTTGGTCTGCTCCCTCCACCACTACCACTCCCTCTACCAGGAAAATCTCAGAGATAGTGCTCTGGATGTGAGGGTGGGAATAATGGCAAGTTGCTCTCTGAATGACAGCCACTCTAGGAGCTGATACTCAGTGGGAGAGGCAGTAGCCTGAGGTCATTTCAGCTTGCTTCTCCTGGCGTAGAACCACCACCTCACAAAATGAGGAAACAGTGATTGGAGTCCCAGTACTTCCATAGTGCCATGCCCAAAAGGGAGAAAATATTCCATAAGGAAACCTCTACTTTGGATCATATTTTCTGGAGACTTAAGTCTCAGCTGCAAGTATGTGGGGGACAAGTCCTTCTCCCAGAAATAAAGCCTTTATCCAGGAAGCTGGGGAGAGAATAAGACTTTTGTTCTTGACTGCAGCTAGCTGGAGTGGAGACAATTGAAAAACAGGAAGTTCTTGACTCAAAGACAATAGAGTATCGCCTATCTTACTGACATTTTACAGATTTTCTTGAGCAGATGCCTCTTCTTTTGCTATTTGCTCTTAAGACAATTTCCAGAAGTTTTAAATTATATTGTGTTTGTGTGTATTTTAAACAATTCTCACCAGTTTCACAGGGAAGAAGTCAGTGGAAGTCCTCACTCTACCATGGCAGATATTGATCTCTGTAGTCTTTTTAAAATATGTGGCTCCTTATTCTCTTGTGAGATTCTTCTTTTTTTGTCTTATTTCAAGATTCAAATGTATCTCATTCTCATTGAAAGTAATTTAGAGCTCCCAATTCCATTTATGGCCCTAGATCTTCTTATCCTGCCATAGAGCATCTGGCACATGGGTCCTTCATTTATTTCCCTATTGACCGTCTGAGTACTTTCCTCCTCTGTGGAGATGCTCACCTATTCTCCAGTCTGTGTGACTTTCAGGGTTTGTAGGTGTATTAATTATTTATTTTCATGTAACAAATTTTCCTCTCACCTAGCACTTTAAACAACAAACAAATGTATTACTCTAACAGGTCTTGTGTGTCAGGAATCCAGGTGCAACTTAAGAGTGGTTTTATCTCAGTGATGCTCAGGAGGTTAAAATCATGCTGTCAGTTAGCATGGCAGTTATCTAAAGACTCAACAGGGACTGAATCATTTACTTCCAAATTCAGTTATGTAGCTGTTGGCAGTCTTTACTTCTTCATGTAATGTTGTACTAATGGGCTCAGTTTCTCACTATGGCATTTGGACACTTCCAGACAGCTACTTATAATAAGGCATTTTACTTATCCTAGCATAAGTTATGAGAGACAGAGAGGACAAGAGTGAGAAAATAGCCAAGACAGAAGCGAAAATCTTTTCATAACTTAGTATCAAAGGTGATATTTTATCACATCTTCCTTTTTTTTTTAAATTTGTTTGTTTAGAAATGAATCAATAATTTCTGTTTACATTCAAGACAACTTTCATGAATACCAAGAGATGGGATCATTTGGGGTTGTCTCAGAAGCTATTAATGGAGAGAAAGATTCTGACTTCTGAATCACTAACTTTTGGCTCTCTTCATGGTAATCTTCTGGTTTTTATTTGGTCATTGGTCACACAATTAATTATTTAGGCCACAATTCCTTCCATTTTTGCCATTGTATATTTTTGTTATGATTCCCCTATTTTTATATATCTCATTAAACATTATGGGATAAAAATATTCGCTCTACTTTGACTATTATAATAACTTACAAATCTCTCAAAAATCACTCATATTATTTAAAATTATCCACACTGAGTAATTGAGTAATATGCCTAGCAAGGTCGTGAGGTCCACTAGATATGTTTTACCAGAACTGAGCCATCACAAGGTTTATTATGAAATGTATCAGGTCTAACTAATCACTGTCAACACTCAAGTAATTCCAATGTTAGGCTTCTCTAGTTCCAGTGCTAAAAGTCTTTGATATCCTCTATGGAAACCCTGTGAGTCAAGAAATCTTTGGTGACCAATTTTAATATTCAGGCATCAAACATCTGGCAACTATTTTACAGATTTGTCTGTCAAGACCTCTTTCTAGCTGATCTGCGACAGCTGCCTGATTGAATGTCTGCCCTACATATTATTAACTTCAGTCTTTTGGAACCACTTCCAATGATAAACCATGTCCTGTCATTTTCAGCCTTCTTCATGCCATTATAGTTGACATCTCCTGAATATCTATATTAAGATTTGTTTCTGTGAACCTGGAAATATTTTCCAGATGAAGCAAGAATAGTGAACTAAAGTCCCTGAAGCAATCATCTCAGATTGATAAAATGCAGATGAATACATCCAGAATCATACAACAGAAGGTGATAGAATAACAAAATCCTTGACAAAAATGTGCAATATAATAACAAGAGAAATACTTGTTTTTAATAATTGAGTATATTAAAGCACTGTTGTCATACTTAACAATTTTTATCCCAAGTGTAATCCCATTTTTGCAAATAATGAAAATAAGAGATCAAAATGATATGGCTACTTTGGTGTAGAATCTAAATAGTACTTAAATTTCTGATTTGTAGCCCAGGAAAAATTTTAAACTATAATTTTCCCTTTCTTATCACAATAACCATGACTAATTGAAGGTAATTTCTGCTTTGTTCTGGTAAAATAGTGATGTTCTAATTCTATAAATAGTTAATACCAACGTTACATAATACCTCATTCACGTCAAAAACATACTTTCTCCAAATTACCAAGAAATTGAAAACTCTGCTATTTCTCAACAACATGGCAAATGCTAAGACAATTTCAAATTTTCTATACTTTCCTAGAATTTATATTTGAGGCTGGAAAGTTCTTATTCATACTGAATTCCTTCCTGGCTTAGAGCATGTAACTCCTGCACTGGGTATTGTTCAGAGGCAATAAATTTATATTTGTTCTTATTCTACTCTGTTTGTTTCAGGTAATCTGTCATGTTTTAGTTTAGATTTGACTATGCTATAATTTCTTCACATCCACTACCAAACCAACTCCACCCTTCTCTATTCAGTCCCAAACATCTTCTAGATAAATCTGGAAAAGCTACAAAAGGCTGACTATAGTCTAGATGAGTTTTCAAGCTATTTGAAAGAAAAGGCTCAGTATCACCCCATATTACCCAAAGCTAAAAGTATAAATAACTTGATTATTACATCATAAAAAGAGGCAAATTGTTATTTTTAAAAATGTAGCTGAAGCCACTCGACATTTCCTGGGTAAAAGTTAAATAGTATAGTGATTTGGTACAAGATTCATTGTAATTAAACATAATTTGTTTATTTTCTATTCCCTTATTTAGGATGTATTATGTATCTGCTATTAATGTTGTTTTGTGTAACGATGAGCTAGTCTGTGTGTTAAACTCTTTGATATCATCTTGATTTATTGGTGAAACTTTATCACACCTGTTTGTATGAAGTATTGTGCACAAAGAAGGGGAAACATTTCCAGGTTGCTGTGTGAGATAAAGGAAAAAGAAAATGAAAGTAGTGTGGACTCATGAGCTAGAAAAAAAAAATTGACAAAAGGTTTTGTCAAGTTGTTAACTGCATAACTTGGGTCTGAGTAAATTATAATTTTTGCAGAAATCAGTGGATGAGATCTATTTTATATCAAGGTATCATGAAGACAAAAAGAAAGGAATTTATAGACATTTTGAATCCTTTCCCCAAATTTTATACTTTCATAATATCATGGTTTGTGTCTACTTTAACTTTATATCTGAGAGGCCAAGGGTCAAGCTTGCATCTTTTTATAGAGTGGTTCAGTAATTATCACAAAACTAAATTTCTAACAAGTTACACACATTTGAATAGAGAAAAATATTTACTCATCACTTAGTATGTTGAAAGAAAATTTCATGGTAGCATATCCCTCCTGAAGCTCTGGTGGCGTATTGCTTAAGGCATTTGACTGCTAACCAAAAAGTCAGTGGTTCCAACCCACCAGATGCTCCAAGGAAGGAAGATGGGGCAATCTATTTCCGTAAAGATTTACCACGTTGGAAACACAATGGGGGTCACTATGATTCGGAATGAACTTGATGGCAACTTTTTTTTTTTCTTTTTTTAATATCACTCATGTGAACTTTTCAGTGAAAGAGAGTTTTTGTACATCATATATATTATATCAGTATCTATATCTATCTCTATATAATATCTTACCACTGTTTTTGATGTATATCACACACACACATATATATTTATTAACCACTATTCCATACTTAAGTATCTAAAATCCAATACCATGTTGTGAGTCTAAGTAGGAGATTAAATTCAGACTCCATGGAGTTTAAAATATAGATTCCTCCACATGTTAGCTACAAACCTTGGGAAAGTTACTTAACCTCTGGGACTTCATTTTTCTTGTCTGTAGGTAGAGATAATAATATCTACTCCATAGCATCATGATTAGTTAAGTTGGTATAAATGAATTAATGAGGGATAGGATTTCAGAAGCATAACATAGAAAATCCACTTGATATACATTTTATTATTATTATTATTGTTTCATATTTTATTATTATTATTGTTACCATTGTCTCTTACAACTTTTAAATTATATTGTCCTTGGCATTTCTCAAACATACTTGACATTTTCTGTCTCAGCATCCGTGAATTTAAGGTTTCTCTGCCTAGAGTTCACTTCCTTCATTTATTTCATGCCTCATTATCTGGCTTCTTTCAGGATTGTTTTTGAAATGACCCAATCTGAAGTGCCTTCTTTAACTAAACATTCTATAAAAATTTCCTTTCTTTATTTTTCTCCATATGAATATCCATTTTACTTTCTTACTAAACTTGGGTATACAATCCAGATTAATGATTTATATTTTGTCCTAAAATGTAATGATTAGGACTTGGAGAGAGTTTTGCCTCCTAGAAGAACGTGACTTTAGGAGAGCCAGCAGCCAATATGAAGACAAAATCTTACTACAGGAGGGCAGGATGAAGTCATTTGTTGATGACAAGACAGAAAGAGACAGGGACAGAGATAGAGACAGAGAAATAAGGAGGCAGAGAGAAAACTGACTTATGGTCACAGTTGTAATTTCTCGGCTCTAGCGGTGCATTGGTTAAGGGGCAAAAGGTCAATGGTTTGAACCTGTCAGCCACTAAGCAAGAGAAATATGAAGCAGTCTGCTTCCTTAAAGATCACAGCCTTGGAAACTCTATGAGGCAGTTCTACTCTGTCATATAGGGTTAATATGATTCAGAATCAACTTGATGGCAGTGAATTTGTTTTTCTCTTTTTGAGGGACAAAATCTCTGATTCTTGATTGTCAGTATTGTGAGTTCTTTTGTATCTTTCCATATTTGTGAGCCAAATATTTATATTTGTTTACACTATTAGACTCATTTATTTTTCTTATGAAAAACAAAAAAAGAAACAAAGAACATGCTAACCAATACTGTAATTGAACATATTTGAAAAGTTTGAGTTGGAAAAATCACATTTCAATGCCTTTAAAATTGTCAGTGATCCACAAGATGGATTGGGCATGCTGTGTTTCATGAATGTATTTTATCA
>NW_006921935.1:3424700-3425660 GCF_000298275.1 Orycteropus afer afer
AGCATTTTATTCATTCTTGTGTTCTCACTACCACATAACACTGACAATAAAAACAACAACAACAAAAACACATAATGTCCATTCTAACTCATAGAAACCCCATCCCCGCCCCCCCAAAAAAAAAGTAAATTAACTCAGTGCCATTGAGTTGATTCCAACTCATAACGACCCCCACTGAGTTTCCAAGGTGGCAAATCTTTATAGTAGTAGATTGCCCTTCTTCCTTCCATGGAGCAACTGGTGGTTTGAACCTATGACCTTCTGTTTTTCAGTCAGATGCCTTACACTTTCTGCCACCAGAAAGTAAAACCATATGGCCTTGATTTGAATTAAAATAATTACCAAGTAATTTTAAAAGACTAATGGAAGTATATATTCTACAAATTTCCTCTATCTATTACTCAATCCCTCTATAAATGTTTTTATTCTTTTATTTCCTTTTTCTAATGTAACAACATAGAGTAGAAAGGAAGAAATTAAAATAATAGAGGGAGAACAGCAGAATAAGAATAGTAGTTAGTGATTCTTCATTCCACTGGGGGATGAAGTTTCACTTGTATCTCATTTGTGCTTTCCTTCTTCCTAAATTTTCCAGGTTGATTAATGTGTCATCACATTCTCTGATACTCCAGTCCCTCCTTTTTGTAATCATAAAAAAAAAAAAAAAAAAAGGTTTCCAAGGCAGTAAATCTTTATGGAAGTAGATTGCCCCATCTTACTTTCTCATAGCATAGCGGCTTCTGAGTTTGAACCATCAATGTTCTAATTAGCAGTAAAATGCCTTAGGCATTGCAACACCATGAAAACCTCAATCACTCCAATCATTCTAAAAAGATTTAAATCTAGATTTACTGCTGCTTTCATTAGTACTAGGATTACAGGATTTCATTAGTACCAGGGTTACAGGTGAGGAGAGACAATGCAGGGATGCCCAAAGTAGCAGGCCAGAAGAGAAGGAGA
>NW_006921935.1:3429090-3444204 GCF_000298275.1 Orycteropus afer afer
GAAAGCGGAGGAGGCCTTCAACGAGATGGATTGATATGGTGGCTGTGATGATGGGCTCAAGTATAGCAGGGATTGTGAGGCTGGTGCAGGTTTGGGCAGTGTTTTATTCTGCTGTGCATGGGGTCGCTATGAGTTGGAAATGACTTGACGGCACTTAACAACAACAGGATTATGATAATTCTGCATGGTTTCAGTATACACACGTAGATGAACTCTGCCATAGTTTAGCTTCCAATCTTCTTCTCCTCTACTGTTACCTAAAGCAAAACATCTGCAGAACAGGCCTAGGTCTTTTTGTTACTAGTACCTACAACACAATCATTCATTTGTTTGTTTCCTTGATTCCAACAACCCAGTTTCACAGGAAGCTAATACGGTGTTTTTGTGAACTAGTCTCCTCACTTAATAACTTTCCTTTTTTAGATCTTCTATGGTACTTAATTGATGCCCCATGAGCCTGATTAAATACAACACACTTCCCACATCATCCATGTACCTATTTAGCTGGAAAATATATATAACATTGCTAACTTATTTCAGTTTAAAATCATAAACATTATCCTCAAATGAATTCTTAGTGCTTCCTAACTCTCAAAATATATTGCCTTATTCTATATACTTTTCTAATATCCTAGAAGTAATTTATATCTTTCATTTTTTTTCCCCAAAACCACCAGCAGCTCCTCAATTATCCTTACTCTACATAATGAGCTCCTTCTCATTTCCCAAAGAAAAATGAAGCAAACAGGTGAATTTACAAACTGCCATCAATACCTGAACCAACCTGCCAGTCCCCATCTGCAGTGATGGAGAAAATGCCCATCTTCCTATGTAAGCCAAATTGGGGTGCTTTTCTCACTGATTTCAGTTTCCTCTTGCCTTCAAATGTTCATCATTTAATCATTTATCCCCTGTGCCAGAAAAGAGATCACCAGAGAAATAGAACCTATTTATGGAGAAATAGGAGATTTCTTTAAATGGATGTGGTTATGTGACTGAGGGAGCTGGTACTATAAAATTTGTAGGGCAGACATGTGGGTTGGAATCTCAGATAAGAGTTGAATGCATTTTTTCCCTGGGAAACACTTTTTCCTCTTAAGATCTACAACTATTTGAATGAGGTTCACCTACATTATTGAGGTTAATTTCCTTTATAAAGAATCAAATGTTCATAAATGTTACCCACATCTACCATATACTTTAACAGCAATATCTAGGTTAGTGTTTGATTATGTAACTAGGCACTATAGCCTAGCCTAATTGAAACATAAAAATAACCACTACAATCCAACCAATGTAAATTTGATAGCCATTCAAATCTCCTTAAAACATAATTCATCTCAAAATAAGGATTTTAACAAAGTAATACTTCTGCCTCTCATGGCATGATTGTGTACAACCAAAAACATACTAACCTCTTTCTCATGAAAGGATACAAAGTCCTTAGATGATGTTCACTCTTCTTGATACCCTGTAAATTGAATTTGTTTTTGTTTATGTTAGGTGCAATTAAGTTGGTGTCACTCACAGTGACCCTATGTGCAACAGAACAAAACACTGCTGGCTCTTCTGCCACCCTCATAATCATTGCTATGCTTGAGCCTATTGTAGCCATGATGTCAATCCAACTCATTGAGGGTCTTCTCCTTTTTCACTGACCCTCTGTTACCAAACATGATCTCCTTCTCTAGGGACTGGTCTGAAAACTGGACCAAAGCACACGATACAAAGTCTGGCCATTCTCACTTCTAGGGAGGATTCTGGTTGTACTTCTTCCAAGACAGAGTTGTTCATTCTTCTGGCAGTCCAGGGTATTTTCAATACTCTTCATCAACATCACAATTCAAATGCATCAATTTTTATATGGTCTTCCTTATTCATTGTCCAGCTTTCACATGCGTATGAGGCAATTGAAAATAGTATGACTTGAGTTAGGCACACTGGAGTCTTCAAAGTCACATCTTTGCTCCTTGAAACTTTAAAGAGCTCTTTTGCAGCAGATTTGCCTAGTGAAATACCATATCTGATTTCTTGACTGTTACTTCCGTGGGTGCTGATTGTGAATCCAAGTAAAATGAAATCCCAGTCTTTTCTCCATTTATCATGATGTTGCTTATTGGTCCAGTGATAAGAATATTTGTTTTATTTATGTTGAGGTGTAATCCACACTGGACATTGCAGTCTTTGATCTTCATCTGTAAGTGCTTCAAGTCTTCACCACTTTCAGCAAGCAAAGCTGTGTCATTTGCATATCACAGGTTTTTAATGATTCTTCCTCCAATCCTGATGCCATGTTCTTACACATAGTCCAGCTTCTCAGATTATTTGCTCAACATACAGACTTAATATGTATGAGGAAAGGACACAACTCTGACACACATTGTTCCTGATTTTAAATCTTGTCTATGTATATGTTCCTCATGAACACAGTTAAGTATGTAAATACGTAGTAGCAACCCAAAGTCCCATTGGAAATCAGGATGAATCACACAAATCCATATGGTACTTCCATCTTGGCCTGTTGATGGTTGATTCAGAAACATGAAGAGCCCAAAGTGCTGAAACCAGTATCAATTTCCAGTTAAATGGATTAATTGTATCTTCTGGTGAAGCATATATCTCTTATAACTAATATATCTAGAAAAAAAGAGCCAAAAGTCATGGTGATGGGAAGCAGAAGGGAGAATCATTGGAATTCAGACCACTGCATATATTACTTCTAGTTCATGATTGAGTGCTGATGTGCACACTCAAATTTATGGCTTGGTGGGTTAGAGAATACTCAGTTTATGAGGGGCAGCTCAGGTAACACGGTAACTTAGTTTTTAATGGTCTAATATTATGTCTCCACTAAATCCCAGTACTAAGATGAAAGCTGTTTCTCAAAATCAGAATAATTAATCACAGAAGATGGCAAACTTCTGCTCTGAAATTCTAAAGGTCTGTGATGTAATTCATGACTAGGGGTTGGTCAGAGCCTCCAAAATCCATCTCTGCCTACCACTGTCACGTCTATAATCACTGGATATGCCAGATTCTATGGTCCACATTGCAGAGCAACTTCCATAGCAATATAGACTGGGAGTAGAGCCTTCTCCTGTTTTGAGCTCTATTCAAAACTAGCAGCTTTTGGGTAACTTAATAAATGGAACATAGTAGTACATCTAAATGAGGAATATGTTGCCTTCAAAAATCAAAAAGGCATTGTGTTTCTTTTTTGATGGTAGGAGGTATCAGAGGCAAAAATTTATCCTTCATCTGAAAAAAGGTTGTCTCAACATACCCTATACCACTATACCTCTAAAAATTTCACTGAGGTAAGAGACTCTTACATTGTTGTCAGATTTATTTCCCAACATATTACAGGTATACGTCTTATCAATAATTCTAGAGTAATTGTTGCTTTTTGCACACTAGTTCCAATCAAGTTAATGTCATTATTATTGTGGACTAGTGATGCTTTGTGAAAGGCAAGGATATCAAAGTGCTTGTGGGCTAAATTATGACCTAGGACTAGCGTGTTGATATAACTAGCCATGATACAAAGCAGTGAAAGTGTGTTGTGATCTTTGCGAGATAAAAGCAATCTATTTTTTATGCTCCTTAATATAAAGTATCAAAAAAAGCACTTTTCAGATCTATAGCTGTGTACTAGGTAACAGGGATAGTACATTTACAACAGTAGCTATAATTGAGGTAATTTTTTAATCCTAAATTTGCAATAATTGGCTAGAATTCTCCAAGATCCATTTGTTTTCTGTAGAGGCCAATCAGGTGAGTTGAATGGAGATGAGGCTGAAGTCTGAGATCAACATCATCTTCTATGTCAAGTCTTCAAGCTGACACTAATCTCTGAAATCCCTCCAGTAATGTGGTATTATTTTTGGTTTTTGGTTTTCCGAGGAAGAGACAGTTCTGGTGATCTCTTTGGCCACTATTGTAGAGGTCTCTGACTTCTAGTGATGCATTGATCTCCATACACCCCATTTTTTACTGATGGACCACAGTGACAATTTCAGTCTTCTGGAATCAATGTCAGTTCAGAGCTAGTGTACAGTAAACCCCCAAAAATTGATTATTTCCTTTTCCTCACTGAATAGCCACTCTTTGGGGTAGACTGGGAGAAATATTAACAGTATAAATTTTTGGGTGTGTAGTGAGGGTCCTTCCTTCACAAGGGCCAGACTTCTATTTATTCATGGGATTGTGGGTCTGTAAACAGGTTCATATCTGAGAAATGAATCTATTTGGGTGTTGTTAGACTTCTCTTCAGTTTACCAACAACTTTGTGCTGCAAACTTATTTTGTCTGGAAACTTAAGTAGTAGTTAATACTACAGCCTGAGGTAGAATTTGTTATTTTCTGGGAAACCTCATTTAAGGAGCTTTGATGGTGTAGTGCCTAAGGCATTTGACTATTAACCAGAAGGTTGGCAGTTCAAACCCACCAGCCGTTCCATGGAAGGAAGATGGCAGTGGTTTTATTTATGTATTTACTTGGTATGTAAAAATTAAGCATAAAATGCCCCTTTGTAGTGCATTTTTTTTTCTTCCCCTGGGTAATTGATCATTCTTATCAACATGAAACGTAGGTAACACTTCCTGTCTAAAGGAAAAAAAAAAAGACGAACAAGCCTCCTTCATTTATTATCTCATTTGTCTTCTATACATATAAAAATAATAATAAACAAAATAAAAGTAAACAAATGTTGGGATGACAAAAGAGGATGTGATCCAGGACCTGCAACCTTACAGGCCTGAAGCTGACCACAGTCATGACAAACAATCCATTCCAAGAAATAAGTAGGAGGCCAAGAAACATAATGTTCTTGATGCATGAAACATAACATCCTTGACAGAACCAGATCCAGATGATAAAAACTGGATATTTTGGACTTGAGGCAAGCATGGCTAACCCACATTATTTCCTTTATATAATCTCTGGAGCTTGGGGCAGTAGCCTTGAGATCCTCCCATTCTGCTTCCATCCAAGACCTCATCTTGTATGTATGTTTGTCCTATAATAAATCTTGGACCTTTTATTCAATGTGTAGTGATTTGTCTCATTCTTCAGTCTGTCCCTACCTTCTTCACATTGTGGCTACCTTTGGATTTTCCCTGGGGATTAGTGCCACCACCACCACCACCACCACCACCACTACTGCCAAACACTTGGCAACATACCAGCAAAACTCCAAGATCTTAGTCTATAATGTTCCTCTTTTTCACTCATCCTTTCATGAACCATTTTTTATATCTCACACACTACTCAAACAAAAGTACTATTTTGTTGGTTAATAGGATATTCATATTGCTTACAACAATGGCTAATACACATCCTTTGACTTCAATTCAAGTCCTCTTTACTTTCAGAAAGCATGATTCTATCATCCGCAACTTATTCTGTCTCAACTTATTAATGAGTCTTCCTCTGATTCTGATGCTATATTCTTCTTCATATACTCTAACTTCTTGAATTATTTGCTCAGCATATGGATTGAGTATGTGTATAGAAAGGGCACAACTTTGATGCAGCCTTTTCCCAATTTTAGACCACACAACATCTCCAAGCTCTCTTACAATGATTGCCTCTTGGTCTATACACAGGTTCCAGATGAGCAAAAGTAAATGTTCTGGAATTACACTTCTTTACAATGTTATCAATAATTTGTTATGATCTATATAGTTGAACACCTTTCCATAATTCAAAAACTCCAGGTGAATGTTTTTTTGATATTCTCTGCTTTCAGCCAAGTTCTCTTTGATACCAGCAATATTATCCTTCCATCCATGTCCTCTTATGAATCTAGCTTGAATTTCTGTAAGGTCCCTGTAGATGTACTGATGCAACAATTTTTTTCAATTATCAGCAAAATATTGATTCGTATTATCAGTGGTGCCACTAAGATGGTACAATGGAATACATACTGCAACAACTGACACTGTCTGTAAGAGGGAGTAATATAAAAATGACCCTAGGATCAGACTGGGTAGTAGCAGGTGAGCTTGCTGCAATTAGGAAAAGGGGTTGCTAAGGCAATGGTATCACTAGGGTTGGCATCACACATCACTGAGCCCATCATCCTCCCTCATCACCTGTCAGTGGATGGCTAAGGGTCCTAGCCATTGAGCAGAGACTGTGCTACATGACTTGGATGAGGGAGAGGGGAGGGCCTGTGAAGAACCACAGGCAATGGGTCTGGAAGGGGTGAGGCCTTCACTGAGTGTTTTGCAAGTGTGAAAAAGGGCCAGGCAGCTCTGATGCCAGAGTGTGAGGGAGGATGGTGTTCTTTATGGTGTTCCTCCACATGGGGAGGAGACACCATGAGTCATTGCACTAGCTCATACCAACTATAGTGAAGCAACTGTCTGTAAAGTTAATGATATTATTCAATAATTTCCATATTCTGTCTGTTTGATCACCTTTTTTTCTGGAATGGGCACAAATATGGATCTCTTCCAGTTGGTTGGAGGGAGCTATTTTCTAAATTTCTTGGCGTAGAGAAGTGAGTGATTCCATCACTGCATCAGTTTGTTGAAACATGTAACTTGGTATACTGTAAATTCCTGGCATCTTTTTTATTTTCATGTGTTTGTTTGCCAGTGTCTTCAATACAGCTTGGACTTCTTTCTTCAGTATCATCACTTCTTGATCATATGCTACCTTCTGAAATGGTTGATTATGGACAAATTCTTTTTGGTACAGTGACATGTATTCCTTCCATCTTCTTTGATGGTTCCTGCATCATTTAATATTTTGCCTATTGAATTGTTAACTTTTGCAACTCAAAGCTTGAAATTTTGCTTTAGTTCTTACAGCTTAAGAAATGCTGAAGGTGTTCTTCCTTTCATGGTCTTCTAACTCCAGGTTTTTGGACACTTCCTTATAATATATAATACTTTTCATTGTCTTCTCCAGCCACCCTTTGATATCTTTTATTCTGTGGTTTTACTTCTTCATTTTTTCCATTCACTTTACCTACTCTACATTCAGCAGCAATTTCCAGAGTCTCCTCTGACATCTCTTGTGGTGTTTTCTTTCTTTCCTGTCTTTCTAATGACCTCTTTTTTCTCAAGTATGATATGCTAGTTGTTATCCAACAACTCATCTGTTTCTATTTTTATTTTTTCTCCTTTGTTCAATGCATCAAATCTATTCTTGAGATGA
Source organism: Orycteropus afer afer (assembly GCF_000298275.1). Lineage (NCBI taxonomy): Eukaryota > Metazoa > Chordata > Mammalia > Tubulidentata > Orycteropodidae > Orycteropus > Orycteropus afer. The sequence continues at coordinate 3,436,258 of NW_006921935.1, forward strand.
TCTCTAAATTCAGGTGGAATACACTCAAGGTTGTACTTGGGCTCTGATGGACTTATTTGAATTTTCTTCAGCTTCAATTTGAATTGCATGTGAGGAATTTATGGTTGTGAATTCTGCGGTTGGCCTCTGACTTTGTACTAACTGATGATAATGAAATTTTCCACTGTCTCTTTCAACAGATGTAGTCTATTTAATTCCTGTGTATTTCATTTGATGAGTATAGCCCCAATGTATGTTGTTAAAAAAAAAGCATTTACAACAAATATATCATTGGTCTTGCAAAGTTCTGTCATATGATTTCCAGCATCATTTCTTCAGCATGGTTATATATTTCAACCACTGATCATTCTTTGTTTCTAATTTATGCTTTATAATCACAGTCATTATTGATATTGATTGCATATTTAATAAATTTCACACTGCAGAATTTAGAAAAATTTTTAATTTATTCATTGTTAGCATTAGTGGGTAGTGCATAAATTTAAATGATAGCCACAGGAACTGATCTTTCCTGTAGGTGTATTGATATTATTTTATCACTGACAACATTGTACCTAAGGATAGATCTTGAAATTCTATTTCTCTTCAGTTTGCCATTCCTTGTATAGTAGACTATATGATTATCTAATTCAAAATGACCAATACCAGTATATTTCAGCTCACTATTGCCTAGAATAGTGATCTTTATGTGTTCCATTTCATTTCTAAAACTTCCAGATTTCCTAGATTCATGTATGTTCCACATTTTTTGTTGTTAGTGCATGTTTGCAGCTATTTCTTATTTTGAATCATGCCACACCAAAACATGAAGGTCCCAAAAGCTTTACTCCATTCATATCATTAATATTTACTCTACTTTGAGAAAGCAGTCTTCCCCAGTCATATTTTGACAAAGGATGGACAGATAAATAAAATATAATGTATGGATAAAATGGAATATTTTTCAGCCAGAAAGAGAAGCACCATTCTGACATACTACAACATGGATGGAGCTTGAAATCATTTTGCTGAGTGAAATAAGTCATCCATAGAAGGATAAATATATAACTTCCTTTATATAAAAAATGACAACAACAACAACAACAACAAAAACTCACTGCCATTGAGTCAAATCCAACTCTTAGTGAACATCATTGGGTTTCCCAGGCTGTAAATCTGTGAATCTTTATGGAAGCAGACTTTTCTATCTTTCTTCCATGCAGCAGCTTGTGAGTTTGAACCCCCCACCTTTTGGTTAGCTGCCAAAGGCCTTATTAACCACCGCATACCAGAGCTCCTTACATAAAAAGTAAGACACATACATAGAGAATAAAGTTTATAGTTGGTTACCAGGTGTGGGAGAGAGGGGGGAAAAGGATGCTTGTTCCTTTTGAGGCACTGAATTTCTGTTCATGATGACAGAAAAATCAAATTGATTAAGGGTAATGGATGCATACAGCCAATTGGTATAATTGATGTCACTAAGTCGTACAGTTGTAATTAAGCTGGAATTGTACAGCTGTAACTAAATTTTACACCTGTAATAAGTCAAATTCCAACAGCAACAACCACAAAAGAAGAGTAGCTTGTAAGGCTGCTTATGTACAAAAATATTTCATGGGATTTGGTTTATTAATTTGTGAGTTTAGGTAACGTTTTCATGGGACTTTCCAGTTAATTGACCTAACATAATTTTCCGTACTTCTCTTCTATCACTTAGTTTATTGTCTAGTATTTGGGGTCTTAAAAGCTTTCAAATTGCTATCCGGGGTATGACAATTATCCTCTCTTCTCCTGGACTAATAGAGGAAGTAGAAATGTTAGAAATAGGAGGAGGAAATAGAATCTGTGGATGAATCCCTCCATGAACAACTGCCTCCTTTGCTATGAGGAGAAAAGCACTGAATGATGTCCAGCTATCATTACTGAACATTTTGATCAAAATCCTAAAGAATAATCCTGATCAAAAAGGGTAAAACATGGAACAGAATTTTAGTTATAATGTAATCGCTACTTCCTTGAGCCATTGTCACTGGATGAACACTTGAAGCAACTTCCCTGAGATACTCTTAAACCTGAAACATAAATCAAAAATATACTCTGAAGCTTTGTTAAAACTAAACAACAATGTAGCTTAACTAGTAAGGAATGTCTGTAATAATCATCGTGGTCTTTTAAAGAGCTTACTATATAGTATAAAATTGTTAACAGCAACTCAAAAGGGCAGAAATAGTAGCACGGGTGGAAATTAATCTATGTCAATAGGAGAAGAACAATTTAGAAAATGAGGATGAGAATAATGGCACAGTTTGAGGAATGTGACCAAAGTCACTATATTGTATACATAGAAATTATTGAATTGCTGTATGTTTTGCTGTGTATAATTTCAACAACTATTAACAATAAAAATAAATTGTTCTTATTGGAAACAAAGCAGTCTATATATTATTTAAACCTACTTATTGAGTTCGAAAAATGGAGTCTGGTCAGTAGTCACCACGTTAATTCTCTCTAGCATCTTAGTGCCTGGAAAATGAGGTGTAGCAGTTTGAAATAGGGATTCTGGTGCTCTGAACAGCTCAACGAGCCAGAGTATGTCAAACTCAGGGAAGTAAGATTAGAAAGGAGAAAGGAGTAGCAGAAAAAAAAAAAAAAAAGAGAGAGAGAGAGAGAATTGTCCTTGTGGAACACTGACTGGCAGGTGAGAAAGACCATTAGAGACCTCCTGGGGTGTGCTGACCAGCAGGCAAGAAGGACCATCCAAGACCTCCCTGGGTTAGGGAAGAAGACACACCATACCAATACACTAGTGTTCATCCCATGGCTCTACCTTCAGTACCTGCTTTTATTGGTAGACTTGGGTCTGCTGGGTGCATCGGGGCACTTTCAGCACTGCAGAAACCCAAGCAGAGACCATTAAAGCAGCAAGTGGTTGGGCCTGGGAGGAACTCCTGCAGCAGATTGCAAGAAGGGTTTCGGGCCATCTTTTTGTCACGAAGGGGCTATTGTTTGATTTTGACAGTGATCTTGGGTCTGCTGTGTGCAAGCAGGCAGTTCCCAGCTCCAGCACAGCTGACGCCCAAGCAGAGAGACCACTGGCACCGCAACTGAGTGGGCCCTGGGAGGAACTTAGGTGGCAGATCATGGAGCAAGCCAGTTGTCTTGCTTCAGTTTTTTGGTAAGGAGGGGCCTTGAGAACAGGATCTTTGCATGTGTCTGAGCCTGGCAGAAAGTGGCAACCCCTAACAACTGGAGTCTTTGCTGAACTTGAGTTGTGGGACTGTGAATAACAGTACAATATCATCATTAACAGCTTGCTCAAAGCCCTAGAAACCACCCCTAGCATCCTGGAGCTTCCTTTCCTTCTCTCTTCCCCTCCCACCTTCTCCATCTGTACCTTCACTCATCTAATAGAAAAACCACGTTCAGCCATCAAAATATCTGTTGGTTTGAATTCTAAACCCTCTTTAAAACAAACAGAGACCTATATCCACATTACACACAGCGATTCCATCATCACAAAGAAAACTATAGAACAACCCAGCATACCTGAATTAATAACCAAAAAAATAAAATATGCCAGCTCCACCTTTTCAAAATATTAAATCATAAAACTAAGACAAAACAAATCAACACATAACCAATAGTTAAAGACAACCTGATAATGTCTAGGAAACAACAGGCAACCTCAAATAAAATAAAAAATAAAAATAAAAAGGACAAGTCATTACAAGACAAACTACAAACAAAGGTCTCATTAAACGTGGAGGAAGAGGAGGCAATACAATTATCTGACAAGGAATTTAGAAGATATGTTTATAGAGTTTTATGACAGCCTAAGGAAATGCTGGAAGGAAGATGAGGCAATCTACTTCTGTAGGGACACTGCCTCAGAAACCCAAGGAGGGGTCGCTATGAGTCGGGTCTGACTCGATGGCACATAACAACAACAACAGCAAGGAAACTCCAAACAGAAGGAAGGGAAACACAGATGTTCACTGGAGAACTCAGGAAAATAATTCAAGGACAAAATAACAAGATTAATGGGCTATCAGAACTCATACAAAAACATCAGTTAGAAATCCAGAAGATAAATACCAAAATTACAGAATTACACAATACAGTAGAAACACAAAAGAGTAGGACAGAACTGGCTGAAGAACACATAGCCCAACTAGAAGACAAATCCCTGTACACCAGCTTGTAGGAAAAAAAAAATCAGAACAAAGATTTAAGAGAAATGAAGAGAACCTAATAGTTATATGAGATGACATGAAAAACAACAGCAAATGCCTCATTGGAATTCTGGAACAAGAAGAGGCAAAAAAAAAGACTGAGAAAATTGTGGAAGACCTACTAACAGAAAACTTCCCCCATATCATGAAGGAAGAAAATATATTTGTCCAGGAAGCTCATAGAACCCCGTAGAAGATAGATCCCAAGAGAAAAACACTAAGGCATATTATAATCAAACTCTCCAAAACCAAATACAAAGAAAAAATTTTGCGAGCTGCCTAAGTGAAAAGAAATATTACATGTAATAATCAAAGAGTTAGACTGAGCTCCGATTACTTGGCAGAAATCATGCAGGCAAGAAGACAATGAGATGGCATATATAAAACACTGAAGCAAAAGAACTTCCAACCAAGAATCTTATATCCAGCCAAATTATCCATCAAATATAAGGACAAAATCAGGCATTCCCAAACAAACTAAAGGATTTTGTGAAAACTAGACCAGCCCTATAAGAAATGTTTAAGAAAGTCCATCCAATAGAGAACCCACAGCAGAGATCAACAAAATCAGGGTGTGTAATATCAACACAAAAAACAAATCAGAAATAGAAACTCAAAATAAGACCATAAAACATTGTATATTAAAAATCAAGGAAGCCAATCAGCACACAACAACAACAAGTAACTTATTGTTGTTGTTGTTGTTGTTGTTGTTATGTGCCATTGAGTTGGACCTGACTCATAGCAACCCCTCCTTGGGTTTCTGAGGCAGTATCTCTACAGAAGTAGATTGCCCCATCTTCCTTCCAAGGAGTGGCTGGTGGGTTTGAACCACCAGCATTCTGGTTAGCAAACCTATTAGAGGGAATAAAACTTCTAGGTACAAACTGGCAAATGAAGAGGAAAACAGGAAAATGTCTTCAGAGAATGCACTGTTCTAAAGATGTTGGGACAAGAATTCACTCCAAGGTAACCACGGAGAAAATTAACAATCCTTCTAAGCAAAACCAGAAGGAAGGAAAATATATGGGTTTAATAAGCACAAAACCAACAATAAAGAAGAAAAGAGAGGAATCATTTGACAACAAAACAAACTCAGCACAGAAAAGTATATGGACTGAGGAAACACCAATAACATGACAAAAAAAAAAAAAAACAGAATAGAATGACAGCAATCAACTCATATCTATCACTAATTACACTCAATGTGAATGCACTAAATGCACCAATTAAGAGAAAGAGAGTGGCAGACTGGATAAGAAAATAAGATCTATTGATATGCTACCTACAAGAGATCCATCTTAGACACAAAGATAAAAACAAATTAAGAGTTCAGGGTAGAAAAAAAAATATATACCAAGCCAACGATAATCAAAAAAGTGCAGGAGTGGCAATATTAATTTCTGGTAATATAGACATTAATGTGAAAAACATCGTTAAGAGACAAAGAATGACATTATATGATGTTGAAATGGTTAATTAACAAAGAAGACATTGTGATAAGTATTTATGCACCCATTGAAAGTGCTGCAAAATACATGAAGCAAATATTATCTGAATGTAAAGGGACAATAGATGACTTTACAATAGTAGTAGAAAACTTTAACACACCACTTTCAAAGAGGGACAGGTCAGCTAGAAAAATAACTCAACAAACATACAGAAGAACTCAACAATACAACCAAACAACTCGAACTCATAGACATATACAAAGCATTCCACCCAACAAAAGCACAATTCATTCTTCTCCAGTGTACATGGATCCTTCTCCAAAATAGATCATATGTTAGGACATAAAACAAGCCTCAATAAATTCAAAAGCATTGAAATACTACAAAGCATCTTCTCGGACTGCAATGCCATAAGAAATGCCATTAGAAATTAATAATAGAAAGATCAAAGAAAAAACATCAAATATGTGGAAGTTGAACAATTCACTGCTCAAAAAGTACTGGGTAATAGAATCAATAAAAACTGAAATAAAGTAATAAAACCAGTAAAAACTGAAATAAAATAAGTTCCAAGAAAAAATGACAATGAAGATACATCATACCAAACCCTATGGGACACAGCAAAAGCAGTTCTCAGAGGAAAGTTTATAGCAAAAAAAATGCATACATCAAAAAAGAGGAAAGAAACAAAATCAACACTCTAAGATATCAACTCCAACATCTAGAAAAAGAACAACAAAAGAATCCTACTGTATTTAGAAGGAAATAATAAAGATCAGAACATAAATAAATGAAACTGAAAACAAACAAACAAACAAACAAAAATAAAGAAAATCAACAAAACAAAAAGCTGGTTCTTTGAAAAGATTAATGAAATTGATAGACAATTGACAAATCTAACAAAGGAAAGAAAGAGAAGACACAAATTACAAAAATTATAAACGAAAAGGGTGTCATCACAACAGAACCAATTGAAATAAGAAGGATACTGACAGAATATTATGAAAAACTGTACTGCAACAGATTTGAGAACTTAGAAGAGATGACAAGTTTCTAGAATCATAAGACCTACCTAAACTTTTCCAATCAGAGATAGAATACTTCAACAGACCTATGACAAAGAAGAAATTGAACAGGTCATTAAAGAAAAAAAAAAAAAAAATCTTTCCACAAAGAAAAGTCCTGGCCCTGATGACTTCACTGGAGAATTTTACCCAATGTTCAGAGAAGAGTTGACACCTATGCTACTCAAGCTATTCCAGAGCATAGAAAAAGATGGAATACTCCCAAACACATTTTATGAAGCAAGCATAACACTAATTGCAAAAACAGGGAAAGAGACCAGTAAAAAAGAAAACTACAGACCAATATCCCTTGTGAACATAGATGCAAAAATCTTCAACAAAATCCTAGCTGACAGACTCCAACAACATATCAAAAAATTAACACACCCTGAACAAGTGGGATTCATACCAGGTTTACAAGGGTCATTCAACATCAAAAAACAATCAACGTAATCCACCACATAAAGAAAACAAAAGAAAAGAGCCATATGATTATATCAATTGATGCAAAAAGGCATTTAATAAAATTCAACATGTGTTCCTGTTCAGAACTCTCAGCAAAATAGGGATAGAAGGGAAATTCCTTAACATAATAAAAGATTTATATGCACTACCAAGGGCCAACATCATTATTAAAGGAGAAAGTCAAGGCATTCCCCTTACAAAGGGGAACCAGACAAGGATGCCCTCTATCACCACTTCTATTTAATATTGTAGTGGAATTCCTGGCCAGGACAATAAGGTAAGAAGGAGAAATAAAAGGCATACAAATTAGCAAAGAAGAAGTAAGACTATCTCTATTTGTAGACGATATGATCTTGTGCATAGAAAACCCAAGGGACTCAATTAAGGAAAAAAAAAAAAAATGCTGGAACTAATAGAGAAGTTCAGCAGTGACAGGATACAAGATCAATGTACAAAAATCAGTTGGATGCCTCTATACCAACATAGAGTTCTCTGATAAAGAAATAAGGGAAACGATACCATTTACAATATTAAAAAGATAGAATATCTAGGGATAAACCTTACCAGAGACACAAAAGACCTATACAAAGAAAATTATAGAACACTGCTACAAGAGGCAACAAGGGCACTACATAAATGGAAGAACATACATTGTTCATGGATAGGTAGACTGAACATTGTGAAAATGTCAATACTACCTAAAGCAATCTACACATTTAACACGATCCCTATCCAAATTCCAACAATTTTTTT
>NW_006921935.1:3445024-3452904 GCF_000298275.1 Orycteropus afer afer
ACTTATCTCCAAAATCTGTAGAAAACTTCAACACCTCAACACCAAAAAGACAAATAACCCAATTCACAAATAGGCAAAAGACTTGAGCAGACACTTCACCAAAGATAGTATATTGACGGCCAACAAACACATGATAAACTGCTCGTGATCATCAGTCATTAGAGAGATGCAAATCAAAACAACGATGAGATATCATATCACCCCAGTAATACTAGCAAAGTTCAATGGGTCAGAAATTAACAAATGCTGGCAAGGTTACAGACAGATTGGAACTCTTGTGCACTGCTGAAGGGATTGTAAAATGGTACAACCATTGTGGCATATTGTATGGCGTTTCCTTAAAAAAACTGAAAATAGAAATACCATTTGAACCAGAAATTCCATTACTAGGCATATATCCTAAAAGGGTGAGAGACAGCTCATGAGCAGACATATGTATATCTATGTTCATTGCAGCACAATTCACTATAGCAGAGAGATGGAAACAACTTAAATGCCCATCAATGGATGAGTGGGTAATGAAATTATGGTACATGCACACAATGGAATACTTTGCTATATTAAAGAACAATGAGTGATACGCAAATCATCTCACAATGTGGATGAGCCTGGAGGACATTATGTGAGTGAAATAAGTCAATTACAGAAGGACAAGTAGTGTATGAACCCATTATTGTAAAAAGACAAAGAATGGTTTGCTTGTGAAAGGGGCCTCACATTGTAGGTTACTGGGGTGGAGAGGAAAGTGGAGGGATTAAATTTGGACTAGTTGGGGCCCACATTCTGACGTGTGCAAAGGGGAGGGATATATGGAAAGAGTCTGAGACCACCATGAAAACATTAGGAAAAAGGAGGACACTGAATTGTGCACATAAGAGATAGATGACAGATGCTAATACCAACCAGTGTGCCCACAACACTGCATTAACATTAACACCAAACACCAGGCTACAGATAAACACATAAAAACCTGAGAGGACCAAATGGGGGTCAGTGAACCTGAGTATACTCTAGACCAAGGATAGATTCAGTGCAGGCTAATCTTGCACAGATACCAATGATAGAAAATACTTGCAATCCTTACAGAAACAATAGAAGACAGACACAGAGTAATCCCTTACAGACACCCAGACACTATGGGAGAGAGATCCAACTGATCTTCTGTCTCAGGACCACAGTACTGGAGGACACCAGATTCAACCTGGCACAACAAAATACATGAAAGCCTTGCTCCAAATCTTACATTGGTGAGTAGCAAATGGGGTCTTAAAAGCTTCAAAGTGGACATCTAAGATGAACCTAATGGTCTCTTAGCATCAGAAATGAAGAAGTGTGCAAAAAAACAAGGGCATTTGGAAGCAATCAGCCCTAGGACATGATGGCCTTCAAGACCAGAAGAAATAGATGATGCCCATCTGCCAATGCCAACCACTCAGGAAAGGATCAAAGCTGGAGATCCTGGATAGACTGGGAGGAAAAATGGAACAAAATCCAAAAACTCAATAACGACCAGAATTACTGGTCTCATGTAGTCTGATGAGACCCCCAATACTATGGCCCTGGAGTACATTCTGCACCTAGAATAAAACTCACTCCAAGGAGCTGGCTCTCAATCCAACAGTTAAGAAGATGTACATGCAGACCATTCAATCCAGGGTGATGTACCAATATACTTTATGGAAATACATCTCTTGGAGTAATAGACCACGGGGTACCAGAGGGGCAACATTCACAAGGATGTAATGCAGGATAAACAGAAGTACGTAACTATGAGGGGCACAGGGAGAGGGTTATTGGGTGGGGAGGGCAAGAGACTGGGTTAGGGTTGGACATGGTAAATGGGGAGTGACCTAAAGGTACACATAACTTTGAATGTAAAACAAACTTTTAAAAGAAAAAAAAAAATAAAAATAAAAAAAGACAGAAAAATAAAAAAATAAAATAAACCTACTTGATATTATAAAGTATTATGTGATATTATACGGAATTAAATCTATTTAGTTCCAAATGAATTAATTATATATGTTGATGTTCATTAGTCACTTTGTAGCCAAATAAAACTAATTAAACTTTATCTAATAAGGATGAATTCACTAATAAGAGCCTGAGGAGTCTAAGTAAGATGTTGTAAGGTGATTTCTATAGAATTCATACTTGTTTTAAGCAATTTGAGAAAGATTCAAAGTAGGAGTTTGCTATGAATCAAGTGCTGTCATAAATTGAGGGTGACACTATAATTTACCTCAAAAAGGGGATGGGTAGAGTGACTCAAGATTGCTTGGAAAAGTAGAAGCCATTTTAAATGGAACATTTAGTCACTGTTACGGTTGCATAGATTTCTTATTTTTGTTCATGCTTAGATGTAACTGGTGCCATATTCTTATCTTATCACAGTGATAGAGCAACCTCATATGATATTAGTGTCTACAAAATTATTTATGTAGAGATTAAATAGGAACATATAATATTGCACAATACTTTCTATAATACCTGTGTTCATTATAGCAGCAATATGAAAGCTGTTAGGGATGTTTTTTCTTCTTAATATCCATAGAAATGTAATGAAGGCAGAGCTCAGCCATTGTTCCAGGTGCTACAAATACAGCATTAAGTAAAACTAACATCAGCAAAAACAACAAATAAAAACAGATAAGATTATACATATCCTCACAAGATTCACTATTAACAAGAGGATGTGGCCAATAAAAAAGTTAAACATGAAAATATATAATAACAAAGTATGATAATGTGTAGTTAAAATTTTTCTAGGGTTTTGATAAATAAAAAAACATCACTAATACTTGTCATCTTGAAAGAAATAACATAAGTTACTGAAAAACAGTGGAAGATTAAATAAATGGGAATTTAAGGTGTTTAGCATGTTGGTTATAGTGGCCCGAGAAAGTCTCTTTGATAAAATAATAATTAATAAAAATATGAAGAAAGTAAGAAAACTAGTCTAACAGCACGGGAAGAATTGAATCTTGAGAATGTATGTTTGGAAACGGATTCTTCTGCAGTCAAGTCTTCATATAAAATCAGTGTTAGCTGATAACTATATTGCATGCTTGTAAGAGAACTTAAGCAAAAACTCATATAAACTATGCCTAATTTTATATTCTATTTCACATAAATTGTGAAATAATGAATGTGTGATTTTATAAGCCCCTAAGTTTTGAGTTAGGAGCTCTGGTAGCATAGTGCCTAAGGCACTTGACTGCTAACCGGAAGGCTGGCAGTTCAAACCCACCAGCCAATCCTCAGAAGGAAGGTTGGGCAATCTACTTCCGTAGTGATACTGCCTTGGAAATCCAAGGAGGGGTCGCTATGAATTGGGTGACTTGACAACACATAACAACAACAACAATCATGTGACAAATCCAATATCCTTTCATAGCAAAACTCATAACATATTAGGAATAGATGGGATAATCCTTAACATTATCAATGGTATTTATTAAAAACTCACAGCTAAGCTCATATTCAGTGTTAAAAACTAGAAGTTTTCTCCCTAAAATAAGAAACAGGACAAGGATGCTCACTCATTACTGCTACTGTAATGGAAGTTTAGCTAGAACAAGTAGTCATGAAAAAATAAAAGATATCTAAATTGAGAACAAAAATTTAAACTATCTATATTCATATATGATATGATCCTATATATAGGACATTCAAATATTCCATAAGAAAGCTTCTAGAGCTAATGAAGCAATTTAGCCAAGTTGCAGGCTATGAAATCAACACACAAACATCAGTTGTTTTTCTACAAAATAATAATGAACAATCCACAAAGAAAATTAGGACAATGATTCCATTTACTAGGGGTCTATTTAATTTATTTTGTAATTTGGGACATTATGGAAGGGAAAGTGTTGTTATGATTACACTAGGACATAAGGTGAAAACAAAAACTATTCTGGGTAAATGGGGAATAGTTTTCAACCTATATTATCTCACAGTCAACCATATGCTTAAAATTCTGTGCATCATATGTGTTAAAGCAAATCAATCAGTGCATTTCATGGTGCTGCCCACGTGAATAAACACATGAAACAGACTTGGACAGAAAGGCCAATTTTAAGGTTTTGTTTCTATTTGAGGGTAGACATAATCCCTCACTGAGATGCTGGGGTAGTTTGAATCTGAAATTACAGGATTCCTCTGCACCTCCAAAAAATGCTCTGCCTGGACATAGGGTCACACTCAGGAAGCAGAGGTAATATATGGATCCTGCAGTAATAATGTGCATCTTCTTTTATGATGTCCTTTGAATAAGCATTAATTTCTAATTTATGTTTAAGTCTAAGTGGATTGAAAATTACTTAAATTTCAACTTCTGGATTCTTACTCAATCTTTATATATGGAAATTTATTCACTATATTGAACAAATTTAATAATCAAAATTAATAATAGTCTATTATATTAAAAATATGAGATGATGTCATATATGTATATTGAATTAACTCTTTTGTAGTATAATATTTACAATAATTTTTTTAATATTACCTTATCTTTGTATCACACCAAGTGAACAGTAAATTAATCACAATGCTTTCTAACATATGCATTTGAATGGATAGCTATGTCTATTTAAAATGAGCATTGAAAATAGAAATGTCAAATTATAGAAATTGACTGCATATAAACTCATTTTTTTTGCTTTTCCATATAAAATTATATTTATGATTTTTGCTAACATCAGTTTGTAGGACTATGTGGAATTCATTAATTATATGAATGATTTATTACCATAAACATTAATACATTAATTTACCTGTGCTTTCATATGAAGTGTTTAAATATGCATAGTTCAATTCCCATCTAACATAGCCTCAGATTCATATATGTAACTAACCACACAGCAGAACAATCTATTAGTTTAATATCTTGCATGTGTTTTTCAAGGTTACAATCATCGCTTTTATTTTGTTCATTAGCATATATCCTAATGTACTTAATACGATTTAAATACAAAGATATTTGGTGATAAACATAAATCATTTGAAACAATTTGTTAAACAAAGCACTCTTTAAGGTACTAGGTCTTTAAATATGCAATTTTTTTTCTTTATATATATTCTGGCAGTACTATGCTTTGTTAATAAAAAAATAAAAATTGCTTTGTTCTCATATATGTTAAGAATTATAAGAATATTGTACTCTACTCATGTATAATTGCATATTATTTAGCAGCTATTCTGAGTTATTTTTCAAAGGATGGGAAAGAATTCATGAAACTTCATCTACCTTCTATGCTTTTGAACAATAGTATATATCTAAAACAGAGTTGTTTAGAAGTCATGGATTATGTGGATTTGGAATAAGAAGACATAATCATGTTTATTGGTTCTGTAGGATATACTGTGGTAGTTATGTTTGTGTGTCAACTTGGCTGTGCTGGTTGTGTGGCTGGGCAGCTGGTGATAGTTATTCCCCATGATGAGACTGGCAATCAGCTCCATGGTGGGATCTACCACAAGCAGCTGAGGAGCTGCTTTGGGTATGCTGTCTGCTTTCCATATATAAGAAGCAGCTTTGGCAATGGTCTTTTGCTTGTGGCATGCTTGGTCCCTGTGTGTAGATGTGCCATTGTTCAGCAGCCTGAAATGCTCTGCTGACCTTGGGAATTACAATGGACATAAGTTAATGACTTATGTAGGTATCCAGAACATATACACTCAAACATTTTTTTACTAAAACACTGAGGTATAGTTTAGTAAACTCTCATCAATTATCCTATTGCATGAATTGTGTAGTGCAAGCTGAAACTTCACAAATGGAACTTCATAATTGTTCTGGTTACCTAGTGCCACTCTGATAAAGAATATGGCACAAATGGGATGGGTTAAACAAACAGGAGTTTATTCTCTTCAGTTTGGAGACTAGAAGTCTGAGTTCAAAGTGCCAGCCTCTAGGGGCTTGGCGAAAACCCCTCAACCTTGAGGTCCAGCTCTGCCTCCTGCTTCCAATGCACTGCAGCTAGAGGCATTTCTTTACTCAGACAGCTGCTGGCTGCTAAAGCTGACAAGCCCCAGGATGGCAAGTAAAAAAGCACAGTCCTGATGTTACCAAACCACATTGAAGGCCATTTATTTAAGTCTATTGTAATTCCCAAGGTCAGCAGAACATGGTAGGCTGCTGAACAATGACATGGCTACATGCAGGGTCCAAGTGTGCCATAAGCTAGAGACTATCCCAAAGGCTTCTCCTTATATACAGGAAGCAGACCACATTTCAAAGGCAGCTCCTCAGCTGCTTTTGGTAGATCCTACCATGGAGTCAATTTCCAGTCTCATTATGGGAAATAACTGCCACCAGCTGCCCAGCCACTTAACCAGGCCCAGCCAAGTTGGCATACAAATTTAACTACCACAATAATCAAATGAAACAATTACAATGGGTTTTTAAATTTTAAAATTTTTCATCACAACATATCTTACTATTGACTATAAGTGTACAAGGCAATTAAAAAATGGAAAACTAAACTTTAATATAACTCACTGCCATCAGGTCAGATCTGACTCATAGCAACCCCTCTTTGGGTTTCCCAGGTGGCATCACTATGGAAGTAGATTGCCGAATCTTCCTTCCGAAGTGTGGCTGGTAGGTTTGAACCACCAGCATTCTGGCTAGCCGTCAAATACCTATACTGACATTCAAAACATCAAAAAATTTGAGAACATGTTTTATTTATTTGTTAAAAAAACCCAAAAAGTATCAAGTGTACTTTGAATAGCACTTGCTTCTTCTTCTCATGAGAGAGTATCTTTTCTATGCCATGGTGAATTGCCATACTACTTTCTAAGTTTGAATCAACTTCCTATATTTTATCCTTTGTGCTTTCAGTCCACTGCATGCTGGTTGTAAAATATTTGTAAAAGTTTCTTTAAAGATTTTTTGTGGTGGTATTTCCTTTGGAATATTTCCACTTTTTTCATCCCAGCCACTTACCTTATTTATGATGAGAATTGGCATTCACTAACTCCTTAGGCTGTATATCTTGGATATCTTGAACCATAACAGTGTCAACATTCCATGATTAACTATTACTTCTGTAACGCCATTTATGTTCAATTTAATTTCATTTGTAAGTATCACCACTTTTCATTTTCCTTTTATAACTTCATCATTTGTGCTGGATTCCTTTTTTGATTATCCATTTTTGTAAAACATTACATGGGTTTATCACTGGAAGAAAAGGAGACAACACAAATACATGTTTTGTCATCTATGTGTGAACTGAATAGCTGAGATACTGTGATCAATCACACATGGTCTTGGAAAGAAGTGATATACAGACAATTATGGACTGCAGAGCTAACAGTGAAGTTTGTTAATATATTTTGGTAAATGAAATTTTGAACCATGGTGTTAGGGGATAGATGTTATTTAACTAAACCTTGGTACTGACATTTTATCATATTGGAACTGTGTAAGGTAATGAATGCTTGTAGATATAATTTAATCATACTAGAAGAATTTGATATAAATAACATATATTCAAAAAAAAAAAAAAAAACATAAACCCCACATAAGTCAATAATAAATATTGTTACTGGCCTCTCCTCATCCAGAGCAAGGAAGAGTGAAGGAAATCAATTCCCAAGGAAACAATTAGTCCAAAGGACAAATGGAACATATGAATCTTCAGCCTCCAGAATCCTGAGATCTGAAGAACTAAATGGTGCCTGGCCACCACTGCTGACTACTTTGAAAGGGACCACAGTTGCTGTTGTTGTTGTTAAGTGCCGTCGAGTCGTTTCCAACCCATAGCAACCCCATGCACAGGAGAACGAAACACTGCCCGATCCCGCGCCAGCCCCACAATCCCTGCTATACTTGAGCCCATCATCGCAGCCACCGTATCAATCCATCTCAT
>NW_006921935.1:3453099-3454935 GCF_000298275.1 Orycteropus afer afer
GTTAGTTCTTTTAGCACAGTAGGAGATGTCAAATAGAGTGGAGAAAAACATGGAACAAACACACACACACACACACTCACAAAAGACTAGGTATATTGGTATGATGAAGACTCATGGGACCCCCAAGATTATTGAGCAGGGAACTGAGCTAAATCCCTGTGGCTTGTCTTTCAAACAAAGGATAGATGGGCCCATAAGGTTAACAGTGATAGCAGGAGGATATGCACTCACTAGAATAATCAACCAGAAGAGATCAAGAGAGTAGCATTTCTCTAAAAATAGAGCTAGAAAGGCAGGAGACGACAGAAAGGAAAGACAAAGGAGAGACATAGGAAGGAAGTGAGAAGAGTGCTGTTGCAGAATATGTATGGATTGTTGAATGGAAAACCAATTTGCTCTGTAAACTTTCACCCAAATCACAATTTAAAAAATAAATTAAAACACACAAACAAATGTCTAGACTTATCAGGAGATTAAGTGAATTTATAATCTCCAAGTTATCTCTTGGCTTCTCTTACAATGAGGCAGATTTATAGCAGTTCATCACAACTCCTATTCACCTATCTTTGGGAGACATTAGAGTGTAGGGCAAAAGCAAGACACTACAACTTGAGAACCACAATTCCAACCTCTCTAGGAAGACTCTCAAAAAAATCAAAAATCAAAAAATAACGTGTGCCTGATGTAGTTGTTATTATGTGCCATCAAGTTGGACCCGACTCATAGCAACCCCTCCTTGGGTTTCCAAGGAAGTATCACTATGGAAGTAGATGGTCCAACCTTTCTTCTGAGGAGTGGCTGAGGGGTTTGAACCACCAGCCTTCTGGTTAGCAGTCAAGTGCCTTAGGCACTATGCTACCAGAGCTCCTGATAGTGCCTGATAGTCACAAATAATTTCCAGTGATAGAGATTCTTCAATTTATTGTTCCTCCCTACTTTCTTTGAAAGATCTTTCCCTACTAAATCAAAACAATAACATTTTCATTTGATTATTATAAAATGTTTCAGTGAAATATATGTCAATGGCTCAAATAATGGGAGGGAAGTGATAGGATATCCTTGTAAGATTCTTATATAAGTAATAGCTTAATGTTAATTTATAATTTGTAATAAATATAAAATGAAAACTTCAACATAGAGTAGCTGCTAAAGAATAACACAATTATAGTTGACAATTCAGATGAGAATAAATAGAATAAAAAATTACTCAATTAATCCAAAATAAGGGAAGAAAAATGATGGCAGGTACTATGAAAAGGAGAAAATGATAGAAAAGAAATAAGGTGGAAGACAACCTAAACTATAAGTATACCAGTATAGATGGGATATTAACTCCAATTTAAAGTTAGAGGAATAGCGGTATCAATAAAGAAAGACAGCATTGTGTGATATTTGTGAGAGAGATAAGATGTAAATATACAGACCTAATCAAGATGCTATAATGAGATATACCACAAAATCTAGTCATGAGACTTTGATATAGTATATTAATATGACAGATATAACTTAAAAACAGAGTACTAACAGAAATTTTGCAAAAGTCATAAAACACTATAACAGAAGGTGTATACACCTAATAATAGAACTTCATATACATACCACATCCTAAAGACTTAAAATATGCCTATATCAAATAACATAGAAATATAACTTGTGGATTAAGAGAAGAATAAAACAGCCAAATCCACAATTGCAGTTTGAAGTTTAACGCTCCTGTCTCAATAATCACAAAGTAGTTAGACAAATAGGCATATATATATATATATATATGTGTGTGTGTGTGTGTGTATACATACACACACACTATTGGATCAACACCATGAACCAGTAAAGGAC
>NW_006921935.1:3455035-3457490 GCF_000298275.1 Orycteropus afer afer
GAGACGAAGTCTGGCCATTCTTGCTTCCAAGGAGCATTCTGGCTGCACTTCCTCCAGGACAGATCTGTTAGTTCTTTTAGCACAGTAGGAGATGTCAAATAGAGTGGAGAAAAACATGGAACAAACACACACACACACACACTCACAAAAGACTAGGTATATTGGTATGATGAAGACTCATGGGACCCCCAAGATTATTGAGCAGGGAACTGAGCTAAATCCCTGTGGCTTGTCTTTCAAACAAAGGATAGATGGGCCCATAAGGTTAACAGTGATAGCAGGAGGATATGCACTCACTAGAATAATCAACCAGAAGAGATCAAGAGAGTAGCATTTCTCTAAAAATAGAGCTAGAAAGGCAGGAGACGACAGAAAGGAAGGACAAAGGAGAGACATAGGAAGGAAGTGTGTATATATGTGTGTGTGTGTGTGTGTGTGTGTGTGTGTATACATACACACACACTATTGGATCAACACCATGAACCAGTAAAGGACAGGCAACAGATGGAGCATGCATATTATTTGAAAGCCAAAGAAGATTTCCTATAATGGACTATATGCTAATGCATAACAAACCTTCAATATGTTTCAAAAGTTGAAGGATCTCTGAATATACACTCTGATGGTAATAATATAATTAAATTAAAAATGATTAATTAAGAAAAGCTTATAGAGAATCCCATTATTTCAAAAGTAATTAACATATTTCCAAATAAGTCATTTGTCAGTGAAGAATTCTAAAGGAAAAACAGAAAATCATTTTGAACTGTAGACTAATGAAAACACAACATATGAACCTATGTGGGATACAGCCAAAGCAACAATATGAGGGCAATAAATGCTTATAATGGAAAAAAAAAGTAAGATCTAAATATAAATGTTGTAAGCTCTCATATTTAGAATCTGTCAAAATCAGAGCAAAGTAAACACAAAATAAATTGATCAAAGGAGTAAAAATTTATACTGTATCACTGAATTTATGTAAACTTTGTTGTTGTTAGGTGCTGTAGAGTTGGCTCTGACTCACAACAACCCTGTATACAGCTTCACAATTTCTGCCATATCTGAGACCATTGTTGTAGTCACTGTGTCAATCTATCTTGTTGAGGACCTTCCCCTTATTCATTGACCCTCCACTCTACCAACCATGACATCCTTCTCCAGGGAATGGTCCCTTCTGACAACATGACCAAAATAGGTGAGACGAAGTTTGGCTCTACTAGCTTCTAAGGAACATTCTGGCTGCACTTCTTCCAGGATATATTTGTTAGTTCTGTCAGTTCCTCTGTCAGTTTGTCATACTGTGTTGGCTTGTGTGTTGCTGTGAGGCTGGAGGCTATGCCACTGGTATTTCAAATACCAGCAGGGTCACCCTAGGTGGAAAAGTTTCAGCAGAGCTTCCAGCCTGAAACAGACTTGCAAGAAGGAAGGGACCATCCACTTCTCAAGGAAGTGGCCCATGGAAACCTTATGAATAGCTATGAAACACTGTCTGATATTGGACTGAAAAATTTTATGAATAACCATGAAACACTATTTGATATAATGTGGGATGATGAGCCTCTCAGGTCAGAACGCACTCAAACTTCCTATGACTAGGAAAAAGCTGCCTCCTCAAAGTAGAGGTGATCTTAATGAAGTGGATGGATTAAAGCTCTTGGGATCTCCATTTACTTATGTGACATGACTCAAAATGAGAAGAAACACCTGGAAACATTCATTAATAACTTTAGAACTGACAGAACTAATCTATGGTTATAGAAATTAAAATCATGGTTGCCTCTGTAGAGTAGGTAGATCCACTTGAAAAGGGCGTAAGAGACATTCTGAGGTAATGTCAGTGCTCTATGAAGCCCAGATGGTGCAGTGGTTAAGGTAAATGGCTGTTAACTAAAAGTTTGGCAGTTTCAACACACCAGCTGCTCCAGGGAAAAAAAAGAATGAGACATTCAGCTTCCACAAAGATTTAAAAGCTTTGGCAAGTCTATGGGGCAATTCTGCTCTGTCCTATAGGGTCACTATGAGTCCATATAGACTAATGGTGGTGGATTTTGCATTGCACAATGCTTCTATTGTTTGATTAAGGTGTTCATTATATAAATGTATAGATTGGTTGAAACTTAATGAACTTTCAACTTAACATCTGTGTATTTTCTGTACATAATTGCACCTTAATAAATAATAATAATAATAAAGAACCACAATAAAATAAAAACTAAATATCTATAAATATGTAACAATATATAAAAAATAAAGACTCAGAAACTATCCTTACCATTTGGAATACACTTAAATAGCTTATATTCCTTTTTTTTTGCCTATTCTATTATTTTATATTTAGTACAGATAATAACAGATCTCCTTATTGATTTTATCACCTGTCACTGCATGCCGGTTGAAATATATTGCCTTAGCTTCCTGTGGTGTAGTAAATTACTTAGTGTGGCTTTTCTAC